>NW_028141173.1:6818585-7138085 GCF_030444845.1 Prenolepis imparis
ATTGCTTGTACTTTTGTATTGTGCAGCTTAATGCTTAATATTTATTCCTATAATATATTTTTAAGACTGCTTATGTAAACACAGTTATAAAAAAAATGTAAATTATAAAAGAGATATAAAAATCATACTTTTATTTATATTTTTATCGCTTACTGCTTAAGTTCTACTATTTAAGTAGTTTTATGTGCTATGAACTTTAAACCAAATTATCTGAACATTATTCTAGATAATTTAGTAAAGATAAAACACTTTTTTCATTTAAGATGTAGATATATATAGATAATACATATTTTTATTATCTATATAAAGATAAGATAACGCCAAAATTTCATCTAGATGATCATTTATATAATTTTATTTAGATAACAGCAAACATATTAATTTTTAATTAATATATAGAGACAAAATGATGCTGTTCGACTTTACAAGTGCGCAAAGCGTGGACGATTGGCGGGAAACGTCTGACACTGTGAGAAGTGTAGGAAAGTCGAAAGCTGCGTTGACATTGCAAACGAGTCAGTTGTTCCAGAGAGCAATCCTCTTCACGTTGCTGAATCCGCAACCGAACGGGGCCGGTTTTGCTGGCGTCAGAAAGTCCGTAAATCTCGACCTTTCGAGATTCAAGAATATTGAAATCGTTTGCCGAGGACAGGGGCAAAATAGTCATTACAAGATCAATCTTAAACACCGAGGACAGAATTCCAACGAGGATCTCACCTATGAACAATTCTTTACAGTAAAAGTTTCATTAAAGTTGTATTTATCTTTGATTTACTATTGTCATTTATTTTCTACATTACCGTTTTCTCTAACAATAAGCTTGAGAATTTTTACTAGAATAAAATATAAATCACGTTAGAAGACTTATAAACATTTTTTGAAATTTTTCACTTCAGATACCAATATCGGACAACGAATTTTCCACAATAACGTTACCTCTGAAGGATTTCAAGCCTTATTATCGTGGACGCGAAATTCCGGATGGTGAGCCTCTGGATACAGCAAATATTACTCTGTTTGAATTTCAAATTTATGGTGGTGTTTATTCGCCGATTAAGCAACATGGTGTATCGGCATTAGAGATAGAAACTGTATCAGTTTGTTCTTAAAATGTCCTAGTCATATTGGGAAACATAAATTGCATTTTATATATGCATATAAAAGTTTAATTTTGAGAATACATTGCTATATATGACAAATATATATATATTTGACTTTTATATAATTGTTACATTTTTTTTATTATACAATAATAATATTAATAACAAACAGTTGGTTTTTATAAATGCCTGGTGTTAGACTGTTATACATGTAAAAAAAAAAAAAAAAAAAAACAATTAGCATTTTTATTATGTATTATAAGACTTTTAAATGTACTTTTTTAAAATTCTTTCAAACCCATCAAATTCAATTCGTAATACCTTTGTAAAAAAAAAAGAGTATAAAATATGAATATTTTAAATAAATTATACATATAAAATATGCTTTCTAAAATTTGATATAATTTGTATAATATAAAATTTTATGTATAAAAATTTCCTTTTTTATAAATATATAAAAATAATTTTAATTATCTATTATTATCTTAATTATATTATTTAAATTAATTTATTCATTTAAAAATAATTGTTTCATTAGATAACGATGTTTTCTTTCTGATTATATAAAACTTGTATATATATATATATATATATATAAATTTTTATGTACTTTTAAGTTATTGCGTTAATTAATTTTATGTTGTGAGGTATTTAAAAAATTTTACATTATCACAGTATGAATATAGAAATATGCTAGAACTAATGTATATTTAATTATATTTAATATGCAAATTTTATTTTAAAATTTAATAGATGAACATGAAAAAATAAGAATATTTATATTATAGTCTTTTCTTTGCATTCGTTAATCATAATACAAAATAAATTCATCTAAAAATGCATTAATGCACAAAATATTATAATGTCAGAGAAACATACATATGTTGGAAGTATTGGATTAACAGAATTATAATGTAACAATTTATTACTTAAAATAATTACTTAAAAAATTATGTAACAAGTTATTTATTATATTATTTGTTTCTAGCAGTCGTTAATAATTTATATATTATGTTATCTTTTCTTTTTAATTTCATTCTTAATAATTTTAGTTCTTTGTTTTTTAAAGCAAGCTTTTGTTGAAATTCTGTTTGATTTTCTTGTATAATTACATTCAACGCGCTTGCCTGAATTTTTAAATCATTCTCGTGTTTCTCTTGAAAAGATTGTATCAAATCTTTTAATTTAATATTCTCTTCTTCCAGTTTTTGAATTTTCAATTGTGTTTTCTCTAGTGCAGTTAAACCTTTCCTATTATTTTCTTGGCTTGCCTCTTCTATTTCTTTTCTTATACTTGCTTCTTCTGCCTTTCTCTTTGTGTTTATTTTTTCTTTCTTTGTATCTGTCTCTTCTATTTCTGTAAACATTAAATGCCAAATAAGAAGTCTTAATAAACATAAGAATCATATCAAAAGATAGAATCAAGATACTTACTCTGTGCATAATATGCATTATTTATGACATATTTTACAGAGATACTGTGATTATTTGGTTTTTCTACAATAAAATAAATAATTTTTAAATAAATTTTTTAATACATTTGTATAGCATTTATTAGAAATATGTTTACATGATCATGTGATCATAGAATATAAATGCAAACAATATTTTTTAATTCATCTTCCATACATATACTTACGTGTATTTATTAAAGATGTTGCTAATACATTTTGCATGGGTATGACATTTGTTTTCAACTGCTTTTTCGTGCTGCTAAAATCAGTTGCTTCCAAATGTATTTCACTTATTGCGCTGCTTTGATTGGGTATTGAATTTGTTCTTCTTATGGTTTTAATCTTTTGGGCTGCTATGGGGGTCTTCTGTGGAAAACTAATTCTTTTTTATATTAAAGTTATGTAATCTAGCTTAAATTTAAAATTATTTCTCTTTTTCTTTTCTTTTTCTTATTATATTTTAATAGCTTACCAGAAAAGAAGTTTTTTATTCTTGTCTTCAATACTTGGACAATTAATTACTGCATATTGCATCGGCATTCTTAAAACTAAATAGAAAATAATATAACAATTATGTAATGTAATAAAATAATAATATAATAATGTAAAATAAATATAATAATGTGGTTAAATAATCCAACAATCAACATCATTAAATTTAAAGAAAAAAGTAAAAGAAAAAAAAAAGAATAACAATATTATATTAATGATATTAATTGTATATAGCACTAATATTGTTTAATAGCACTAATAGTTCTCTTTTATTTATAGTCGACTTTACTAAGTTCAAATAAAAAAAGTAAGATTTATTAGGGTTGTTTAAAACGTGAAAACGTAAAATTAAAAATTTAAAAATAAAATATTAGTATTTTAAAACTAAATACCGTAAATAGAAATGAAAGAATAAATATTTTAAAACCTGACAATGAAAATTCGACTGTCTCTTTGTCGTCAAAATAAACTCTCATACATTTGTATACATATTTATGTAAGTTTACATACTCTCCTATACATATTTTTACACTCATATATTCGTCAAGGTCATAATGTTCATTAATTTCACAAATTTAGAGACAACTATATATATATATTTAGTAGAGAATTAAATATATAAAAAACAGAACCAATTTTACCTTCCGGTGAAGATTCCAAATTTGCTGATAAAATAGTTGGAATTGCATGCGGTTGTAGCCTATTTTTTAAGTCATTTAGAAACATTGATGATATAAAATGTTCACCACAAATCCTATAATTAATGTGCAATTTTTCCAGAGGCGGTTTTATGCATCTGTTACAAAACTTCAACCACAGTTCAGCTCTAAAGAGAAAAATAAGTGTTAACTATCATTTTTTTTTTTAAATAAAAAATAATAAGCAATAAAGGCCAAGATTTTGCTAAGGGAGTTTGATGCGAAGAGAAAAGATTGTAATTTCTCCCTTCGATGTTGTAACTTATAATTTTATTGTTAATAATATTAATAAGTTTTACCTTTGAAGATCTTTTGGAAATCTAAAAAAACTAACTCTTTTCGTACTGTTTGTAGTATTTTTGCAATCTTTTACAGCACAAGTATATCCATTACCACCCATTTTAAATCTTTTATAAATTTTATGTGAAGCTTAATCTAACCTAACTTTACCACAATCACCAGCCACCGGCGATCGTTGACTATTTTATACCGCCATGTCTTTAGTTGGATAAAGCGCCAAATTTCAAAATGTCGTAAAATTTAAAATATTAAAAATAAAATATTAATGTTGTAAAACTAAACATATACTAAAAATAAAAGAATAAATATTTTAAAAGTTTATTTTATAATTACACTTTATTATTTATAAAAGATAATAACATAAAAATAATAAAAATATACTTTAGAAAAATAAAGGATAAACTTCCGAAAAGCCCATACCTCCGATTTTTTTGAAACTACGTATACTTACGTATTTTGACGTGCTGATTACGAATATGATAGTGAAAATTGGCGCAACTTTTATTTTCATGGTGAAAACCATAAAAAATCATCAAAAATTGACGTTTTTTGGATTTATTTTATCAAATACTGGAAAATTCAAAAGTATGTACAAACACAAGACCACTGACGAGGTACTATTAAAGACCGACAGCCCTGGGTAAATTTTCGTGTCTACCAAGTGGGCTCGGTGGGCCCGGAGGTAATTGGAGGATGATGACATTACCGACCGGTTTGATCTGTACAGAGGACAACAAATAAGAACAGTTTACCCAGTTTACCCTTACTAAATCATATTATACATATTTCATATATACATATATATATATATATATATATATATATATAATATTATACACATTATTTTTGAAATGACATATAGGAAATGTAACAAATTTAACAGCCAAATTTCTCTCTCTCTCTTTCTCTTTTTCTTCTTTTCTTCTTTCATATCTTGTAAACAAGCATTGAAATCTCTCTCGAGGTTTAATATTTCTTATTTTACTTTTCTGGCTTGTTTTATATATGTGACAAATGGCTTTTGTTTGTACTAAATTTTTTATATTTTTTATTTTATATTTTTGAATGTAATTTTATTAGATTAATAAGATTTTTGCGATTAAAATGACATCAATTATAACATAAATTGGATAATTTTTCACTGAACAAGTAATTAAAATTACATATTTAATTAAAAATTATCCGATTTATGTCGTGTTTGGTGTCATTTTAATCGCTAAAATTTCATTAATCCATTAAAATTATTTTTAAACCGATAAAATGTAAATTAAAAGTTTTAGTTTTTATTTAAAAGATATTTACATTCGTGAATTTATTGTAGATAAGGAAAGGTTCTCGATGTCGTCGAAGGCAGAGCGAGAACGAATAAAGAGCGAGCGAGATGACGTATCATCAAAGAGTTCCGAAGTCTCTCTCGCGAGGCTCCCTTTATCTATAAGTCTTTTATATCATATGACATGTGTTACTATAGAAAATAAAATTTGTATAATTCGCAATTTATCGGTTTGAAAATAATTTTAATGGATTATTGAGATTTTTGCGATTAAAATGACACCAAACACGACATAAATCGGTTCATTTTTAATTAGATATGTAATTAAAATTTTAATCGCTTATCTAATTAAAAATTAACCGATTTATGTCGTGTTTGGTGTCATTTTAATCGCAAAAATCTCAATAATCCATTAAAATTATTTTCAAATCGATAAATTGCGAATTATACAAATTTTATTTTCTCTAGTAACATGTCATATGATATGAAAGATTATAGATAAAGGGAGCCTCGCGAGAGAGACTTCGGAACTCTTTGATGATACGTCATTTCGCTCGCTCTTTATTCGTTCTCGCTCTGCCTTCGACGACATCGAGAACCTTTCCTTATCTACAATAAATTCACGAATGTAAATATCTTTTAAATAAAAACTAAAACTTTTAATTTGCATTTTATCGGTTTAAAAATAATTTTAATGGATTAATGAAATTTTAGCGATTAAAATGACACCAAACACGACATAAATCGGATAATTTTTAATTAAATATGTAATTTGAATTACTTGTTCAGTGAAAAATTATCCAATTTATGTTATAATTGATGTCATTTTAATCGCAAAAATCTTATTAATCTAATAAAATTACATTCAAAAATATCAAATAGAAAATATAAAAAATGTAATACAAACAAAAGCCATTTGTCACATAAATAAAACAAACCAGAAAAGTAAAATAAGTAATATTAAACCTCGGGAGAGATTTCAATGCTTGTTTACGAGATATGAAAGAAGAAAAGAAGAAAAAGAGAAAGAGAGAGAGAGAGAGAGAAATTTGGCTTTTAAATTTGTTACATTTCCTATATGTCATTTCCATAATAATGTGTATAATAATATATATATAATATCTGAAATGACGTGGAAAATGTGTGTATATATATTATAAATTTAAGAGCTAAATTTTTCTTTTTAAAAAATACTGTGAATAAATGTTTTTATTATTTGAAAAGAAACATCGTCATTTCGAAATATATACATGTACGATATATTTAAATAATTATATATATATATATATATATATATATAAATATTTCGTATATACTCGTATATACATATATATACTCTAAAATAATTTTTTTTTAAATTGCATTTCTCGTGTTACTATACACATGTATTATTTTATTATCTCTTACAATTAGATTTAGTTACTATTTCTCACTTCGGCCGCAATATTACTGAGAGGGCGCTAGTACACAGCGCTCTTTTTCCAGTCACACTAACTCCCGTAAGACCATCGGTCTTTAATAGTACCTCGTCAGTGGTAGAAGTCTCAATATATAGCCTCGCTTTGCGTGGAAAGTTGCAAACCCAATATGGAATCGTATATGTACTGCAAAGTACATGCTAGATGGAAGGACAGATATAAGATTTAGATCCATCGTTTTTCTCGAAAACTATCACTGGTACGGCAAAAATGAATATGACATAAAATGCATATTTCAAAGAAATCTACAACTTTTGTTTGAAACATTTTTTGAATTTTCCAGTATTTGATAAAATAAATCCAAAAAACATCAATTTTTGACGATTTTTTATGGTTTTCACCA
This sequence comes from Prenolepis imparis, assembly GCF_030444845.1. Taxonomy (NCBI): domain Eukaryota; kingdom Metazoa; phylum Arthropoda; class Insecta; order Hymenoptera; family Formicidae; genus Prenolepis; species Prenolepis imparis. Next base: position 6,825,724 of record NW_028141173.1, read on the forward strand.
TGAAAAAGTTGCGCCAATTTTCACTATCATATTCGTAATCAACACGTCAAAATACGTAAGTATACGTAGTTTCAAAAAAATCGGAGGTATGGGCTTTTCGGAAGTACACCCAAATAATAAATTGAAAATGACAAACTAAAAAAAACGTAAAGAGAATTTGAAGAGAATTTAATTTTATAAAAATTTTATGAAAACTAATATATAGCCTTGTGCCCACGATGCTAGAAATCGGTCCAAGTTCTCGGACCGATTTCTAGTATCGTGGACACAAGGCTTAAGCCCGATGTCCACGATGCTAGAACTCGGTCCAAGTTCTTGGACTGAGAAGTTTGTAGCCAATAAAATAGCCGCTTTTCCGTAAAAGCTGCAAATTAATTGACTACAAAATCGTGGACATCGGTCTTTAAGAATATGACGATACGTAATCAGCTACCATATTGTTGATTGGATTTTTCGCGCATGCGCACTGGAATTTTATAACCTGACTTTTGTATACTGTCATAAATATGTCTACGCTCCATATGTAAAGGTTATTGCATGAAAAATTTTAATCGTAAGGCCGTAAATTGATCGGCCAAACACAGCATTCTCGTAATTATAAGATGAGTGAAGCTGTTATTGTCAAGATTAATATTTCCGACATGTAGAAAGGATATAGAGGTTTGCAGTTTGCATGAGACAAACTTTCGAATAAACTGGGAATGGCCTATTATGTACAAAACATAATGGAAATATCTTCTTGAACGGTTGTATATTATCGCCAATTATTTAATAAAAATGGAGTGTAATGAGGAAGACTGGTTTGTTGAATGCTCCGATGATGAAAAATATGAAGTGAACGCTAAGGTAATCTATTTTATTCGACGTGTCAACTTTAAATTATCACCGCTCATTATCTTAAATATTTGATAATTTTTCAAGTAATATATATATATAAAGTTCTCAAGAATAATACAGTATAATTTTTAAGTAAAAAGAAATTTTCTGTTATGTAATTTATCATTATTTGTATATTGGAGCACTTTTGTATATGTGTCATACATATTTTGTAAATGTGTAAGTTTGCGTTTCACATTACATTGTAAATTTTTTATAAACCTCTTTACTCTTTTCTGTGTGTATAGCACGAATGGAATATAAAGGCTGAAGACATAGTCTCGTTGATCGAAGGTTTGGAAACTAACAATCGTGTTTTAGAACTTGAATGGAAGTGTCCTGGTAGACGAGGACCTTCACCTGTTCCCTCAAACAATCGGCAACAAGAGCATGGATCTCAGGAATACAAGTAAATTTCTCCTAATAATCTTAATTGAGTTCTTTATATTGATAATATATTTTCTTTTTTATTTTTATTTTCTCTTAATTTTTATAGAACCGAAGAGAAATCCGACTTTGACTTTATGGATGAAATGTCATCACCAAGGCTACCTGTTCGTAGAATTGGTGAGAGTACTCCAAAAGGTAGCGCCAAGAAGAAAACTGCCAGTTTCAATGGAGTATTATCGACAATGTTGAGACACCGTAGATTGGAGCAACAAGAAATTAATTCCAGTCCAAAAAAAAGTGAATCTCCTGGGTTAAAGCCGCATCCTTCCGCATAAAAACAGAGTTTGTTTGATGCTAAAGTAGTTCATGTGTGAGCAAGTCAGAAGCTGTGTGACACAAGATTGTAATGCTGAAATAAGAGATTGAATATATATATACATATATATATATATAACTTTTAATTCTATATAGAAATTCTCTTTTATATACATATATGCATTATTACACATATATATCACACAGAGAGTTTTCCAATTAAAAGTAATCAATATATATTTTATTATGAATTTTACTATCAATTAGAAATACATATTGCATAACAATAGTCTCATCAATATAATTTTACTCAGAAACACACATATGTACATGCATAAGTATTCTATATTTTTATAAAAAGAGCGTTTTTATCTTTATAAAATCTAATTATATTGAATTTTTTTTGAAAGAAATTTATTTGCTTATTGTAACAATATTGTTATTATATATATATATATATATATATATATATATTTTCTTATCTGCGAAGTGCAGTATTAAAATATTTGACATTATTCAGCTTTTAAAAGATAATGAATATTCATGAATATGTATGAAATATGCATATGGTTTTCTATTTTATTGTATATTTAGGAGATAAATATGTGTGCAAAAAGTATATATGATAAAGATTATATTGATTATAAGTGTATATACTGTAACAGAAATATGAAAGAAACTGTATAAAATATAATATAGGCTACTTAGATATTTATAATAAATGTATTAATTTTTTATGTATTTATAATTAATGTATTAATTTTTTTATATCAAGCTATGCGATAAATTTTGGAAGGAAAATTGCGGAAGGAAATCAAATGATAAAATCTGAAATTTCGCAACATTTATTACGAATTGATGATTGTTCGTGTTTCCGATCGATTAACAAATTGCATTCGTGTCGTTTCCCGTGTCGGCATGTCTGGCCCAGTCAGGAAAATCCTTAATTCCATAAACGAAGACGCCCCACGTCGGGAAGAAAATGACTTCTACTATCAAACTGTAGATCGCGGGGGCGCAGCCTCCGGCGATTAGCCAATTGGTCGGGATATGTCCGGCAATGGTCACAATCGCGTTCGGTGGTGTTCCGACCGGAAGACGGAATGAGAACGAGCACATCAAGGTGGCTGGTATCATCAAATACATGGGATGGATCTCCATCGCTACGCACTAGTGAACAGACAGAAATACTCAATAAACAAAATGCGTATACAGTGTTTGCTACTGTTATCTAAATAAAATTATATATAGATGATCATCTAGATGAAATTTTGGCGTCATTTTATCATTTTATCATTTTTATATAAATAATAAAAATATGTATTATCTATATTTGCACCTTAGATAAAAAAAAATGTTATCTTTACTAACAACTAAATTATTTGGAATAATATTCAGATAATTTGGTTTAGAGTTTAGAGTTTTCACAGCATATAAAAATACTTAAGTAGTAGAACTTAAAAATATTTAAGTAGTAGAACTTGAGCATTAAGCGATAAAAACTTATAAATATTATAAAAATATGAATATATTTTTATAATTGATATAATTTACATTTTTTTATAACTGTTTACATAAGCAATCTTAAAAATAATATTATTATCTGGAAGTTATCTAGATGAATCGCTATATAATTTTATCTTTTATCTGGATGTATTTAAGGTTCCTGGGTGCTCAGCGCGGCCATATTGGAATCGTGACGTCAGAAGCGAGAAATAACACGTTGAGATGTTTTAGATGTCATTTCTAAATAAAAACATATTTGCATAAAATAACACGAAGATCTCTTTAATACACTTCTAAAAAACGCGCAAAACTATTCTTTTCATTTGACAGTCAATCAACAACCGTAAAATAATCGAGATATCAGACTCTGACATCCGGAATGACTGCGCATGTGCAAATACCAGACAGACTGGGCCTCGTAATATTATATTTTACAGCTGTTGATTGATTATAAAGGGAAAAGGATAGTTTTCGGCGTTTTTTAGAAGTGTCTTAAAGAGATCTTAAGTGTTATTTTATGCAAATATGTTTTTATTTAGAAATGGCATCTAAAAATTTCCCATACGGCATACAAATATTGCAGCAACATTGCAGAAATATTTCTTTGCAAGATTGCAACATTGCAGAAATGTTGCATAATGTTGCTGCAACATAGCTGCAATATTGCAGCAACGGTAAAATGTCCGCTTTCAGCAATATTGCAATACAATATTGCAGCAATATTGCAATGTAATATATATATTATAATGCTTTGTAATGACATAATAATTGGTATTTTTACATTCTAACAATCTATTGTCCTATCTACACCTAATAACACTGAAAAAACAATTTTGTTGACATAACCAAAATTTGGTAAACCGTTCCAAATAATTTGGTTAATATATGATTAACCAAATATTTTATTGTTCCAACTAAAATAAAATAAAAAACATTTCAAAAACGTGTATAGTAACTATATATATATATATATATATATATATGTGTGTGTGTGTGTGTGTGTGTGTGTGTGTGTGTAAGTTGATAATAATTCCTTATTTTAATATTTTATAATTCACAAGCGGTCACCACCCATCCAAGTATTAACCGTGCCAAACGCTGCTTAACCTTCAGTGATCGGACGAGAACTGGTGCTGTTTAAGTTGTTTATTATGCCAATTTGAGTAACAATTTTTACAAAACTAATAAACAAGTTTTTACATGTATGACTGTTGGCAATATTTTATAATTTAAAATACTTGTACATAATACTTTTTTTTATGAAGGTATTCTAATTTGCACATACATTATATTATACATATATGCAATTAATAAACTGATTTTTTGAAAATATTTTTTAATAATATTCAAATTTTATATATATATATATATATATATATATTGCAATGCAATATTGCAGCAACATTATTGAAATATAAATATGGAACGTTGCTGCAATAATGCGATAATGATGTTGCAGCAACATCATTATCGCATTATTGCAGCAACGTTCCATATTTATATTTCAATAATGTTGCTGCAATATTGCATTGCAATATGCAAGATTGCAATATTGCTGCAAGGTCCTGTGCCGTATGGGTTTTAGCGTGTTTTCTCGCCTCTGACGTCACGATTCCGACATGAGCTGAATTCCGTAAAGCGGATATGCACGCATTTTCTATAATATACGTGACGTGTACTATAGATAAATGCGCGCATATGCGCTTTACGGAATCCAGCCATGGTCGACAAGGTACCAGGAGCCTTAAAACAAAATTGTGTGTGTCTTCATTTTATCTAATAGATTAATGTACATATTTTCATCTCATCTTTATTTAGCTAATTTAAAAATCATCTGAGCACAACACTATCGTGTAATATGTCAGCAGATTGGCAACAGATTTACCTAAAAAAGATAAATTAAAAAATGTTTAGTTACGGTTCAAAAACGATTCTAAGGGGTAAAATTACTCCTCATATACAGGGTGTCCCATTTTTAAGTTTACAATGTTATATCTCGCAAACTAACGATTTTATTGAAAAATGTTTCAAATAAAAGTTGTATAATTTCAAGGGGGACATAAAACGATGACAATGATTTGACCTTGACGAGTTTGAAGGTCATGTGAAGGTCACCTTCAATTTCTTAAATGACAATTGGTAAACATATTTTTTTTACATATTAAATTGATTTCTCACAATCTGCATAAAAAGTTATAAGGGTAGAATGGTCAAAAAATGAATAATAGTTCACGAGATATTTCATAGTTATGTAAGATATTATGTCAAATTATAGTATAAAATATCTCGTAAATTATCCATTTTTTGAGAGAGAAAGATCCTAATAGGATATTTTTCCTCCTTACTTTTATTGATAGTCTGTTGAAATAATCGAAATTAAAAAATTTTAAATTTTGTAAATTGTAGTCTTTCTGCTGACACAAACTTGTAGCAATAAACACTTAGCAAAATAAAATAGATTTGGCTGATTGTTTTGTTTTATATTTTTGTTTTATAATTTGAGATATCTGGTAGTGTTACATTTTTTCCAAAATATTTTTTTTTATACAAAAAATTGTATCAATTTATATGCGCAGAAAAAATATAAATACACATAGATATAATATAAAAGATACATATATTATTTATGAAGAAATAATGATAAGAAATTAAGTAAATTTTTGTGCTTCATCATCAGTCACCTATTTTTTGTTCATAGTGTATAAAGAATAATTACATAAAAACAAAAATAATTACTTATTAATATTAAATATGACCAATTCAAAGCGAGAAATTTATTTGGGATTAAATAGAGAATAAAATAACATGAATGTAAAGTTATATATTTTATATAAATTATATTTTATAAAGTATACTAATACACAGGTATGCAAATACAAAAAAAACGTATTAGCTTACCATTTGAGCTATCACTGGTAAAGTGATATTCGCGACGCCCACGTTTGAGGTGAATTCCGTTAAGGTGCCTTCGAAGAAGCACACTAAAGCAAGTATTACAATGGGCGGTAAATAGCGAAGTGGTATCAGAGCTTCGCCAATTCGTTTTGCCATGCAGGACGCGACGCTTCCACGCGAGATCGCGAAACCGCCGCCTAAAAGGAACATCAGACTCCACGGCATTTTGGTCTCGATCACCTTCCACGTGATCAAACCTTCCGACGATCTTTTTGGTCTTTTAGCGGCTACAGTTTTGAACACAAGAGGTCTGTTCTTTTTAGCTGAACCAAGCTGAACTGACTGCACTAGTTCAGAGTTTATCTTTTTCTTTCAAATATAGAGTGAAAAAGATACCCTCTGAACTAGTGCAGCCAGTTTAGCTTGGTTGTCGCAGATGTAAGTGCAAGCAAAGCCTCATCGTTCTATAAGAACTCTTAAGTATGTAAATTCCGTAAATTTCAAAATAAACCAAGGGATAAAACTCTATAGTTTTCTAGCAAAAAAAGAAAAAACACAGTATCACACGATTGATTATCAAATACAAAAAATTTTCGAGACTAAAAATTCTCTATTTAAAAACCAATTGACTGACATTGTGTCTACCTGTTTTCTTGCTAGAAAGTTTCCAAAATTAACAGATCTTATATTAGCATATAGGTATTTTTTCTTTCTCCTTCCGAATCTATTATATTAAAGCTTGTAATTAAAAATTTTTACAAATCATTCGATGATATGTAAAAATTTTGTAGAATTATTATTATATTGAAGTATGTTGGATGTTAATAACGAGATTTTTGCGACTTCTTACGATCTTGACTGTAGCTGTAGATGAAACTGAGGTCCTTAGGGATGAAGAACATCAAGATAGAGGCGAATATCACCGGTACCGAATCTTTGAGATCTCTGCGCATTTATTATTTCTCACGATATTGTGTATATATATCCCCCATTATTATGTCTAACCATAATAAATAATCAAAATACTAACATATCAGTGATCAATTCGGACCATCCGACGACAAAGCCGGGTTTGCGGAATATCCACAAAAATACGCACATGAAGAATAATGTGCCCACTCCGTACTCGTGAAAAGTTGTGGGACCCAAATTCTTATATCTTTCCTGTATAACCTGGGAATAATCATTTGTCGAAATCAGTTCTAATAAAAAAGTTCTAATAAAAAATTGAATAGGATGAATTGCTATAATTTCATCTCCTTATATAATGATAACAAGATTAAAAAAACATTAATAACTATTTTTTTTATTAGTAGAAATGTCCACCAAAATTTTATTTTTTTAACTTGTCCAAAATTTGAGAAAAAAAATAGAAAACCTAATTTTTACCTCCCCCTTTGGAAAAGTATAATCCTCAGGAGGAAGGATATATATATGTTTATATAAAAAAGATCCCTCTTAATTTTCAATAAAGAATTATCTCTAATTTTTCACACTTATTTAGAATCCCATATAATTATATGTATTTAAGTTGTACAAATTTATAATATTTTTCCGGAGAAAAGATTGTAATTAAGGAAACAGTTTCTGTCTAAAATTTTTTAAAAACAATTGAAACAATTTTTAAATGTTAAATAAGTAAAAGTTTATGTATATGATTTTACTTGATTCGTGACAACTTCACCCTCACGTCCGATCGTAGCCATTTTGGCGTCTTTACTGCGCGGTCTCAGATATCCCAAAAAAGCGACTCGCACGTACACCCAAGTGAGGAAGGAATTGACAATCATTTGAGGAAAGGACGCGATCATCCAATCGGTGAAGTTGATTCCCTCGGCATCGGGAAATGTGCTCTCGTAGATTCCCTTGAAGGTTAAATTGGTGCCGGTCCCCACTAAGGTTCCGGTTCCGCCGAACGTCGAGCAATAAGCCGCGGTTAACAGATACGCCTTCGTTATTTTCGTCGGTCTTATCTCGCTACGAGAAAGGATCATCGTGTAATATTGCGTCAAAATATAGCTTTTAAAAATTTGTCTTTAAAACTTTCTTGCTAAAAATTCTAATATCTACGAAATCGAACTTATTCGTATTTTTAACATTAGATGATTCACTTAAGATAATTAAAATTCTTTATATATATTTATATAAAAATATATATTATATATATTTATATATATAAAAATATATATTTTATATATTTATATATTTTTATATAATTTTATAATATTTTTATATATTTTATATATATATTATTTTTATATATTTATACTTTATATATTTATTAGAAAAATATATTTTTTATAATAAAAATCCTTTATATTATAAAAATTATTTATATCATATTATGAAAATATATATTAAAGTTTTAATCTGCCATATATAATTCAATTTAATTAAAATTTAATAATTTATGTTATTATTTCATAATTTTATTTCAAATTAAAATTATTTCAAAAATATGATTAAAAGTTTTTAATAATTTATAATTAAAATAATGTACAATTTTAATAACTTAATTTATGTTCAACTTTAATAATTTATATTTTATGTATGTTTTATTATTATTATTATTATTATTTCGTAATTTTATTTTATTTTTATTGTACTATTATTATTTATATATCGATTTATCGCTATATGTATCGATTTACTTACGGTGGAATATCCGGTCTTTCTGGATCCACTATTTTTGATCTGAATACCGCACCTACTCCAGCCTATAAAGAGAAATACAAATTTAGTGAATGAAAATCGAGAATAAAAGTTTCATACACATTACGTACAATTTACATATAATGTATTTGAATATATAACCTATTGTTTTTATTATGTAATAGAAATTTTCTAAAATCTAATAATATTATTATATATATATTTTATATGTTTAAAATAGAATAAAATCAAATATCAACAACTCAACTAAAAAGAGAAATTAAATATTTTAATTATGTATTATAAAGTATTAATTATGTATAATAAAAAAAGTATATAAAATTAATAATAATAACGTAATGATAAAAGAGAGAAAAAAAATATTTTTAAAAATATATTTTATTATATATAATTTAAATATTTTTAAATTATGATGGAGATAAGGCTCTACTATATTCAAATAAACAAATAAAGGATTGAAGGAATGGGCTAATAAAAGAGCCGGTATGTCGGAAATAAGAACGCAAAAATTCGTATACTTATTCTTTATTTCTTTAGAACGTTTCGGTCCTTTCTTTGGACCATCTTCAGCTTAACGTGTGATATGATCATATTGTGTCATCATATTGTATTACACGTTCTAAAGAAATAAAGAATAAGTAATTTTTGCGTTCTTATTTCCGACGCACCGGCTCTTATTAGCCCATTCCTTCAATCCTTTATTTAAATATTTTTATATATTTAAATATTTTAATATATATATTTTCATATTATAATTATATATATTTAAATATACATATATATTTAAATATATTTTTAATATATGTATATATTTTTATATTATAATTATATTTAAATATATATATTTAAATATTAGTGTAAATATATTTTTTTCATTATGTTATTAATTATATTTGCATATACAGACTGAGTCTGATAAAAAGTTTACCATGTGGTTTTCTTAAAAACGATTAGAGATAAAAGAAGACCATTATCAAAATTGTAGGATAAGAAGGGATACATATTTTGGTGCTTTTCATACCAATAATAAAAAATAATTTTGTAAAAAATGGAAAGTGGTACTTTGCAGTCTCATTCTATTAATAGTATACTCAATAAACTTAATAATTTTTCTATTAGACTATCTTTTGAAAATTCAACAATTTCCAGGATATCGACAAAATAAGTCAGAATGAAAATTTAGAAGAAATTATTTTATTATTACAGTAAGCGTTTAAAATATTCGCCAAGTTGATCCAGACATGCCTGCAGTCTTACAATTAGTGGAAAGCTTGCTTCTAACTCCTGTAGGGTTATTTCGTAAAAAATATTTCTTATTCTTTCTACCATGTTTTCTTCCAAAAATATTTTTTGCGAAATAAGAATTAGGATATAAGAATTAGAAGATGTACAAATAACAGGCTGTACAAGCTTTTCGCGAAGATTACAGATATGTCAGGATCAATTATGATAAACATTTTGAACACTTACTGTAATAATAAAAAGATTAGTTCCAAATTTTTATTCTGACTTATTTTGTTGATATCCTGGAAATGGTTGAAATTTTGAAAGATATATACTCTACTAATACAAAAGTTATTAAGCTTATTTAAGTACTATCAATAGAGTGACTAAAAAGTATCTCTTCCCATTAAAAAAAATTGTTTTTTATTATTGGTGTGAAAAGAGGAAATTCAGGGTTATTCAAGGTCACCAAAATATTTGTCCCTTTTCTTGTCCTATAGTTTTGATAATGGATGTCTTCCTCTAGCTCTAAAACCGATTTCGAGAGAAAACATGGTGAACTTTATCAGACTCACCCTGTACCCTGTATATGTATCGTATTAATAATAAGTACAGTACCGGCCAAAATTATATCACCTTTTGATTTTTCAGCATAATTTGTTTTAAAGTGCACGGATCTCTACACGAATCATAACATATTTTGAAGGACGGTATAACATATATTGAATTATAATTCAATGCTATACCAACCTTCAAAACATGTTATGATTTGATAGAGATCCGTGCACTAAACAAGTTATGCTGAAAAAATCGAAAGGTGATATAATTTTGGCCGGTACTGTATATCGACACCTAACTTAATTTAACCTAAACCTAACCTAACCTAACCCTAAAACTCGTATCAGACTACGCATTGGAGATTGAGATTGAAGATTGAAGATTGAAGATTGTCCAATAGACTGAAGTCTAAATTTCAATCTTAATCTCAATCTTGATCCGCTTCCTTCTGATTGGTCAAATTTCAATATTCAATCTTCAATCTCAATCTTCAATGCGTAGTCTGACACGGACTTAACCCTAACCTGTTCTAATTCGTGCAATATAGCGAATATAATGGGCACCATCATGGCTGTGGCCGCGGTATTCGACACCCACATGGATATGAAGGTCGTGACCACGCAGAGACCGCCGAGAAGTTTCGCGTGGCTGCAGCCGACCGTCTTCATGACTCCGAGGGCTATCCTGAGATGAAGATTGCTGTGCTCGATTGCGATGGCGAGGATCAGACCGCCGACGAATACCATAATAGTGTCGTTCATGTAACAGGCACACGTATCTGCCGTACTTAGTATACCTAGGGCCGGGAACATCACTACCGGGATCAGCGACGTCACCGCCATCGGGAAGCAATCGGTTACCCAGTAACCGGCCATTAGCAATACTACATACGCACATCTGATTTCCTGCGAAAGCCACATATTGTTTATGATTTGACATTTATCGAGGGACAGACGTGTAAGAAAGTCGAGATTTAAATTCGCAGAAGAAAAATCAAAGGACTCCGCACCAAATACATATAGGATTTTGGCTTTCGGTGGAATTGGCTGCTTTTTTCACATGTTGTAGCTTATGACTTACTGAACAAAAGATGTAATAGTCTTAAAGCTAAATATTGGATAGTTATAACTCGCAGAGCCCGAGTTTTTCGTGTTTATGACTGTAAACTAGTAACCGTTTATTATTTAGCTTTGAGCCTATTACATTTTTTGTTCAGCAGATCATAAACTACAACATATTAGAAAAACTGATCTTACCAAGATTCAATTTTATACAGGATTATAGTGTCGGGTTTTTGATATATAAAATCCTAGATAAAATCTTAGATAAAATTGAATCCCGATAAAAGCAGCTTGTTCAGCAAGTCATAAGCTATAACATGAAAAAAGCAGCCAATTCCACTGAAAGCCAAAATCCTATGTATTTGGTACGGGGTTCTTTACGGAATTTGGTTACTTTTTTATAAATAAAAAATTAAGAATTAAGGAATTAAGTATAATAAAAATTAATTAAAAATTGAAGAATTAATAATTAATTAAAATTAAAAGAGATTAATAAGAAATATAGAATACTGAGGAATCGTAAATCAAAAGGAAAGGTAAGAGGAAGAGCGCCCAGAGGAGTGCAAAGACGATCTTCCAATAGATCTTGAAGAAACGTCCCGTATCTCTCAGGCAGCTGAGTAGTTTTCTAAGATAGTTGACAAGTTCTTCTCTTCTTTCGACTCTAATTGTAAAGTTTATTAGGTTTCTCCATTACGTAAATTCATATAAGTTTAGTTTTCACTAACAATAAGCTTAGCACCTTCTGGAGCTTCTCAACAAAACTCCTAGCAGAAGTTTAATCTTTTTTTGATGTAAATATTGCTTGATGAAATGTTTTAAAAAATTCAATATTAAATCTTTCGCACACTAACCTTTCCCTTGGCTCTTCGCCTTCATCGTCTCTCTGTTCGGCCATGTTATTTAAAAATTAGGCGCGTTTCATACAAATCCAACATCCTCTCAAATAGTACATCGACATTAATCTGAATATTGGTTACAATTCGCAGTTGTGATTTCTCGACGCAATCTGTCGCTCGAGTCGCTCGTTAATTTGTTTTTTAATTGACACAATTATTAATATCACAGCAAATTTCAAATCGTGAATGTATATGGCAGCTAATAATAACACTTCACATGTTTAATTATTTACAACATATATTATTTGTCGTATGAATTTTAACTTGAAATTCGAAAATTTCATTTTACTGGAAAAGATTTTCTCTATTTTTTATTTTCATTCTTTATAGAAAAAAATTATTATTTATTATTTATTTATTTTATTTTTTTAATAAAAAGTAGAGGATTTTTCTATTCGATTTAACCGGCCCTTCGTTTTGCCTCTTTTAAAAGCCCCTCAAAATTTTTATTTATCTCTCAAATGTTCAGACATCCTGTCCTATTTAATTAAAAAAAGAAAAAATTAAAGTTAATATTTCTAGCAATGACGAAGAGAAATAGCTTGTAATACTTTATATAAGACACCCTGTATGTACAAGGAGTACAAAAAGTGGCGAAGTTTCTTAATTTTACGAAAACTACGTATTTTCGAAAGAAATGTTTTATACAAAAGTTATAGACTTTAAAAAAATCTATTTATGAACCTTATCAGTTTGACCTTGGGTGGTATTTTTCAAGAACATTTTAAGATCAACTCAATTTTTTTAAATCGAACTACCCAAAGTATTTTATGTAAATAAATTCCTTGTAATATTCCGCACAAAAAATATAAAGATAAAATAGCCAAAAATTAAACAGTTTACAAGATATTTTATATCTTAATTTGATATATTTTGATATAAAATACAAAATATCTCGTAAAATATTTAGTTTTCGATAATCTTTCCTTAATACTTCTATGCATATAAAATAATTAGACGAATCAATTGGTATAAGGAAAACCCTTAATTGTTTTTAAGAACAAGTATGCAATTTGCAACATGCAGCTATATATACTATATACATATATATATATACATATATATATATTTATATAAATATATAAATTATATTATAAGTTATATTATAAATTTATATTTAAAAAAAACATTATTTGTGATTAATTTCTGAAATCTCGTAAAAAATATGATCTTTTGGTCTGTAATTCACTTGGCTTGTATGTAAAGTCGACTCTCTGATGCTAGACGAAGTAGCTCATCTGCTTGAAATTGCTCGCATGAGAAAGAATTCATTGTATAGGGATGAAATACTGGACCAGGAATGCTGAAGGATCAGGACGACATTGCTTCTCTCGTGTTTTACATTCCTGGTCACTTTGACCGATTATTAATTATGAGCTTGAATTTAATTAATATGCGCCGAGGCGTTATTTACGAATAAATCCGTTTGTTTCTATGAGAAGTAAAGTTATGCGTATTCATGATTCTGATAATTTTATGCAATAATTTACCTGTCGTAAAATATTGTTTTCTGATTACAGGTGACAAATGCGAAATTCTCCGTTTCAATAGAAATATATAGAGATTCTCTTATATCGATTAATTTATGATAATGATGAAAGATATATAATTCTAAGAATATTTAAAGTAAAGGATTAAAATAATTTTTATTAAAATATTAATCTAGCAATATTTGAAAATTTTACCTTATTTTTTAATAATAAATTAATAGCAGATAAGAAAAGATTTTAAAAAGATAATAATAATTACAAGATTTATATATATATAAAATACAAATTTTTGCAAAATATCTTGCAAAGTAAAATATATTATTGTATAACAATAGGACAAATTGTATAACAATAGAACAATTACAATTGGCAACTTATTTAGTTACTTATAGTTATAGCGTCAATTGTTGATTTTATAAGATTGATTTTTGAAGATTGTTAATTTTATAAGAAATTATCGAAAATGGAAAATTATTAGTCGTTTTAACAAAGATAAATTGACTGCTATTTCATAAACTGAAAAATATAAAGATTGCAAACGTGCCTAATGGTCTCTAATTTTTATCGTCGATTTTCTTACTTTTTTCTGCTAATAAACGTTTTTGTTTTAAAGTCTAATTCAATTTGAGATTAAAACTCATAGACAATTTTTAATGTGTGTGAAATTTTGTATATATTAAATTATTATATAATATAAAATTATTTTTTTTTCTCTAAAAATAAGAGTCAAATATAATTATTTCTAAAATTTTGAAAAATAATTCTTCTTTATTAACATTGTTAGCAATTATTTAATGATAGTATTAACATAATTATCATAACACTTTCTCACAATAATAAATCTTTTTTATAAAATATTCTCAAGTATATGCCTCTCAACCTAGTTATAATAATACATTTGGCATTATGATATATTTGGTATTAATTCCACATGAAACTAATTAATGAATAATGGAATCAATAATTTAGTCGCGCCAAAATTATCATTTGACAGTGTGACTTTCATTAAAATCATTTTATTCGTGAATATAATCGATCCTGATACATGAACATAAATATTTAACTTGATAAAATAACAGATAAATGTACTCTTTACAGTTAGAGTTAGATTATCGTTGTAATAAGCGAAGGTCATTAGCAAAACGAGTGGCGAAAGCTAGCTTATGGCTTTTGGTCGTTATCGTACTGCTTCGCCCAATCCGGAAATTCCCCGATACCGTAGATGAATGCTCCCCAAGTGGGAAACAGGATAACTTGTACTATCAAACTGTATATTGCGGGGACGCATCCGGCCGCTATTAGCATTCGAGTTTGCAGGTGACCCGCGACGGTGATGATTGCATTTGGTGGCGTGGCTACCGGCATTCTGAACGCGTACGAGCACATCAGGGTCACCGGCACCATCAGATACAACGGATGTATTCTCATCGCCACGCACTTCGAGGAGGGAAACGTAGGAAACGAAATCAGAAAAAGTGGAGATTTAAAATAAATGTTATAATCTTTAAACATTATTCTGTCGACCTCAGAATAAATGATAAAATGATAATTGGACACTTTGGGTTTGCTCTTTATAGCTGGTCTCAGAATAAATGATAAAAACTATAGATGCCCAATTGGACACTTTGAGTTTGTTCGTTCTGTACTAGTGTTCACTGAAAATGAAACAGATATATATTTAAGTGTTGGAAAGAAAGAGAAGAAAGTGAACTAGTGCAACTAGTTCAACTATAAAGAACAAACCCATTGTTTATTGGTCAATCAATCAATGAGGACTTTTTGATTGGTCAATCGTGCTAGTCACCTTAGGCATCGATCGATGATTGATTATATCTAATCGCTCTGTGTCCACTTGGACCTCTCCCTAAAAAATATCAATGTAAAACAAAATATATTTGCATGAACTCTCACCATGTGAGCGACGACGGGTAGAAGTATGTTGGCCGTGCCGACGTTCGAAGTGAACTCTGTCATAGTACCGACGAAGGAAAGGACGACGGCTAACATCAGCACGGGAGGTAGTTCTTTCAGAGGCACTAGAGCGAATCCTACTTTCATGGCGAGTCCGGAGACGCTGCTACCTTTCGAGACGGCAAAGCCGCTGCCCAACAGAAACACCAGTCTCCATGGCATTTTTGTATGAATGACCTCCCATGTGATCAGACCCTCGGACGATCTTCTCGGCCGTCTGGAAGCTATGTCGTACGAGATTTCGCGATCACAGATGCGAGACACGCCCGAAGCTAACGGGAAGGCGAATCGAGTAACAAGTTACTATTCGCTTACCTTTTGCAAGAAAGGGTCTTAATAACGTAACTTGCTACTCAAATCGCAAGTCCGTACTGGCTTCGGTAATCATGGGTTATAGAGACCCTTACGGTCCTTGCTCCAAAAGCGCACGAAGATAGGGTCCTTTGGGATGAAGAACATCAGCACGCACACCAAGATCGCGGGCATTGAGTCTCCTA
This sequence comes from Prenolepis imparis, assembly GCF_030444845.1. Lineage (NCBI taxonomy): Eukaryota > Metazoa > Arthropoda > Insecta > Hymenoptera > Formicidae > Prenolepis > Prenolepis imparis. The sequence continues at coordinate 6,842,079 of NW_028141173.1, forward strand.
AATGCCTATGATAGATCCTCGTGTAGTATAATTATTTTTCAATGAAAACCTTTGTTTAATAAAAAACAATTAAATTTAAACTCACATATCCGTCAGAACTTCAGACCATCCGCGAACGAATCCTGGAGCTCTGAATACCCATAAGAATATACATCCCATGAAGACTGTTGCGACGGAGATCTCGTGAAAAGTCATAGGTCCTAAGTTCTTAAGATTTTGATTTATTACCTACAACAATATATTTCTTTAACGGTTCGCAGATAACGTAAACTTCTAAATAAGAGCGAACCTGTCTAACATTAATTACATATTCCAACTCTCGTTATGTAAAAATATTAAATATTAAATATTAAATTGAATTAAACTTTGCTACTAATTGTAAAAATATCCTTTCAGTATCTATCAAATAACTTATATTTAATCGTATTATTCAATCTTGTTATTCAAATAAATAGAGAAATTCCTTGAAAGAGAGAAGTATTTCGCTAATTGTTAATTATTTCGTTACTTATTCAATTAATCGAAAAAAATCAAGAGAAAAGACTTTTATTGTCGTACCCGATTCGCGATCGCCTCGCCTTCTGCGCCGATCGTCGCCATTTCGGCGTCCTTGCTGCGCGGTCTTAGATATCCCAGAAAAGCGATTCGTAAATACAGCCACAATAGAAACGAATTCGCGGCCATTTGCGGGATCGAAGCAGCCATCCAGGCACCGAAGGTAATGGGGTCGGCGTCGGGAAAGTTGTATTCATAAATACCCTTGAAGGCGAGATTCGTCGGGGTACCGACGAGTGCTCCAGTACCTCCGAAGGACGAAGCGTACGCCGCCGCGAACAAATAAGCTTTCGTCACTTTCGTCGGTCTTACATCTCTAAGGAAAAAAAATCGTTTTACTAAAGTATCCGAAAATTACTAAGAATTTAATTTAATGTCATAAATTAAATTCTTATAAATATGCAGGTAGAGGGGGTCAAACCGAGTAAAAAAGTCCTCTATAGTTTTGCGATCTTTGCGATAATTAATGAGAAATTAATTAAAAAAGGATCGGCCAATCCGTGTGAGTACTATGCGCGGTTGCTACGCGGCGAAGTATTGGAAGGGAAGCGTGGGAGGAGCGTTCTACAAATGGCAATAACTATGTACAAACAACGCGTAATGTTGAAACCTTGCGCGTCTAATAACCGTGTAACTTTGGACTGCTTTTTGTCGCCGCGGGCTTATACTTAACGATAGAGGGTACTCGATTTAACGCTCTGCAAACAAGAAGTGATGCGATTATTACCAAACACTTTATATACATATGTGTGTGTATATGGTTTTAATATAAAGTGTTTCTTACAAAAATGTATAAAAATTGTAATATTTAATACTCACGGTTCAGCTTCTGGATCTTGCGGATCCTCCTTTATATCGAACACTTTTCCGAGCCCTTGCTGTATATATACACAATATATAATTTCAGGTTTTAATTAAATAAAAAAAAAATAATTTAATTATATGATAGATCGAAAAAAACTTCAATTGACGCTATAAATAATTACATGAACAACCGAGAAAAATATATTATTTGAAGAATTGTAACGATTAAAGCGAAAACGCAAATGGAAGAATCGGAAGATGTAACTAACAATAAGAACATTAAAGAGTTCGAACTTTGAAACGCGAGGGAACGTTCTTTTCCGTCTGACGATAACACTGGTCAACAATGATTTTATTGCCAATTATATTATATCGATTTTAGGATAACTTTGTGTCGCTGATTCCGAATATAGCATTGATTTTTCTAGATTGGCTCTAATTTTTTAGATAATGTTTCATAAAAAACAAAAAATGCAAAAAATGTAATGGTCAGGCGTAGTCTATTCTCAAATCATATAGAAACTGTTTCAAATCATACAAAAGTATGATATATGAAATACTTAATGACGTTGCATTCAGTAAAATAACATAAAAACAAAGTAAGCTGATTTAGATAATCACAATTAATGCATAAAAAATGCTGTTTGTATGATTTTCTTTTATATAGGTCCATCAAGATCACGTACAAAAACAATGTTAAAGAATAAAAAGACAGATCAAATCCTACTGCATATATCAGCAGCTACAAGTCGTATTGGGATAAAATCGTAATTTGAGTATCCATTATCTCAAAAACTAGAGCCAATTTAGCAAAACTGTTGTCATTTTTGGATTCAGTATCCCCAAAATACCTTAAATTCGTTCAAACATCCTTGGCAACTAAACAAAAGTTTTTTTCTGTTGACCAGTGTAATCGATCTAATCCCAGACAGCACCATGTCCAAAATTGGAGCATAAGACATCTTTAAGAAATCTTTAAGACATCTGAAGTCTTATGATATCCAAAAACATCTTAAAAATATTTTAAAGATGTCTTATGCGCCGATTCTGAACATGGTGCTATCTGGAATGGAATGGAACGCGGCAATTTACTATAACGCTCTTTTCTCATAGTTCACCGACCCTCTCCAATTCGCGAAGAACGGCAAAGACGATGGGCACCATCATGGCGGTGGCCGCCGCATTCGCGATCCACATGGATACGAAGGTGGTTACGGTGCAGAGGCCGCCGAGCAATTTCGTGTGACTGCAACCGAGGGTCCTCATCACGATCAGAGCAATTCGCAGATGGAGATTACAGTGCTCGGTGGCGATGGCGAGCACCAGGCCGCCGATGAACACCATGATGGTGTCGTTCATGTAACAGGCGCACGTTTCCTGGGTACTGAGGATGCCGAACACCGGAAACAGCACCACCGGGATTAGCGACGTTATCGCTATCGGCAGGCACTCCGTCACCCAGTAGCCGGCCACTAGTAACACGATGTACGCGCATCTGACTTCCTGCGTTTACCAGGCGGATAATGCGAGATGAGAGAGAGAAAAAGAGAGATAAAAATAGAAAAAGTTGGGTTTCCAATTACACTAGTTTACAAACAAATATTATTTTTTTTTATTTTAAAGCAGACGAGGTGTTTCTTATAGATTTTTGGATGCTGAAAACGATGCCGCAAGCCAACTTTCATCAGCAAGTCAGGTTTTTGAAATAATTCAGGTTTAATATGCAAAAAATGACATTTTTTGCGATATTTGAAATTTTTTTGTGAAAAAGATTAACGTTATCTGGAAATTCTGATTAGATGTCATGAATGTATTGTTCATCCTCTATAAAATGCATTTTTTAAAATTCCAATATCTTATTTTTTAGCCATGTTATGAAAGATTAAAGCTGAGAACTATTCATATGAAGATGCTCCTGAGTAAAAAAAATTTTTTGGAAAAAAATTATTTATAATTTTCAACATCCAAAAATCTATGAGAAACATTTTGTCTGATTTAAAATAATTTTTGGCTGTAAACTAGTGTTATTAATAATATCCTAGAAATAATCTGATAAGAGTAATAGTTTTTCTGATATAAGAATATATAATGGTATCTCTAATAAAAAAAAAATATATATATTTTAGAATAACACAAAATAAAATATTATTTTAACGTTAAATTGAATTAAATTATTAACTGTAACTTTTTACTACGGAATAATTATAATAATACTATTAGTATACTATTAATACTATTAGTATTAATAATAAGTATTTTATATAATATATAATAGTATAAAATTTTAATATAAAAAATATATATATAATATATAATACTATAATATTATGTATAATAATAATATTATTATGAATTATTTTGATATATACATATTATAATAATATAATATAATAATATATATTTAAATGTATAAAAGTTCAAAAAGATAGTGTCCAATCGAAATTACATTTAAAAACATTTTTCTTTTTATAAATGTGTGAGTTGTAAATTTTAAATCTTATGATTTACAAAGTGTAAAATAATAAAAAGATGCTCACCGGATAATCATATATTACGATGAAAGGTAACAAAAACAGGGCCCAACAGACAGCAAAAATGACTCGCCAGTATAACTTGAGGAAAAGATTGGTTCGTTTCATAAAAGTTAATTGCAGTAAAGGAGCTTCGATTCTGCAAAAAAGTTTTATTTCTCAAAGTTACTCTTCTGTAGATTTAAAATTATATATTAAAGTTCTCTCGCAATTTTATAAATCACTTTTATGTATAAATTATTTTTCATTGTAATATACGCAAAATTATTTTCTGCTAACATAACTATAACAATAATGTATCCTATTTTATAACTTTAAAAAATCTTTTTTCATCTAAATTTTATTCTCTTGTGCCCGACTATTGATTTTCTCTCTTATAAAGATAACGAGAATATATTAAGTATAAAATAATATTCACTATATATATATATATATATATATATATATATATATTTATATATATATATATATTTATATATATATATGTACAAGTTATTTTACACTTTTCACTTTAAAGGTAAAAGAAACCGAGATATGTATTAAAACAAAAGAATGCTTTTTTTTCTTTTTCATTGTACATTTAATTTTCGTTTTGCAAACGTTATATTATTTAAAAACATTAATAGAATTTCTGAAGAGGAAAGAGAGTCAGGTTAAAATGTCAGAAGTAACTATTTTTATGGTAATTTGCAACAAATTTCATTAGAAATTTTAAAATAATACGAAAAATGTAACCTTTGCCGCGTCTCAGATTCTAATTCAGCTTCATTTTCGGCTTTAGGCGTCTTTTTTACATCCTTCTCAGCCATAAGTCAACGTTCTTCTGCGTAAAGAAGGTTCTACTTTAGGTTAATGTCTTATGTCACACAGAAGAAAATCGGCCTGCTGATTTTTATGTCAATTTCAGTGTATATATAATATATAGATAGTCACGTTGGTTACTAAAATTATTGTTTCGATATTCAAAAAGTTATTTGATTCTTTGCATAAAATAATAATATTAAATTCAATAAAGTTTGGCAAATTTTATCTTGATATTATTTACTGTTAAATATATTTAGATTTTAGATTATTATTAGATACATTATTTTTATTTGTGCGATGTATGTATAAAATTGGAAAAAAATATCTTGACGAATATTGAGATATTATTTGGAAAAATAGATGGGTTTAATACACAGACATCTATATATCACGCTCGTTAAATATGCAATCCATCATTGATTACGCATTTTTATTGCATGTAGATACAATTTCAATTTTAATAATTGAGCGCGAAACGAACGTTGCATCCATTCGTTTGCATTTATCCTATATATATATATATAATATGTAGCGCTGCGCAGTCAATTTAATTTTTAAATAGAGACCACAAAATAATAGCGGCAGCATAATAAATATTTTAACGACGATAAAATACTTTTGCGACATTCGTTGAAAACTTCGTGAACAAAACAGAAATTTTTCTGTATAATTACACTAGTTTATAGCCAAAAATTATTTTAAACCAGACAAAGTGTTTCATGACATACAAATACATTCATGACATACAAATACATTTATGACATCTGATCAGAATTTCCAGATAATGTTAACCTCACAAGAAAATCTCAAATATCGCAAAAAAGTTATTTTTTATATTTAAATCTCAATTATTTCGGAAACTTGACGTGCTGGTAAAAATTGGCTTGCGGCGTTTTCAGCATTATAAAATCTATAAGAAACACCTTGTTTGCTTTAAAATAAGAAAAAAACAATTTTTTTTTATAAATTATGTTATATAACTAGTGTTATTATCACAAATAATTTTTTAACATGTAAAAATAAGCCTGCTTTGGTTAGATTGCATCGAGGAGGCATCCAAGAGAGGCGGCCGATTTTTATATTTAAAATACAAGAGAAAAGACTAAGAATGCTATTTTCCACTGACGAATCTCGACTTTGTTCAAATCGAGAAGAATCGCCCTCTGTAAACTAGATTATTTTCTCCGGTAGGTAGCCGACCGGCAAGCCACTGCAAAGCGTGATTCCTCAAAGGAGTCTTTCCTTAATTCCTCCCTATCCGGGAGGGGATCCTCCCTTGCGGGTCGAAAGAATCCTCCTGACAAGACTATATGGAGGACGACGCTGATTCATCGGAAGTGCCCTAGACCGGTTGATTCAGAAAGCGAATAGAAAGAGAAGGGCACAAAGAGAGAGAAAAATAGGGAAGAAAAAACACATTCTTCCAGTAAATACAAAACATAGGGAAGAAAAAACACATTCTTCCAGTAGATGGGAGTGTGCGTGATGGGAAAATCCGCGGAAAAAGAGAGATGACTCAGAGGGAGTTCAGAAAGAGCTCGGAAAAGAAGTTTTAAAGGAAAGAGGAAAGAAAAGGGAGAAAGGGGGTATATGTGTAGTTCAGAAAAATAGATGGAAATGAGTAAAGTAGGGTGGCTCATGGGAATTAACTATGTCTGCTGAAGAGGGCAGATTCGCCGAATGCTGACTAAATAGGGATATTGAAAAAAGATAGTAATAGTATGAGTATTTTATATACTTTGTATATACAGGGTGTCCCAGAATTAGTGGTATACCTGCTAATGGCAGATTCCTGGAATCATTTGGAGACGATTTTTCCTCAGCGAAAATGTCAAGGGAGGCCATCAATTTTTGCATGTTCCCAATTTTTGTCATCATGTATCTTTGTAACTAATAATAAGCCTTGAATTAAAATTTTATTAAAGTAAACTCTTCTTGAAATTAATTGAAGAATGTGATTTGTTAATATTTTATTTCCACAAAGTTAGTTTGTGAAAATTTACCCTTTATTTTCAATCTCTTATAACTCGAAAGTTATTGATGCCTCGTCATTTTTGCTAAGGAAAAATCGTCTTCAAATGATCCCAGGAATCTGCCATAATGATCTAAAATTGCCCTTGGGCCGTTTTTAAGATCGATTAAAAGTTAACCTTTTTTTAAATACCTTTTTTATTAATTAACCTTTTTTAAATAAAACTTTTTTAAATAAAACTAATTTTTTATATAAATCAATTTCCCTTAATATTACGTATATAAAAAGTTATGAAAGTAGAATGGCTATAAAGTGAATCGTTTGCGAGATATTTTATACTTTAATTCGATATAATTTTACATAACAATATTATATGAAATATTTTGTAAAATATTTCATTCATTTTTCGATGATTTTATCTTAATACTTTTATGCAAAAATAATAGGAGGAATCAATTGGTGTAAAAAAAATGCATAGTTGTTTTTAAGAAAAAGTAATTTGCAATTAACAGCTATATATTTTTCTCTGTGATTCCAAATATTTTGTCTGTTAAAATTAAAATAAATCACCCCGTATAATATATACCGTTTCACAATATATTACGAATTTTTATCTCCAAAAATATTGTTTCTAGAGAAAAATGTTTTAAATAAAAGTTGTAGGATTTTGAGGGGGAAAGAAGTTGGCACTACTGACATTTTCTTAACAGGCGATTTTCAAGGTCATTTAAAGATTATTTATATTTATTTAAATGAAGCTACCTCAATTTTTTATATAAATCGATTCCTCGCAATATTCACTATAAAAAGTTATAAGGATAAGATGGTCAAAAAGTGAATATATATATAGTTTACGAGATATTTTATACTTTAGTTTAACATAATTTAACATAAACCATATAGAATAATATCTCGTAAAATATTCATTTTCCAATGATTTTACCTTAATACTTTTATGCACAATATAATGAAAGAAATTCGTTAAAGGAAATTAATAAAAGGAATTAAATACAATAAGATTTCCTCTCCGTAGACGTTCTCAATGCAGAAAGCATGCTCTCTCTCTCTCTCTCTCTCTCTCTCTCTCTATCTTATTTTCGTACACTCGGTTAACTGGATGCGCCCCAAGTATTGCAAAAGCTTAAAAAACCAGATATGATGTAAAACCATGTACTGAAAGTTCTGAGTAAATAAAAAATTAACAATTACCTCCAAAGATACATTTAATATTAAATTTTTAACATTACATCGACATCAGGGAACTCTGTCCTTATAACGTTTTTTTTTGGCTCATCAGGTAGTTTGCGGAATTTGAATGTGATACAAAAATTTATTGTGAGCTAGCCGCCACAACAAATTTTTATTTTCCATACATCATCATGTAATCCCCGTATAAGATCATTCTGCCTGGTGCAAAAACCTTGAATTTATTCATCCCTTTTATGAATAAAAATCTTTGTACGATAAAAAGATCGACGTAACATTGAACAGTAAATTGTAAACAATCTGTGTTGCCGTAGCTCTTACAAATATTAATTAAAACTCAGAAAATATATTTATGCATAACACAAATAAGTGTTATGCATAATATTTATTGATTCTTTTCGTTTCATATAAGTCGATGATGCGTAACGTCGTTTATGTGTGGTAAAAATAATTCATCATTAATATGTTATCAAATTTATATTTATAAAAATGCTTGGTCGTTGTGTGAATATGTTTTATTCAATATATATAAAAATACTGTTTCAATTCAATTAAGTTCTCGTTCTTTCCTACAATCCATACGCAAGCCTGAATAATACATATTTTAACTATTGAAACTTTATATTATAGAAAAAAAGAAAAATATGAAAAAATATGCATAATGTAAATATATAGAAATATACAAATAAATATTCAAGAACGTTAGTTATAACAAAACAGATTTTATATTTTTCCGTGTTATATCATTCCGCGTCTCTCTCGGTCATGACTGATTTCTCAACAATAAAAAAGCTTTAAAGAGATGATCTTAAATATCGATTATAAAAACAAATTTTTTGAATATACTTATTGATATGCTGTTTGATATACTTTAATTAACATTTGAATACTGAATATACACAATAATTATAATTACACAAAATAAAAAAATAATAAATTGTATTAATTGATATTAACAATCAGACAAATTGTTATTATTTTATTTGCATTGATACACAATATATTATACATATGTACATGTCACAATTTCGCAATACATTATATATTATAATTACAAAATATACTTTCTCATCAATCGATACATAATTGAGATATAAAAAAAATGCAGTACTTATATATTAAATTATATTGCTTAATATAATTCAATTATATAATTTTGACATAAAAAATGAATATAGCGCAATCTTTGTTATTTTACAGATCTCATTTATAAAAGCTTATTTTGACATTATAATTATCATAATACAGTACAAACTTCGATTCGAGAGTAGAATGATTTTCTCTTTCTCAATTATTCTTTTATGAATAGATAAATCTTTAATATACTATAAAACTGAAGGTATAAAAAAGAAATATAAATAAATATCTTTTCCCTTTACACAGTCTCTAGCTATTGTGCAAATCCAATTGAAATAATTGTCGTAATTGATTTTTACGTCGTAGTAATATAGTCATTTTCACAAAAAACTTTGCACTGTCATCTTTTCAAACAATATAATAATTCGTATGTTAAGTCGACAAATACTTTATTACAAATACTCTATTAGGATTTTCGTTTTTTCTTTATTTATACTACTTATAATAAGTATTTTATTCAAATTACGTTCAATAATGAAATTAAAAGTGAAAATCATGTAAATTTCTTTCAAGAGTTTATGAAAATAAATTAATCTTTTGATATGAAAATAAATTAATTTTTTTACATATCACTTCAATAATACTAAAATATATCAAAAATATTATTTTTAATTACCTTATATAATTGCATATAACTGTATAATTGTATATAACTTATTTAATTTAATCTTATTCATATTTCAAAAAAATAGAATATGTGATAATAAATAACAAATATACAACGTGCTTCATAATTCGTATTTATGAATTATATAGCATCACTAATAATGAAAAATTATAAATTTTGAAATATTGTTTCCGGTTGCAATTAAAAAAAAAAAGAAAAATTATTAAATAAAAATTACTTCACCAGCTCTATATTTTACATAGACATACATCTATATAAGACATGTGTCAGATAGTAGGTAACATATGGAAACTATTAATCTCGCAGCTAACAAAAATATATCCATCTAATGAACAATGCTGATTAAATAAATATTATTTCATAATTTTTTTAAGCTTCGCAGAAAAATATAATTCAAAATTATTCGACTCATTTTTCATTCACAAATTGCATTATATAATTTAAATTATGAAGCATCATGTATATCAATTAAATTATAAATCGGAAAAATTTGCATATTTCATTGCAACGGATGATCTTGGCGCAACAATATTATCACTTATATTTTCGAAGTAGAATGGGATAGAATACGAAAAAAATTAATATTTTTCAAAATATTTTACAAGAAAAATATTCAATGATTTCTCATCTTTAAATTCAGAATTCAATACAACATCATTAAGAGACCGCGATTTTTATGCATAATAATATATGTATATATTACTATACTGTATATATTATATGTATATATTACTATATATTACTATACATATAAATCGCGGTCTCTCAATGATGTCGAAAATATAAGTAATGATATTGTTGCGCCAAGATCATAATATATACATAAACAAAAATATATATTATTTCCCTTACTTCCCTTAAAATGCAATTATTAAATTAGTAATTTTGTCTAATCTTTTTTACATTTACCTATTTACCATTATTTAATATCATTTATATATAATTGCTATAATTTTAATAGAATTAATTATCAATTTTCACTCCATCACAATTGATGGTAGCAATTTTGTAACTGAATCTTTTATTCAAGAAGTTTTCCTTAATATGTGTGATTTCTCCTCTTGTAATTCTTGGTGTTATCGGAAAGTATACATATTCGTCTCCAAAATCTGTAAGTTTTCCTCTCAAATAAAATCCATTTCCAATCTCACAAACCCTATCAAATTCCTGCTGCGACAAATTATATCTTCTTATTAATAATTGTTGATTTTTCAAAATGTCCATCTGCAAAACACGAAAAATGTTGGTTACAAAACTGTACAGTTTCTAGCAGATAATTATATACTAGAGGATCTTTTTACATCAAACTGAATTATTCTTTTTACGTATAACACTAGTTTTTAATAGTACTAAAATATATCAAAAATATTATTTTTTATTACTTTAGATAATTGCATGTATATAACTTATTTAATTTAATCTTCATATTTCGAAAAAAAGTAGAATGCCATGTGATAATAAATCATAGCTTCTTATTCAACGTACTTCATAATTCGTGTTTATGAATTATATAGCATTATTAAATGAGAAAAAATTAAAAATTTTGAAATATTGTTTCCGGTTGCTTTTTTAAAAAAAGAAAAATTATTAAATAAAAATCACTCAAGCTCTATTTTTTACATAGACATACATCTATATAAGCCATGTGTCAGATAGTAGGTAACATATGGAAACTATTAATCTCTTAGCTAACAAAAATATATCCATCTAATGAACACAATGCTGATTAAATAAATTTTATTTCATAATTTTTTTTAAGATTCGCAGAAAAATATAATTCAAAACTGTTCGATTCATTTTTCATTTATAACTTGCATTATATAATTAAAATTATAAAGCATCTTGTTTACCAATTAAGTTACAAATCGAAAAAGACTTTCTGTATATTCATTGCAGCGGATGATCTCGGCGCAACATCGCTTATAATTTTACATAAATAAAAAATAGGATGGAATACAAAAAAACTAATATTTTTCGATATTTTTATAAGAAAATTCAATTCATTGATTTCTCTCTTTTGATTTCATAATTCAATACGACATCATTAAGAAACCGCGATTTTTATGCTATATATATAAAACAAAAATATATAATTTTTCTTATTTCCTTTAAAATGCAATTATTAAGTTAGTAATTTTGTCTCATTTTTTTACACATTTACCTGCTATTTACAATTATTTAATATCATTTATATATAATTGCTATAATTTTAATAAAATTAATCATCAATTTTCACTCCATCACAATTGATGGTGGTGATTTTGTAATTAAATCCTTCATTCAAGAAGCGTTCCGTAATATGTGTGATTTCTTCTCTTGTAATTCTTGGTGGTATCGGAAAGTATACATATCCGCCTTCAAAACCTGTAAGTTTTCCTCTCAAATTAAATTCATTTCCAATCGCACAAACCCTATCAAATTCCTGATGCGACAAATTATATGTCCTCAATAATTGTTGATTCCTCAAAATGTCCATCTGCAAAACACGAAAAATGTTAGTTACAAAACTGTACACTTTCTAGCAGATAATTATGTACTAGAGGATCTTTTTACATCAAACTCTTTTCACTTATAATACTAGTTTTTAATAGTACTAAAATATATCAAATATATTATTTTTTATTATATTTAAATAATTGCATGTATATAACTTATTTAATTTAGTCTTCATATTTCGAAAAAATGTAAAACATGTGATAATAAATTAATAAATTACAGATATACAACGTGCTTCGTAATTCGTGTTTACGAATTATATAGCATTATTAAATGATGAAAAATTAAAAATTTTGAAATATTGTTTCCTGTTGCTTTTTTAAAAAAGTCAATGTAGCAAGGCTAAAGAGAGAATATAGTACATAATAAAATAATATAACACTGTTAAATAAAAACGATGAAAATACCTGTAACTTGTTGTAAGCCTCGGGATTTCCCATGGTATTATTAATACATTTAAGGTCATCACATATTTTTGTTGCTATTTTGTGTAATTTATTTAATATAGACCCCTGACGTGAACGTGGCAGCTCTGCTATTTGTAGCGCTCGTTCTTTCTTATTTTGGCGAATATTTGAATCGATCAATAGAATCCTCATTCCTGTTATGAAATTTATGGTCTCCGTAGAATAAGTATTGTAATTGTACGTTGTAAAAGTACGTTGGCATTTTTCTATTCGGCCGTATACGCAAATTTTGGCGTCGATCGATGCAAACTCATAGCCTTGCACAATATTTTTACAGGATTTAGTGTAACGCTCAATCAACAACAATTCTTGATTTGTAAATGTAATATGATCCCCACTCTGTAGACGTTTCCAATGAAGAAAACACGCTGCCAGACAAACCGTGAACGATGTCGAACTGCCAAAACCAGCGTTCATAGGTATTAAATCCATGGACACGCGTAAACGAAAAGGTTTTATGTCAAGTTTCTCTTCGTAAGCGATAGTAAAAAGCAAGAAAAAAAAAAGTTGTAAGCTAAAACTCTGCTCGCGTGTCCTACACATACAGTTTGAAGTGATGAAGGAATTCACTAATTGGAGCAAAATTATTGAAAGAGAAGGATAATTTCCGAAATCATCAGAAAAGAAGCGTAGAAATTCTTCTAAGGGTATATCCTTCTGTAGATTAAAATTATGAAACTCTATCTTAATGTTTCTTGACTCATCAGGTTGTTCGCTAAATTCGAGATTGGTACGAAGATCTAAGCCGGCCACAACAAAATTTTTTGCATACTTCGCCGAATGTTCTCCGGATAAGACGATTCTGCCCGGTGCGGAAATTATAAAATTAATCATCTTTCTTTTATAAAATAAAATATCTTTTTTTCACAGAACTGGTGTAACGTTGAATGGTAGAGAGTTGATAATTAATATTGCATAGTTCTTATACAAATATTTATTAGAACTATGAAAATTATATTTTCGTAACGTGAGAAAGATTTAGAGATTATATTTGTCGTTTCTTTTCGTTCTGTAAATGTAAGAAATGTATGTCAGTTATATGTGACAAAACTATCTCGTCGGTTATACGTTATCAAAGGGATTTGTATACAAGTACTTAAATTAATATACTTACATTCTATTTGGTTCTTGTTACATGCGCTTGTTTTCATTTATCAGTAGATTAATATCTTAATTTTTTCAGAGCACTGTATATATGTCTTTTTAATTATTAAATCTTTATTATATCGTCAAGAAAAAGAAAGGTCACTAATAATTTATAAATTTGAAACGTTTATTATCGTATACGGAACAGTGTTTATGTTTCATGTACACTTTCGTGTCTCTCAGTTGTGACTGATTTCGTCTCGGATGACATATAATAACATTACCCCAAAGTCATGACTTTAAATACGAATTACAATGTCAGACTTTTCCAATACAATCAGAAATCGTTAAAATATATGCTCTAATTTAAGAATTACATATTATTTTCAATATCATAAACCAAATATCTTATTGTCATTTACAAAAATGTTTAATGTTAATTTAAAATTTATGTATAAAATATATGTATGAATGCGCGTATGTATCGTCAAAATATACATATACATATAATGTTTCATTTAAATATAAAAGAATATATAATATTTTTATTTTTTTTATTTTTTTTTATTTTGTATGTATACATATATACTATATATATAAATAATTTTTCATTTAAACAAAAAAAAATATATAATAATTTGATATATTTGATTACATAATTAATATTTATCGTACATTTATATACAAGCTTAAGAGTACTAAATCAAAATGATTTTATCTTTATCTTCTAATTATTTTATGATAAATCTTTAGTATATAAAACTGAAGATATAAAAAAGAAATAAAAATAAATATTCTTTTCCTTCAGACAATCTCTAGCTATTGTATTAATTCAATATTATTGTAATAATTGTTGTAATTATTTTACGTCACAATGTATTATACTTGATCGTCGATCGATACATAATTGAGATATAACATAAAATGCAGTACCTATATGTCAAATTATATTGCTTAATATAATTAAATTATATAATTTTAATATAAAAGATGAATATAATGCAATATTTGTTATTTTACAGATCTCACTTGTGAAAGAGCTTATTTCTACATAATAATTAAATTAATGTATCACGAACTTTCGCTGAAGTAGAATGATTCTATCCTCTTTCTCTTAATTATTTTAAGAATAGATAAATTTTTAGTATAAAAACTGAAGATAGAAAATATGAATAAAAATAAATATTATTTTTCTTCAGACAATCTCTAGCTATTGTGCAAATCCAATTGAAATAATTGTCGTAATTAATTTTTACGTCCTACTAATATAGTCATATAAGCATTCACACATATAAGCATTATTAACGGAAAAGAAAACTTTGCTGTCATTTTTTTCAAGTAATAATATTATACAATAATTCGTATGTTGAATCGAACAAATATTTTATTATATCTATTGCGATTTCTCTTTCTTCTTTATTCAAATTATGTTGAAGAATGAAGTTAAAAGTAAAAAAACATGTAAATTTCTTTCAAGAGTTTATGAAAATAAATTAATCTTTTATCGAAATAAATTAATCTTTTCATATACCACTCGTTTTCAATAGTACTAAAATACATCAAAAATATTATATTTTATTACCTTAAATAATTGCATGTGTGTGACTTTAATTTAGTCTTTATATTTCAAAAAAAGATAAAACATGTGATAAAATATCACAGGAAAACAACGTGCTTCTTAATTTGTGTTTATCAATTCAATTATATAACATTATTAAATAATAAAAAATAAAAAATTTTGAAATATTGTTTCCGGTTGCTTAACTACGGAAACATTATTAAATAAAAATCATCTCCACCAGTTGTATGTATTTTTTACATAAACATACATCTATAAGACATGCGATGTCCATTTAATAAACAATGCTGATTAAATAAATGTTATTTCATCATTCTCTTTCTTAAACTTTGCAGAAAAATATAATTCAAAATTGTTCGATTCTTTTTTCATTTCACAAATTGCATTATATAATTTAAATTATGAAGCATCCTGTATATTAATTAATTTACAAATTGAAATAGATTTCTGTATATTCATTGCAGCGCACGATCTCGATGAAAAATTGCTTATATTTTTAAAGTAAAATGGGATAGAATACGGAAAAGATAATATATTTTTACAAGATATATTTTACAAGAAAATTCAATTTAATGATTATTCTCACCTTTGATTTCATAATTCGATCCATCATTAAAAACGGCGATCTTTAGACAACAAAATGTATATATATACATATATGTACTATATTGAACAAAAATGTATATTGTTCGTCATATTTCCCTTAAAATACCACCGTAATTAAATCGATAATCTTGACTTTTTTTTACGTTTAGTTATTTGTCATTATTTAGTCACTTATATATAATCGCAATAATTTTAATAGAATCAATTATCAATTATCAATCCCTCACAATTGATGCTGGTAGGTGTGACAATCAAATGATTTCCTTCTTCTAAATAATTCTTAATATTTGTAATTGCTTCTTCTGTAATGCTCGGTGGTAACACAATGTATACATATCCAGGTGCAAAACCTGTAAGTTTTCCCGGAAATCCAATATTGTTTGCAGTTGTGAAAATATGATTGAATGCATTATCCGACAAATTGTATTTTTCCAATAATAGTTGAGTCCGTCTAATGCAACGCTGCAAAACATGAAAAATGTTAGTCATAAGACGGTACATTTTCTAACAGATAATTATTATGTATTGGATAATATTGTCAATGCAGCAAGACTAAAATATATAATATATGTTTATAACAACATTGTTAAATAAAAACGAAAAAGATACCTGCAATGAAATGTAATAATGTAGATGTACAACCAAATTGGGATTTTCGATGTTATTACTTATTGAATTGAGGCAATTATACATTGTTATTGCTAAATTATCTAATCTATTTAATACAGTATTAAACTCGGAAGAATTTCGGAAATCAAGTTTTAGCTTTGCCATTTGTTTCGCTTGATAGAACTTTCTCTGGCGAATTTTTGAATCGATGAGTAAAATCTTCATTTCTATCATATCACGGCTAGCCATATTAATATTTATGTCAGTAAGTTGACTTATTAATATATTGCCGTATACACAAACTCGGACATCGGCCGTCGCACACTCATGTACGTTATGCATAAACTCCTCGTAGAGTTCAACGTAACGCTGAACGTTTTCCAAAAACTCATTATTAAATTCAATAATCTGATCACCTCTTTGTAGATGCTTCCAATGAAGAAAACACGCTGCCAGACAAACCGCGAACGATGTCGAACTGCCAAGACCAGCGTCTATAGGTAAATCCGTGGACACGCGTACGCGAAAAGGTTTTATGTCAAGATTGCCGTCGCAAGCGATTTTATATAACAAGAAAAAAAATATTTTTAAGCTATATCTTTGCCTTAACGTATACCACATCCCGTTGAAAGTGATCAAGGATTTCACGTAATCAAACACACGTATTGGATTTGATTTTACGTCTGCAGGTTGAGAAAGGAAGCTACGAACTTCTTCTAAAGGTATATCATACCGTAGATGAATTTTAGAGAACTCTATCTTAATAATTTGTGACTCATCAGATAGTTGCCAGAATTGAAGTTTGGTACGAAGATTCAAGCTGGTCACAACAAAATGTTTTCCATACGTTGCCGAATGCTCTCCGCATAAGACGATTCTGCCTGGTGCGGAAATTGTAAACTTAGACATTCTTTTAATTGAATAAAAATATCTCCTTCTTTACAGAACTTTGATGTAACGTTGAACAGTAAAGAGTTGATAATTAAGACAGGCCACTAATAAGAATTTGAAACTTTCGTTATCGCACACAAGAGAGAGTGTTTATATTTCCTGTACACTTTCGCGTCTCAGTCGTGACTGATTTCGTCTCGGAACATATAATAACATTATCCCAAAGTCACGATTTTAAATATGAACTACAAACATTTCAATATTTTAGGGAGAAGTCGTTAGAACACATGTATGCCTATATACATAATCTAATAATAATACACATTATTTTCAATATGATAGACCAGTTCTCTTATTGTCGTAGGCGCGTTTTAAATAATGTCAAATAATGTTGATATTATAATTTTAAAATATATGTAACCCGTATATATGTATATCGTATAATAAATATATAAATGTGTAATATTATATTATAAATATATAGAAATATATATATAAAATATGTATTTTGATGCAGTTTATTTTATATAATTAAAGTGTATCATATACAAGAATTCTTATATTGGATTACGTTGCAATATAATAATGTAATTGCAAAAATTATATTATTGTCTGATATAATTATATAATTTTAAGTAAAGTAAAAAAAATGAAAAGCGCTATTTTTCTTATATAAGAGATCGCATTTATGTCTAAAACTTTATTCAACTTAATAACATTTATTATATAAACTCCGGCTGAAGAGAATAATTCCGGAGTAAAATAATCTACATTTTTTTCATGAAATGTTTAATAAATCTATAGTATTTAAAACTAAAGATATATAGAAATTGAATACTAATGCATAATTTTTTTCTTTAGGCTATCACTACATATTATGCAAATCCAATTGAAATAATTATTGTAATTATTTTACGTAGTAAAAAATGAAATATTTTCCACGTTATCATAAAGATATTCTTAGCCAAAAAATAACTTTTCAGATATTCATTTATTTAATAATACAAGAATTCGTATGTTAATTACTAACGCAAATAATTTATTGTATCTATTAAAATTGTTGTTTTTCTATTCAAGACATTTTAAACAATGATATTAAAAGCATGTATTTTTAGATGTTTATGAAAATAAATTAGATTTTTTATACATTATCCTATTCTATTATTATTATTCTATTATTAGTACTATTAATAGTAATAAAATATAAAAAATATTATTTTTTATTACCTTAAAAAATTGCACGTATATAACTTATTTAATATAATCTTCATATTTCGAAAAAAAGTAGAATGTATGTACATACATGTGATAATAAATCATAGATATATATACAATGTGCTTCATAATTAGTGTTTATAAATTATATAGCATTATTACATGATGAAAAATTAAAAATTTTGAAATATTGTTTCCGGTTTGCTTAAAAAAAAAATTTTTAATAGAAATAACTCCATCGGCTCTATTTTTTATATCAACATACATCTATATAAGACATGTGCCAAATAGTAAGTAACATATGGAAACTATTAATCTCGCAACTAACAAAAATATATCCATCTAATGAACAATACTGATTAAATAAATATTATTTCATAATTCTTTTTAAGCTTACAGAAAAATATAATTTAAAATTGTTCGATTTATTTTTTATTTATAACTTGCATCATATAATTTAAATTCTGAAGCATCATGTATATCAATTAAATTATAAATCGGAAAAATCTTCTGCATATTTCGTTGCAGCGGATGATCTTGACGCAACAATATCATCACTTATATTTTCGAAGAAAAATGGATAGAATACAAAAAAAAACTAATATTTTTTTATATATTTTACAAAAAAAATATTCAATGATTTCTCACTTTTAATTTCAGAATTCAATACGACATCATTAAGAGATCGCGATTTTTATGCATAATATATATATATTGTATATACAAAAATATATATTGTTTTCCTTACTTCCCTTAAAATGCAATTATTAAGTTAGAAATTTTGTCTTATCTTTTTTACATTTACCTATTTACCATCATTTAATATCATTTATATATAATTGCTATAATTTTAATAGAATTGATTATCAATTTTCACTCCATCACAATTGATGGTGGCAATTTTGTAAATAAATCTTTCATTCAAACAGTTCTTTTTAATATGTGTGATTTCTTCTCTTGTAATTCTTGGTGGTATCGGAAAGTATACATATCCGTCTCCAAAACCTGTAAGTTTTTCTCTCAAATAAAATCCATTTCCAATCTCGCAAACCCTATCAAATTCCTGATGCGACAAATTATATCTCCTTAATAATTGTTAATTCCTCAAAATGTCCATCTGCAAAACACGAAAAATGTTAGTTACAAAACTGTACAGTTTCTAGCAGATAATTATGTACTAGAGGTTTTTTTTACATCAAACTAAATTAATCTTTTCACGTATAACACTAGTTTTTAATAGTACTAAAATATATCAAAAATTATATTTTTTATTATATTTAATAATAATTGCATGTATATAACTTATTTAATTTAATCTTCATATTTCAAAAAAATGTAGAACATGTGATAATAAATCCCAGATATACAACGTGTTTCGTAATTCATGTTTATAAATTATATAGCATTAAATGATGAAAAATTAAAAATAAAAGATACGTGCCAGATAGTAGATAATATGGAAACTATTAATTTTGCAGCTAACAAATATATATGTCTAATGAACAATAATAATTAAATAAATTTTATTTCATAATTTTTAAGCTTCGCAGAAAAATATAATTCAAAACTGTTCGAATCATTTTTCATTTATAACTTGCATTATGTACATAATTAAAATTATGAAGCATCCTGTTTACCAATTAATTTACAAATCGAAAAAGACTTCTGTATATTCATTGCAGCGGATGATCTCGGCGCAACATCGCTTATAATTTTACATAAATAAAAAATAGGATGGAATACAAAAAAACTAATATTTTTCGATATTTTTATAAGAAAATTCAATTCATTGATTTCTCTCTTTTGATTTCATAATTCAATACGACATCATTAAGAAACCGCGATTTTTATGCTATATATATAAAACAAAAATATATAATTTTTCTTATTTCCTTTAAATTGCAATTATTAAGTTAGTAATTTTGCCTCATTTTTTTTTACACATTTACCTGCTATTTACAATTATTTAATATCATTTATATATAATTGCTATAATTTTAATAAAATTAATCATCAATTTTCACTCCATCACAATTGATGGTGGTGATTTTGTAATTAAATCCTTCATTCAAGAAGCGTTCCGTAATATGTGTGATTTCTTCTCTTGTAATTCTTGGTGGTATCGGAAAGTATACATATCCGCCTCCAAAACCTGTAAGCTTTCCTCTCAAATTAAATTCATTTCCAATCGCACAAACCCTATCAAATTCCTGATGCGACAAATTATATGTCCTCAATAATTGTTGATTCCTCAAAATGTCCATCTGCAAAACACGAAAAATGTTAGTTACAAAACTGTACAGTTTCTAGCAGATAATTATGTACTAGAGGATCTTTTTACATCAAACTCTTTTCACGTATAACACTAGTTTTTAATAGTACTAAAATATATCAAATATATTATTTTTTATTATATTTAAATAATTGCATGTATATAACTTATTTAATTTAGTCTTCATATTTCGAAAAAATGTAAAACATGTGATAATAAATTAATAAATTACAGATATACAACGTGCTCCGTAATTCGTGTTTACGAATTATATAGCATTATTAAATGATGAAAAATTAAAAATTTTGAAATATTGTTTCCTGTTGCTTTTTTAAAAAAGTCAACGTAGCAAGGCTAAAGAGAAAATATAGTACATAATAAAATTATATAACACTGTTAAATAAAAACGATAAAAATACCTGTAACTTGTTGTAAGCCTCGGGATCTCCCATGGTATTATTAATACATTTAAGGTCATCACATATTTTCGTTGCTATTTCGTGTAATCTATTTAATATAGAATTGAGACGTGAACATGGCAGCTCTGCTATTTGTAGCGCTCGTTCTTCCTTATTTTGGCGAATATTTGAATCGATCAATAGAATCCTCATTCCTGTTATTAAATTTATGGTCTCCGTAGAATAAGTTTCGTAATTAGTACGTTGACATTTTTCTATTCGGCCGTATACGCAAATTTTGGCGTCGATCGATGCAAACTCATAGCCTTGCACAATATCTTTACAGGATTTAGTGTAACGCTCAATCAACAACAATTCTTGATTTGTAAATGTAATATGATCCCCACTCTGTAGACGTTTCCAATGAAGAAAACACGCTGCCAGACAAACCGTGAACGATGTCGAACTGCCAAAACCAGCGTTTATAGGTATTAAATCCGTGGACACGCGTAAACGAAAAGGTTTTATGTCAAGTTTCTCTTCGTAAGCGATAGTATGAAGCAAGAAAATAAAAATTTGTAAGCTAAATCTCTGCTCGCGTGTCCTACACATACAGTTTGAAGTGATGAAGGAATTCACTAATTGGAGCAAAATTATTGAAAGAGAAGGATAATTTCCGAAATCATTAGAAAATAAGCGTAGAACTTCTTCTAAGGGTATATTCGTCTGTAGATTAATATTATTAAACTCTAACTTAATGTTTCTTGACTCATCAGGTTGTTCGCTAAATTCGAGATTGGTACGAAGATCTAAGCCGGCCACAACAAAATTTTTTGCATACTTCGCCGAATGTTCTCCGGATAAGACGATTCTGCCCGGTGCGGAAATTATAAAATTAATCATCTCTCTTTTATAAAATAAAATATCTTTTCTTCACAGAACTGGTGTAACCTTGAATGGTAGAGAGTTGATAATTAAATTTGCGTAGCTCTTATACAAATATTTATTAGAACTATGAAAATTATATTTTCGTAACGTGAGAAAGATTTAGAGATTATATTTGTCGTTTCTTTTCGTTCTGTAAATGTAAGAAATGTATGTCAGTTATATGTGACAAAACTATCTCGTCGGTTATACGTTATCAAAGGGATTTGTATACAAGTACTTAAATTAATATACTTACATTCTATTTGGTTCTTGTTACATGCGCTTGTTTTCATTTATCAGTAGATTAATATCTTAATTTTTTCAGAGCACTGTATATATGTCTTTTTAATTATTAAATCTTTATTATATCGTCAAGAAAAAGAAAGGTCACTAATAATTTATAAATTTGAAACGTTTATTATCGTATACGGAACAGTGTTTATGTTTCATGTACACTTTCGCGTCTCTCAGTTGTGACTGATTTCGTCTCGGATGACATATAATAACATTACCCCAAAGTCATGACTTTAAATACGAATTACAATGTCAGACTTTTCCAATACAATCAGAAATCGTTAAAATATATGCTCTAATTTAAGAATTACATATTATTTTCAATATCATAAACCAAATATCTTATTGTCATTTACAAAAATGTTTAATGTTAATTTAAAATTTATGTATAAAATATATGTATGAATGCGCGTATGTATCGTCAAAATATACATATACATATAATGTTTCATTTAAATATAAAAGAATATATAATATTTTTATTTTTTTTATTTTTTTTTATTTTGTATGTATACATATATACTATATATATAAATAATTTTTCATTTAAACAAAAAAAAATATATAATAATTTGATATATTTGATTACATAATTAATATTTATCGTACATTTATATACAAGCTTAAGAGTACTAAATCAAAATGATTTTATCTTTATCTTCTAATTATTTTATGATAAATCTTTAGTATATAAAACTGAAGATATAAAAAAGAAATAAAAATAAATATTCTTTTCCTTCAGACAATCTCTAGCTATTGTATTAATTCAATATTATTGTAATAATTGTTGTAACTATTTTACGTCACAATGTATTATACTTGATCGTCGATCGATACATAATTGAGATATAACATAAAATGCAGTACCTATATGTCAAATTATATTGCTTAATATAATTAAATTATATAATTTTAATATAAAAGATGAATATAATGCAATATTTGTTATTTTACAGATCTCACTTGTGAAAGAGCTTCATTCATTTCGATTTCTACATAATAATTAAATTAATGTATCACGAACTTTCGCTGAAGTAGAATGATTCTATCCTCTTTCTCTTAATTATTTTAAGAATAGATAAATTTTTAGTATAAAAACTGAAGATAGAAAATATGAATAAAAATAAATATTATTTTTCTTCAGACAATCTCTAGCTATTGTGCAAATCCAATTGAAATAATTGTCGTAATTAATTTTTACGTCCTACTAATATAGTCATATAAGCATTCACACATATAAGCATTATTAACGGAAAAGAAAACTTTGCTGTCATTTTTTTCAAGTAATAATATTATACAATAATTCGTATGTTGAATCGAACAAATATTTTATTATATCTATTGCGATTTCTCTTTCTTCTTTATTCAAATTATGTTGAAGAATGAAGTTAAAAGTAAAAAAACATGTAAATTTCTTTCAAGAGTTTATGAAAATAAATTAATCTTTTATCGAAATAAATTAATCTTTTCATATACCACTCGTTTTCAATAGTACTAAAATACATCAAAAATATTATATTTTATTACCTTAAATAATTGCATGTGTGTGACTTTAATTTAGTCTTTATATTTCAAAAAAAGATAAAACATGTGATAAAATATCACAGGAAAACAACGTGCTTCTTAATTTGTGTTTATCAATTCAATTATATAACATTATTAAATAATAAAAAATAAAAAATTTTGAAATATTGTTTCCGGTTGCTTAACTACGGAAACATTATTAAATAAAAATCATCTCCACCAGTTGTATGTATTTTTTACATAAACATACATCTATAAGACATGCGATGTCCATTTAATAAACAATGCTGATTAAATAAATGTTATTTCATCATTCTCTTTCTTAAACTTTGCAGAAAAATATAATTCAAAATTGTTCGATTCTTTTTTCATTTCACAAATTGCATTATATAATTTAAATTATGAAGCATCCTGTATATTAATTAATTTACAAATTGAAATAGATTTCTGTATATTCATTGCAGCGCACGATCTCGATGAAAAATTGCTTATATTTTTAAAGTAAAATGGGATAGAATACGGAAAAGATAATATATTTTTACAAGATATATTTTACAAGAAAATTCAATTTAATGATTATTCTCACCTTTGATTTCATAATTCGATCCATCATTAAAAACGGCGATCTTTAGACAACAAAATGTATATATATACATATATGTACTATATTGAACAAAAATGTATATTGTTCGTCATATTTCCCTTAAAATACCACCGTAATTAAATCGATAATCTTGACTTTTTTTTACGTTTAGTTATTTGTCATTATTTAGTCATTTATATATAATCGCGATAATAATAATAGAATCAATTATTAATATAATCTTTAATCTCTCACAATTGATGCTGGTAGTTATGACATTGAAATTCTCGTTCTGCCTTATACGATGCGCAATATTTTCAGTTTCTCTATTTGTGAAGTTTGGTGGTAGCACAATGTATACATATCTAGCTCAAATTTTGCCATTTGTTTCGCTTGATAGGACTTTTGCTGGGAAATATTTCTATCAATCAGTAAAATTTTCATTTCTCTTATATTCTCGGATTTCGTATCAAAATTTAGTATTTCGTATCAAAACGTATCAAAAATAAATCGTTGTACCAATCTCAAATTTTGGGAACTATCCAGTGAGAGACAAATTATTAAGATAGACAAGAATTCACGTATTTACGCACAGAACATGGACTTGAAAATATATCTCGACGTTCAGAAAAAAGGCCGACATTCTGTTCATTGTGTCTTATATGATCAGCAATACTTTCAGTTTCTTCATTTGTAAAGCTCGGTGGTAGCAGAAAAAAGAAGGCTTCGAACTATTTCTAAAGGTATAGTGTGAGATAAAATGTAGATAAACCGCAGGTTTATCTACAGTATACTATATTTTTAAAAATAGTTGGAAGCCTTCGTCTACCTTAATAATTTGTTTCTCACTGGATAGTTCCCAGAATTGGAGACTGGTACGACGATTTAAGCTGGCCGCAACTAATTGTAAGTATTTTTCATACGTCATCGAATGTTCTTCAAATAAGACGATTCTGCCCGGTGCGGAAATTTGAAACTCAATTATCTCTTTTGATCGATAAAAATATCTCTTCTTCACAAAACTGATGTGAATGTACGTTGAACAGTAAAGAGTAGATAATTAAATTTGTGTAACTTTTAGAAATACAAGATTAGAACCTTGAAAAATATATTCTCGTAACGTGAGGAAAATTTTGTCGTTTGTTTTTGTTCTGTAAATGTTAAAAATATGTAACGTGTCAGTTATATGTGACAAAAATATTTCGTTTGTTATATGTTATCAAATAAATGTGTATACAAAGTAATTAAATTAAATTAATGTACTTACATACTATTTGGTTCTTGTTAGGTGTGCTTGTTTTCATTTATTAGTAGATTAATGTTTCTATTTTCTTCAGGGCACCGCACATGTCTTCTTAACTATTAAATCTTTACAACGTCAAGGCAAGAAAAAGAAAGGCCACTAATAATATAAATTTTTGAAATATTTGTTATTGCAAGTCAATGTTTATATCTTTTGTACACTTTCACGTGTCAAACGTGACTAATTTCAGATCGGAACATATAATAACATTATCTCGAAGTCATGACTTCAAATATAAACTACAATGTCAAACTTTCTCAATATTTTCGGAAGAAAGAAAACATACATATCGGTACACAGCATTACGCTTGACGATCACCGTGCGACTGACTCGACTTCGACTCTCTACATCGACCTTACATATTTTGATTTCGATAGGTCTTTCGTATCTGGCACTGTTGCCATGTCTACTGACAAGGGACATGTCACAACTGTCCGGAACCGATTTGATTCTTCTTCAAATATGTTGTTAAATACACAAATCTAAAAGACACGTATTTTTTTATTTGTGCGGATATTGAGTTTTAAGGGGTGAAACACCCCTTTAAAGAAAAACGGTATTTTTCTTTAGGATCGAATATCTGGTAAACTATAAGAGGTAGAAAAAAAAGATGTACAACAAATTTTAATGGCTTGAAGAGTACTTTAAAGTTATATGAACAAAATTTTTTTATTTTGAAAAAAAAAATTAAGTGATGGGGGTATTTAAAAAAAAATAAAAATAAAAGAATTTTGTTCATATAACTTTAAAGTACTCTTCAAGCCATTAAAATTTGTTGTACGTCTTTTTTTTCTACCTCTTATAGTTTATCAGATATTCGATCCTAAAGAAAAATACCGTTTTTCTTTAAAGGGGTGTTTCACCCCTTAAAACTCAATATCCGCACATATAAAAAAATACGTGTCTTTTAGATTTGTGTATTTAACAACATATTTGAAGAAGAATCAAATCGGTTCCGGACAGTTGTGACATGTCCCTTGTGAGTACATCGTAAATACGTCACATATGCCTAAACGTAATCCAATAATAATATATTATTTTTAATATCATAAACCAGATCTCTTATTGTCGTTTTAAATAATGTTTAATGTCGTAAAATTTTATAATATATGTATGAATGCATGTGTGTATATTGTCCAAGTACATATGTGTAATATTTCATACGGTAAATGTAAAAAAAGTATATAATACTTTCCAGTTTATTACATAATTCATGTATATCATACAAGTACTCGTATTGCGTATAATGAATTACGCATAATATAATCATATAATTGTATAAATCATATTTTTGTCTAATTTAATTATATAATTTTAATTGACGCCAAAAATTAAAAACGCCATTTTCGTTATTTAAAAGATCGCATTTATGTTTAAAGCTTAATTTAATTTAACAACATGTATTACGAATTTTGGCTAGAAAGAATTATTCCGAAGTATAGTATAGTCTTTTATAAATCTATAATATATAAAACTGAAGATATAAAGAAATGGAATACAAATGAATATCTTTTTCTTTCAAGCTATCACATTTTGTACAAATCCAATTGAAATAATTATCATAATTGTTTTATGTTATAGCAATATAGTATATAGTCATTTTCATTATCATATAAATATTCTTAGGCAAAATATAACTTTTCTGTCGTCTTTGCATTTTATAACACAAATAATTCGTATATTATTTACCAATATACATATATATGTATATACTATATATATATACATATATATACATATATATGTAAGTCGCTATTGATGGACTTAACTGGAGTGGAGGTTCGGTTTAAGAATCAACACGCATGATGCAGTAATCAACTGTAATAGTAGTGATATGTACACATTAACAAAGGCCCGAAATGTTACAGTAAGCGAGTAAACTTAAGACTAACCTGAATCAATACAATTGCCGATAGCAAACCTTTATCTACCTTCGTACGATAACATCAATGCTCTCAGCTCGGAGTCTAGTTACATACTGACTCTCACGCACGAGTCGACAAGCCGCGACCAAGCCAAGCTTGATAACCTTCAAGCTTACATCCCCCCTTTTAAGACCGAGGGTACACTCCATCGGGATGAGGAACAAGCTTACTAGCATGAAAAATATTTGACTCATTTTTTCTAAATCTACTATCTAACAAAAACATTACATCAGAAATTTTCTCTTTAATTTTAAAAGGGCCTGCTCTAATTGGATCTATTTTATTTTTGTTCAATTTATTAACGCTTTGTACATAAACTAAATCTCCTACTTTATAATCTATCTGTTTTACATTCTTATCGTAATATTCCTTATTCTGATTGTGAATTTCTTTTGAATTTCTAAAAGCTATTTTTCTATTGTTGACCAAATTTGTCAAATTATTATCGTTTACCTTATCGGGTAAAAAGGAATAGTTTAATCCTGTCAGCAAATAATTAGGGGTGAATCTGGTCGAACTGTGAATTGTGTTGTTGTAATCTTTTACACATTCCTCTGCTATCTGAGGCCATGATTTATTTTTATTCTCATGAATTTTACATCGTATTCTGTTTACCAACGTCTGATTTGTCCTTTCGTTTAGTCCATTAGAGAACGAACAATCCACTGCTGTAAAAACCAATGCTACTTTCTGTTTATTTAAATGTTGCTTAAACTGTGCCGAATTTATACCAGGATATTGATCTGATAAAACTAGTTTAATACTTCCCTCTTTTTCTACTTTCTTAATTAAATTTATGAAATCCTTTGCCACTTGAGTCTTTGAAGTTGTTATGTAAGCGAATCTTGTAAAATGATCCACCGCCAAATGTAAGTATTTTTTTGTACTTTTATTGCCTTTGAACCCTCCTATTGTGTCTATAGACACTATTTCGAGAGGTTCCTTTGCTGGACCGAGTTGAGACAAAGGTGCTTTAAAGCAACCTATTCTTGATTTGTTTTTAATGCAAGTTTCACAAGATCTACAAGTCAATCTTATGTGTTTATACATATTTTTAAAATAAAATTTTTGGCCAAAAGTTAAAATTAATTGTTTTGTGCCTATATGACCCTGATCTACATGTACATCAGTAATAAGAGACTTTCCAAATTCTTCAGTGATCCATATTTTCTCTCTATTATTTAAAATTTTATAAATTATATCATCTTTAATAATGCATTTATCATCGACTTTTAACAATTTCTGATTTTCTTTGATATCATTCAATTTCAATAAATTTGAAGTTTTAATCACAGAATCATTATCTGTATCCTCGTGTGATTCCAGAACCGGATTTCTAGACAAACAATCAGCTTCTATGTTGTCTTTACCCGGATTATATACAATTTCAAAATCAAAATGTGAAATATAATTCAAAATCTGCACTAGTTCCATATCATTACTTTTTTTTATGTTGAAATTTTCCAAGGGTCTGTGGTCCGTAAATACAAAGAACTTTTTTCCCAACAATTGAAATTGCCAATATAAAATGGCTTCTTTAATGGCTAGGCATTCTATAAAAGTGGCCTTTTTCCTTCTTCTCTCTTAAAAACCATGGTTACAGGAGCTGCATAAGGACTGCTTGACTCCTCTATTAAATTTGCATTTAATAAATCTTCTACTTGTTTCTCAATTTCTAATTTATCTTGAAAAGAGCATCTATAAGGTTTCTTTGAAATATATCTATTTTCTGTCAGTTTCACTGTGGCTTCATAATCCTTTACTGTTCCTATATCAAATTTTGATTTGGCAAAAATTATCTCATTTTTTTTTTTTATATTCTCCATTATATTAGTACTTATTTCATTAATGTTATTTGCTATCGGTTTGCTATCGGCAATTGTATTGATTTGTAAGTCGCTATTGATGGACTTAACTGGAGTGGAGGTTCGGTTTAAGAATCAACACGCATGATGCAGTAATCAACTGTAATAGTAGTGATATGTACACATTAACAAAGGCCCGAAATGTTACAGTAAGCGAGTAAACTTAAGACTAACCTGAATCAATACAATTGCCGATAGCAAACCTTTATCTACCTTCGTACGATAACATCAATGCTCTCAGCTCGGAGTCTAGTTACATACTGACTCTCACGCACGAGTCGACAAGCCGCGACCAAGCCAAGCTTGATAACCTTCAAGCTTACATATATATTATTTATTTTTTATTACAATTGTTTTTTCATTCAAGACACTTTTAATGATGTATTAAAAATGAAAGAGCATGTTAATTTTTTTAGAAGTTTATGAAAATAAGTAGATTTTTTGTATGTTATCTCACTTTCGTATTCGAGACAAGTGATATATAATACATATACCGAAAACGTCCTGTTTAAATACTTTAAAGAATGCATGTACAACTTATTTACATTTGACTCATAATTCATTCAACATAGTGTTAATGACTAATAAAGAATGAATAATTTTGAACTATTGTTTTCTGATGCTTAACAGAAAAAGAATTATAAAATATTCACCTAACCAGCTCTGCATTTTTAGAGAAAGACGTAAGTCTATATGACATTGGATTATATACAAACCACATTCACAGTCAACTGCGCAAGATATAGACATATATCCGCCTAATAAAGAACACTAAAAAATTATTCTTATTTGATCATTCCTTTTTTCTTAAGCTTTGAAGAAAGAAATATAATTCAAAACTTTTCGATTTATTTTTTAATCACAAATTGCAAACTGTTATTCAAAAGATCGAAAACACACACACAATCTGTATCTCTATTAATTTATTTACAAACTATAATAATCTTCGGTGTACTTAATAAAGCGCATAATTTTGGCGCAATATCTTCATTGCTGAGATATTTTTGAAGTAGGATGGGATGTGAAATACGAAAAAAACTAATATTTTTTCAATATCTTTACAAGAAAAATATTCAATGATTTCTTTACTTTTGATTTCATAATTCTATACGACGTTATTAAGAGATCGCGAACTTTTAAGCAACAGAATATGTATATTAAACAAAATTGTATATTGTTTGTCCTATATCTTCCTTAAAATACGACAATTATTAAGTTATTAAGTAATTCTGTCACATTTTATACATTTAGTCATTTGTTATTATTTAGTCATTTATACATAATCCCCACTATTTTAATAGAATCAATAACCAATTCTCACTCCATCACAATTAATGCTGGTACATATGACATGGAAACCCTCTAAACTCGCTAAGTGTCTCGAAATATTCGCGATTTCATCCTCTAATGGTCGATAGTAGCAGAATGTATACATATATATCCGCCTCCAAAAATCTGTAAGCTTTTCCACGAATCCAAAATTTCTTACGATATAGCAAATAAGATCCAATTCCGGCAACGACAAATGATAATTACTCAGTATTTGTTGATTCATTCGAATCTCAAACTGCAAAACATTTAAACATTAGTTATAAAACGGTATACAGTTTCTAGAAAATATTTATGTACTGGAAAATGTTGACAACGCAGCAAGACTGAAGAATATATAGTAGTGTGCATAATAAATATCACTGTTAAATAAACACAAAAAGACATACATGGAAGTCATTGTAGACAATCTCTTGATATTGAAGTAAATTGGAACCTCTCATATGTATTATTCATTAAAACGAGCGTATATTATACATTGATGCTGCTATTTCGTCTAATCTATTTCACGCATAGATTCGAACTCGGGAATTAAATGTGTTTGCCTTGCCATTTGTTTCGCTCGTTCGTATTTATTCTGGCAAATATTTGAATTGATCAGTCGAATCTTCATTCTTGCCAGATTCATCCGAAGAAAAATTTTTTCCTCGTAGTGCTTCTTTTAATAAACCGAAAAGATAAAAAGAAAAAAGAAAAGAAAAGAAAAGAAATACTACGAGAAAAAAAAATTTCTTTCGATGAGAAGGTCATTGCAGTGGTGCATAACTGGCTACGCATCCAACCCAAATCTTTCTTCCAGGATGGAATACAGAAGTTTGTTAAGCAGTGGATCAAATGTATTGATGTTGGTGAGGATTATGTCGAAAAATGATATGTAAATTTTCCACATAGGTTAAAATAAATGTGTTTTTCTTTATTTGTACCTTTACTTTTTGACTTACCCTCGTACAAATGTTGTTACTGAATGATGCAAAAACACATCATGCATAACTTCCTCGCAGGATATAGTGTAACTTTAAATTTTCAATAATTCATTAACATTAAATAAAATATGGTTTCCTCTCCGTAGACGTTCTCAATGCAGAAAGCATGCTGTGAGATATATCTACGGTGACCATATTTTCTGAAAAAAAAAAAAAAAAAAAAAAATTAAGGACAAACGTAAAAATTTTAGGGCTCTGTTTTAAGGCTCCTGGTACCTTGCCGACCATGTCGGAATCGTGACGTTAAAAGCGAGAAAACACACGCTAAAAATTTTTAGATGCCATTTCTAAATAAAAACATTTGCATAAAATAACACTTAACATCTCTTTAACACACTTCTAAAAAACGCCGAAAACTATCCTTTTCCCTTTATAATCAATCAACAGCTGTAAAATGTAATATTACGAGGCCCAGTCCGTCTGGTCTTTGCACATGCGCAGTCATTCCGCATGTCAAAGTCTGATATCTCGATCATTTTACGGTTGTTGATTGACTGTCAAAAGAATAGTTTTCGGCGTTTTTTAGAAGTGTATTAAAGAGATCTTAGGTGTTATTTTATGCAAATATGTTTTTATTTAGAAATGGCATCTAAAACATCTCAATGTGTTATTTCTCGCTTCTGACGTCACGATTCCAATATGGCCGCGGTGAGCACCCAGGAGCCTTAACATGTTTCTAAATCAGTTTGCTGCCAAAGTAAGAGATCGACGAACCAAAAAAAAAAAAAAAAAAATAATTCTGTGATTATAAGAAGTCTGCGTATTTTTATAATTTAAAACTGATTCGGCTATGTTGAAACAAATCCTTGGTTTCTTAAGTAGGTTCCGGATAAGGGGTTTCGTTATTTTCGTATAAACTCTCATGTTATCATGTAATACTACGACATTAGACATTAAAATGCTAAATAAAAAATAAAGGATAAAATTGAAATATAAATGACAAAATTTAAACAATAAAGTACAAAATGAGTTTTGGAAAAATGAATAAATCTAAGAAAAGCTACTTGAAATAAAGGACTATTCTCTAAAATAAAAGACGGATGGTCACCATAGATAAATCGTTAAGAATGTCGAACTCCAAGATCAACACCGATTAATTAATTAATTCCGTGAATACGTACCGTGGACGCGAAAAGATATTATCTCGAGATCTCTCTTGTAAGCGATAGAATAAAGCAAGAAAAAGAATGTAAGTTAATTTCGTCTCATATGTTTTCTACATATCGTTTAAAGTGATCAAAGACGTGTCCAGTTTGCCAAGTGAACGAGAAATGATGCATTATGGAATGGCGTTGTACTTCTCTCTCTCACTCTCTCTCTCTCTCTCTCTTTTTCTCTTTCTCATTTTTGTCCACTCAATTAATTGAATGCGCCCCAAGTACTGCAAAAGCTTAAGAAAGCCGATGTGATGTAAAATATCCTGTACGTTTTGAGTAAATAAAAAGTTGACAATTATCTCTAAAGATAAATTTAATATTAAATTTTTAACATTACATCGACATCAGAAACTCTATCCTAATAATGTTTCTTGGCTCATCAGGTAGTTTGCAGTATTTAAACGTGATACGAAGATCTGAGCTGGTTGCCACATATTTTCCATACATCATCATGCGATCTCCGGATAAGATCATTCTGCCCGGTGCACAAAAACTTTAAATTTAATCATCCCTTTTATGAATAAAAATCTTTGTATGGTAAAAGGATCGACGTAAAGTTGAACAAAAAATCTTAAACGATAAAAAATCTGTATGTTGCCGTAGCTCTTGTATGTACAGACATAGATATATATGAAAACTCAAAAAATGTATTTATGCGTAACACAAATAAGAATATCGAAATAATATTTGTCGATTCTTTTCGTTTCGTATAAGTCGATAATGCGTAACGTCGTTTATATGTGATAAAAGTAATTCGTTATCAATATATTTTCGAATTTATATTTATAAAAATGCTTGGTCGTTAATATGTTTTTTGTCCAATATATGTATATAAAAATACTGTTTTAATTCAATAAAGTTCTCGTTCTTTCCTACAATCCATACGCAAGCCTGAATAATACATATTTTAACTATTAAAACTTTATATTAAAGAAAAAAATAAAAATATAAAAAATATGCATAATGTAAATATATAGAAGTACACAAATAAATATTTAAGAACGCTTGTTATAACAAAATAGATATTTTTCCGTGTTATATATCATTCCGCGTTTCTCTTGGTCATGACTGATTTCTCAACAATAACAGTGCTTCAAAGAAATGATTCTAAATATCAATTACAAAATCAAATTTTTTAAACAATAAGAATTACTATTAAGGCTCTTCCGTATTAAATATAAATATATAAGTGATAGGCCTTTTTTAAGAGCCGAACGCGG
The DNA here is from genome assembly GCF_030444845.1 of Prenolepis imparis. Taxonomy (NCBI): domain Eukaryota; kingdom Metazoa; phylum Arthropoda; class Insecta; order Hymenoptera; family Formicidae; genus Prenolepis; species Prenolepis imparis. The sequence continues at coordinate 6,876,446 of NW_028141173.1, forward strand.
ATGTTGATGCGTATTCCAACGAAATTTAATTTTTTTCGCTGGAATTAAATTAATTGTGCACAGGGCACGAATTTTACTACTTGGTATACTGCCAAGTCATTGTATGGAATAATCTCATACTTGAGATTTTTGTTCCATACATCCCCTCTAACCTCCCTAAAGAATTAGATGCGAGAGAAAAATATAGATCCGAAAGTCGCTGAATCGGGAATCGACGCATCAACATCCGCGTTCGGCTCTTAAATAATATAATAATTATATAAATAAATAATATAATAATTATATATATACAAAAATATATATAATTATTCAAGAATTTTCGTTGTCACAAGACAGATTTTATATTTTCCAGTAAAACACTGGAATATACCATTCCGCGTCTCGATTATGACTGATTTCTCAACAATAACATCGCTTCAAAGATATGAACCTAAATATCTGTTACAATGTAAGAGTTTTTGATACTTTAATCAAAATTTAACTTAATAACTGTTAACTTCATCATTTAAAGACTTATGCATAATAATTATAGTTATACACACTTATACAAAATTAGAAAATGATAAAATGTATTAATTGCAATTAACAATCAGACAAATTGTCATTATTTTATTTGCATTGGTACACAATGTACATCATATTTACATGTCGAAATTTCGTAATATATAAATATACATATACAAATAAAAGTATACTTTCTCGTCGATCAGTACATAATTGAGATATATCAAAATGCAGTATTTATGTCACAAATTATATTATATTTAATATAATTTAATTATATAATTTGGACATAAAAGATGAACATATCGCAATCTCTGTTATTTTACAGAGCTCTATGATGAGAGCTTGTTTCTTAAAAAGTAATTTAAAAATTAACTTGAAGATTAACTTAAAAATTAAATTAATGTATCACAAATTTCGGATCGAGAGTACTGATGAAGAAATATTTTATTTTCATCTCTTAAATATTTTTTATAAATTGATAAATCTTTAGTATATAAAACTGAAGATATAGAAAAAAAATAAAGAAATACATATTTGTTTTGTTATTTCAGAAAATCTCTAAAATACAATATTATGAAAATCCAATTGTAATAATTGTCGTAATTAATTTATGTCGTAATATAGTAATATAGTTATTTTCACATAGGCATTATTAGCGCAAAAGAAAAGTTTGCTCTGTCATCTTTTCAAACAATAATATAATAATTCGTATGTTAAATCGACAAATACTTTATTACAAATACTCTATTACTATTTTCGTTTTTTCTTTAATCAAATTACGTCGAATAATGAAGTTAAAAGTGAAAAAACTTCTTTCAAGAGTTTATAAAAATAAATTAATCTTTTTACATACCACTAGCTTTTCAATAGTACTAAAATATATCAAAAATATTATTTTTTATTACCTTAAATAATTACATGTATAATATATTACCCATTTAATGTTGTCTTTATATATTTCCAAATGTAGAACATGCGATAATAAATGACTGACAAACAACGTGCTTCATAATTCGTGTTTATGAATTATATATCATTATTAAGAACTGAAAAATTAAAAATTTAAAAAAATTGTTTCCGGTTACTTAACAGAGGAAAAATTAATGAATAAAGATCATCTCCACTCCCCCAGCTCTATTTTTTACATAGATATACATTTATAAGACATGCGCCGGATAGTAATATACATAACACGGAAACTATCAAGTTTGCAGCTAACAGATATATGTACGTCAATCTAATGAACAATGCTGATTAAATATATTTTTCTCATAATTTTTTTTCTTAAGCTTCGCGAGAAAATATAATTCAAAATTGTTTGACTCATTTTTCATTATCACAACTTGCATTATATAATTTAAATTATGAAGCATTATGTATATCGATTAAATTATAACTCGGAAAAATTTTCTACTTATTTTATTGCAGCGGATGATCTCGGCGCAACGTCGGTTATATTTTTATTTTTAAATTAAGATGGGATAGAATACGAAAAAACTAATATTTTCCGATATATTTTACAAGAATAGTATTCAATGATTTCTCACTTTCGATTTCATAATTCAATACGACATCATTAAAAGATCGCGATTTTTAAGTAATATACATATACGTTAAAACAAAAATATATATTGTTTGTCGTACTTCCCTTAAAAAACCACAGTAATTAAGTTAATAATTTTGACACATTTTTTTTACATTTAATTATATATCCTAATTTAGTCACTTATATATCTAATAATCGCGATAATTTTAATAGAATCAATTATCAATTCTCAATCCCTCACAATTGATGCTAGTAGGTGTCACAGTAAAATTATTTCCTTCTTCCAAATGATTCTTAATATTTGTAATTTCTTCTTCTGTAATGCCCGGTGGTAGCACGATGTATACATATCTAGCTCCAAAACCTGTAAGCTTTCCCTTGTATCCATTATTGTGTGCGGTCGTGCAAATATTATCAAATGTCTGATTCGACAAATTATATTCCTTCAAAAATTGTTGATTCAGCTCAATGGATGACTGCAAAATATGAAAAATGTTAGTTATAAAACGACCCATGGTTTCTATACTTAAAATGTTTGTATTGTTCCCATCTTTCATCACACAAATTTATAGTAATTCGTTTTTCTACACCCTGTATATATAATAACATTGTTAAATAAAAACAAAAATAATACCTGTAATAAATTGTAAAGCCATTGAATTGCACGTAAATTGGTATTTTCGATGTTACGATCTATTAAAGTGAGCCTATTATACATTGTTATTGCTGCGTTGTCTAATTTATTTAAAATAGTATCAAACTCTGAGGAATTTCGAGAATCAAATTTTAGCTTTGCCATTTGTTTCGCTTGATAAGATTTTTTTTGGCGATTTTTTGAATCAATCAGTAAAATCTTCATTTCCTTGATACTCTGGCCAACCATATCAATATTTATGTGATTGGTACGTTGACTTTTTATTATCATGCCGTATGTACAAACGTTGGTATTGACCGACGCACACTCATAGTCTTGCATAAATTTCTCGCAGAATCTAGCGTAACTTCTAACATTCTTCAAAAATTCATTATTATTAAATTCAATAGAGTGATCACCACTCTTTAGACGCTTCCAATGAAGAAAGCACGCTGCGAGACAAACCGCGAACGATGTCGAACTGCCAAGACCAGCGCCTAAAGGTATTTCGGTGGACACGCGGACGCGAAAAGGTGTTATGTCAAGATGCTTCGCGCAAGCAATAGTATAAAGTAAGAGAAAGAATATTTTTAAGCTAAATCTCTGCTTCAATGTCCACCAGATACAGTTTAAAGTTATCAAGGAATTTACGTATTTATGCACAGAGATTATATCTGAAGTTATATCTACATCATTTTCAGAAAGAAAGCTTCGAACACGTTCTAAAGGTATATCAAACTGTAGATTAACCTGAGGGAAGTCTATCTCAATTTGTGTCTTATCAGATAATTCCCAGAATTCAAGATGGGTACGAAGATTTAAGCTGGTCGCAATAAAATGTTTTCTATACATCGCCGAATGCTCTCCGGATAAGACGATTCTGCCCGGTGCGGAAATTTTAAAATTAACCATTCTTCTTTTATCAATAAAAATATTTCTTCTTCACAGAACTGATGTAATGTTCAATAATAGAGAGTTGATAATTAAATTTTCGTAGCTCTTACAAGCATTTATTAGAACTATATGGAAATTATATTCTCGTAACGTGAGAAAGATTTAGATATTATATTTGTGTCGTTTCTTTTCGTTCTGTAAATGTAAGAAATGTGTAACGTGTCAATTATATGTGACAAAAATATCTCGTCGGTTATACGTTATGAAATGGATATCTATACAAAGTACTTAAATTAATCTATACAAAGTACTTACATTTTACTTGGTTCTTGTTATATGCACTTATTTTCATTTATCAGTAGATTAATGTCTCTATTTTATTTCAGAGCATCGCACATATGTCTTCTTAATTATTAAATCTTTATAACGTCAAGAAAAAGAAAAGCCACTAATAATTGATAAATTTGAAACGTTCGTTATCGCACACGAGACAGTGTTTATGTTTCCTGTATACTTTCGCGTCTCCGTTGTGACTGATTTCGTTTCGGAACATAAAATAACATTAGTCCAAAGTCACTTTAAATACGAACTACAATGTCAGACTTTTTCAATGCTTTAATCAAAAATCGAAAAATATATGCTCATATATCTAATTTAAGAATTACATATTATTTTCAATATCATTTATCATATATCTTATTGTCATTTCCAAATATGTTTAATGTCTCAATTTAAAATATATGTATGAAATATTTGTATGAATGCGCGTGTGTATCGTCAAAATATTGTATATATGTAATATTTCATTTAAATATAAAAGAATATATAATATTTTGATACAATTTATTACATAATTATATATCACACATATATATTACAAACTTAAAAATACTAACGAGAATGATTTTATTTTTATCTCCTAATTATTTTAAGATAAATCTTTAGTATGTAAAACTAAAGATATAAAAAAGAAATAAAATTAAATATCGTTTTCCATCAGACAATCTCTAGCTATTGTGTATATCTAATATTATGGTAATAATTGTAATAATTGTCGTAATTAGTTTACATCGTTGGAATATAGTCATAATTATATAGACATTATTAACGCACACAAAAGAAAATTTTGTTGCTATTTTTTTAAATAATAAAACATAATAATTCGTATGTTAATTCGACAAACACTTTATTATCCCTACTACAAGATTTTCGTTTATTCTTTATTCAAATTACGTTGAATAATGAAGTTAAAAGTAAAGAAACATGTAAATTTCTTTCAAGAGTTTATGTAAATTAATTAACTTTTTCATATCAAAATAAATTAATCTTTTCACATACCACTCGTTTTTAATAGTAAAATATTTCGAAAATATAATTTTTTATTATATTTAAATAATTGCATGTACATTTTTAATTTAATCTCCATATTTCCAAAAGTGGAATATGTGATAACAAATTACAGACATATACAATGTGTTTCATAATTTGTGTTCGTGTGACCATTATTGTATAGCATTATTAAATAGAAAAAGATTAAAAATTTTAAAATATTGTTTCTGATTGCTGAACAAAAGAAAAATCACTAAATAAAAATTATTTCAACCAGCTCTATTTTAAAAAGTCATTCTAACTAGCTCTATTTTTTTTGCATAGTGTACGTACATACATCTACAAGACGTGAGCCGGATAGTATGTAACATGAAAATTATCAAACTTGCAGCTAACAGATATTGTATATGTTTATCTAATAAACAATGCTGATGAAATAAATTATATTTAATAATTTCTTTTCTTAAGCTTCGCAGAAAAATATAATTCTAAATTGTTCGACTCATTTTTCATTCACAAATTGGATTATATCACGGAGAGGAAATAATTAATCATTCCGCATCTTTCTCTAGCTCATGACTGATTTCTCAACAATAAAATTGCTTTAAAGAGATGCTCCTAAATATCGATTACATAAACAAATTTTTTGAATATATTTATTGATATGCTATTTGATATACTTTAATCAAACTTTAATCAACATATGAATACTGAATACACACAATAATTATAGTTACACAAAATAAAAAAATAATAAATTGTATTAATTGAAATTAACACAATCAGACAAATTTTATTATTTTATTTGCATTATCATACACAATATACTCAATAATTAACAATTTTGCAATTTGTCACAATTTCGCAATACATTATATATTATAATTACAAAATATACTTTTTCGTCGATTGATACATAATTGAGATATAACATAAAATGCAGTACTTATCTTTCAAATTATATTGTTTAATATAATTCGATTACATACTTTTGACATAAAAGATGAATATAGAGCAAATTATGTTATTTCACAGATCTCATTTAGGAGAGCCTATTTCGACATAATAATTAAATTAATGTATCACGAACTTTCGCTGAAGTAGAATGATTAGAGAATACTGAAGTAGAATAATTTTATCCTCTTTTTCTTAATTATTTTAAGAATGGATAAATCTTTAGTATATAAAATCAAAGATATAAAAAAGGAATAGAAATAAATATCCATTTCCTTCAGACAATCTTTAGCTATTGTGCAAATCAAATGGAAATAATTTTCATAATTAATTTCTACGTCGTAGTAATATAGTTATTTTCACATAGGCATTATTAGCGCAAAAGAAAACTTTGCTCTGTCATCTTTTTAAACAATAATATAATAACTCGTATGTTAATCGACAAATACTTTATTATAAATATTCTATTACCATTTTCGTGTTTTCTTTAATTAAATTAATCAAATTTTAAATTAAAAAATTAATTAATCAAATTTTTTAAAAATCAAATTGAATAATGAAGTTAAAAGTGAAAAAACTTGTAAATTTCTTTCAAGAGTTTATAAAAATAAATTATTCTTTTTACATATCACTTGTTTTTTCAATAGTATTAAAATATATAAATAATATTATTTATTATTACCTTAAATAATTGCATGTATAATATATAACCCATTTAATGTTGTCTTTATATATTTCTAAATGTAGAACATGCGATAATAAATCATAGACAAATAACGTGCTTCATAATTTGTATTTATGAATTATATATCATTATTAAGTACTAAAAATATAATAATTTTGTAATATTGTTTTTGGTTACTTAACAGAAGAAAAATTATTGAATAAAAATCACCTCCACCAGCTCTATTTTTTACATAGACATACATTTATAAGACATGCGCCGAATAGTAATGTACATAACACGAAAACTATCAAGCTCGCAGTTAATAGATATATGTATGTCAATCTAATAAACAATGCTGATTGAATTAATTTTTTTCATAATTTTTTTTCTTAAGCGTCGCGGAAAAATATATTTTGAAATTGTTTGACTCATTTTTCATTCATAACTTGCATTATATAATTTAAATTATAAAGCATTATGTATATCAATTGAATTATAAATCGGAAAAATTTTCTGCATATTATATTGCAGCGGATGATCTCAGCGCAACATCGGATATATTTTTATTTTTAAATTAAGATGGGATAGAATACGAAAAAACTAATATTTTCCGATATATTTTACAAGAAAAGTATTCAATGATTTCTCACTTTCAATTTCATAATTCAATACGATATTATTAAGAAATGGTGATTTTTAAGCAATATACATATATGTTAAAACAAAAATATATATTGTTTGTCGTACTTCCCTTAAAAAACCACAGTAAATTAAGTTAATAATTTTGACACATTTTTTTTTACATTTAGTTATTTGTCATTATTTAGTCACTTATATATAATCGCAATAATTTTAATAGAATCAATTATCAATTATCAATCCCTCACAATTGATGCTGGTAGGTGTGACAATCAAATGATTTCCTTCTTCTAAATAATTCTTAATATTTGTAATTGCTTCTTCTGTAATGCTCGGTGGTAACACAATGTATACATATCCAGGTGCAAAACCTGTAAGCTTTCCCGGAAATCCAATATTGTTTGCAGTTGTGAAAATATGATTGAATGCATTATCCGACAAATTGTATTTTTCCAATAATAGTTGAGTCCGTCTAATGCAACGCTGCAAAACATGAAAAATGTTAGTCATAAGACGGTACATTTTCTAACAGATAATTATTATGTATTGGATAATATTGTCAATGCAGCAAGACTAAAATATATAATATATGTTTATAACAACATTGTTAAATAAAAACGAAAAAGATACCTGCAATGAAATGTAATAATGTAGACGTACAACCAAATTGGGATTTTCGATGTTATTACTTATTGAATTGAGGCAATTATACATTGTTATTGCTAAATTATCTAATCTATTTAATACAGTATTAAACTCGGAAGAATTTCGGAAATCAAGTTTTAGCTTTGCCATTTGTTTCGCTTGATAGAACTTTCTCTGGCGAATTTTTGAATCGATGAGTAAAATCTTCATTTCTATCATATCACGGCTAGCCATATTAATATTTATGTCAGTAAGTTGACTTATTAATATATTGCCGTATACACAAACTCGGACATCGGCCGTCGCACACTCATGTACGTTATGCATAAACTCCTCGTAGAGTTCAACGTAACGCTGAACGTTTTCCAAAAACTCATTATTAAATTCAATAATCTGATCACCTCTTTGTAGATGCTTCCAATGAAGAAAACACGCTGCCAGACAAACCGCGAACGATGTCGAACTGCCAAGACCAGCGTCTATAGGTAAATCCGTGGACACGCGTACGCGAAAAGGTTTTATGTCAAAATTGCCGTCGCAAGCGATTTTATATAACAAGAAAAAAAATATTTTTAAGCTATATCTTTGCCTTAACGTATACCACATCCCGTTGAAAGTGATCAAGGATTTCACGTAATCAAACACACGTATTGGATTTGATTTTACGTCTGCAGGTTGAGAAAGGAAGCTACGAACTTCTTCTAAAGGTATATCATACCGTAGATGAATTTTAGAGAACTCTATCTTAATAATTTGTGACTCATCAGATAGTTGCCAGAATTGAAGTTTGGTACGAAGATTCAAGCTGGTCACAACAAAATGTTTTCCATACGTTGCCGAATGCTCTCCGCATAAGACGATTCTGCCTGGTGCGGAAATTGTAAACTTAGACATTCTTTTAATTGAATAAAAATATCTCCTTCTTTACAGAACTTTGATGTAACGTTGAACAGTAAAGAATTGATAATTAAGACAGGCCACTAATAAGAATTTGAAACTTTCGTTATCGCACACAAGAGAGAGTGTTTATATTTCCTGTACACTTTCGCGTCTCAGTCGTGACTGATTTCGTCTCGGAATATATAATAACATTATCCCAAAGTCACGATTTTAAATATGAACTACAAACATTTCAATATTTTAGGGAGAAGTCGTTAGAACACATGTATGCCTATATACATAATCTAATAATAATACACATTATTTTCAATATGATAGACCAGTTCTCTTATTGTCGTAGGCGCGTTTTAAATAATGTCAAATAATGTTGATATTATAATTTTAAAATATATGTAACCCGTATATATGTATATCGTATAATAAATATATAAATGTGTAATATTATATTATAAATATATAGAAATATATATATAAAATATGTATTTTGATGCAGTTTATTTTATATAATTAAAGTGTATCATATACAAGAATTCTTATATTGGATTACGTTGCAATATAATAATGTAATTGCAAAAATTATATTATTGTCTGATATAATTATATAATTTTAAGTAAAGTAAAAAAAATGAAAAGCGCTATTTTTCTTATATAAGAGATCGCATTTATGTCTAAAACTTTATTCAACTTAATAACATTTATTATATAAACTCCGGCTGAAGAGAATAATTCCGGAGTAAAATAATCTACATTTTTTTCATGAAATGTTTAATAAATCTATAGTATTTAAAACTAAAGATATATAGAAATTGAATACTAATGCATAATTTTTTTCTTTAGGCTATCACTACATATTATGCAAATCCAATTGAAATAATTATTGTAATTATTTTACGTAGTAAAAAATGAAATATTTTCCACGTTATCATAAAGATATTCTTAGCCAAAAAATAACTTTTCAGATATTCATTTATTTAATAATACAAGAATTCGTATGTTAATTACTAACGCAAATAATTTATTGTATCTATTAAAATTGTTGTTTTTCTATTCAAGACATTTTAAACAATGATATTAAAAGCATGTATTTTTAGATGTTTATGAAAATAAATTAGATTTTTTATACATTATCCTATTCTATTATTATTATTCTATTATTAGTACTATTAATAGTAATAAAATATAAAAAATATTATTTTTTATTACCTTAAAAAATTGCACGTATATAACTTATTTAATATAATCTTCATATTTCGAAAAAAAGTAGAATGTATGTACATACATGTGATAATAAATCATAGATATATATACAATGTGCTTCATAATTAGTGTTTATAAATTATATAGCATTATTACATGATGAAAAATTAAAAATTTTGAAATATTGTTTCCGGTTTGCTTAAAAAAAAAATTTTTAATAGAAATAACTCCATCGGCTCTATTTTTTATATCAACATACATCTATATAAGACATGTGCCAAATAGTAAGTAACATATGGAAACTATTAATCTCGCAACTAACAAAAATATATCCATCTAATGAACAATACTGATTAAATAAATATTATTTCATAATTCTTTTTAAGCTTACAGAAAAATATAATTTAAAATTGTTCGATTTATTTTTTATTTATAACTTGCATCATATAATTTAAATTCTGAAGCATCATGTATATCAATTAAATTATAAATCGGAAAAATCTTCTGCATATTTCGTTGCAGCGGATGATCTTGACGCAATAATATCATCACTTATATTTTCGAAGAAAAATGGATAGAATACAAAAAAAAAACTAATATTTTTTTATATATTTTACAAAAAAAATATTCAATGATTTCTCACTTTTAATTTCAGAATTCAATACGACATCATTAAGAGATCGCGATTTTTATGCATAATATATATATATTGTATATACAAAAATATATATTGTTTTCCTTACTTCCCTTAAAATGCAATTATTAAGTTAGAAATTTTGTCTTATCTTTTTTACATTTACCTATTTACCATCATTTAATATCATTTATATATAATTGCTATAATTTTACTAGAATTGATTATCAATTTTCACTCCATCACAATTGATGGTGGCAATTTTGTAAATAAATCTTTCATTCAAACAGTTCTTTTTAATATGTGTGATTTCTTCTCTTGTAATTCTTGGTGGTATCGGAAAGTATACATATCCGTCTCCAAAACCTGTAAGTTTTTCTCTCAAATAAAATCCATTTCCAATCTCGCAAACCCTATCAAATTCCTGATGCGACAAATTATATCTCCTTAATAATTGTTAATTCCTCAAAATGTCCATCTGCAAAACACGAAAAATGTTAGTTACAAAACTGTACAGTTTCTAGCAGATAATTATGTACTAGAGGTTTTTTTTACATCAAACTAAATTAATCTTTTCACGTATAACACTAGTTTTTAATAGTACTAAAATATATCAAAAATTATATTTTTTATTATATTTAAATAATTGCATGTATATAACTTATTTAATTTAATCTTCATATTTCAAAAAAATGTAGAACATGTGATAATAAATCCCAGATATACAACGTGTTTCGTAATTCATGTTTATAAATTATATAGCATTAAATGATGAAAAATTAAAAATAAAAGATACGTGCCAGATAGTAGATAATATGGAAACTATTAATTTTGCAGCTAACAAATATATATGTCTAATGAACAATAATAATTAAATAAATTTTATTTCATAATTTTTAAGCTTCGCAGAAAAATATAATTCAAAACTGTTCGAATCATTTTTCATTTATAACTTGCATTATGTACATAATTAAAATTATGAAGCATCCTGTTTACCAATTAATTTACAAATCGAAAAAGACTTCTGTATATTCATTGCAGCGGATGATCTCGGCGCAACATCGCTTATAATTTTACATAAATAAAAAATAGGATGGAATACAAAAAAACTAATATTTTTCGATATTTTTATAAGAAAGTTCAATTCATTGATTTCTCTCTTTTGATTTCATAATTCAATACGACATCATTAAGAAACCGCGATTTTTATGCTATATATATAAAACAAAAATATATAATTTTTCTTATTTCCTTTAAATTGCAATTATTAAGTTAGTAATTTTGCCTCATTTTTTTTTACACATTTACCTGCTATTTACAATTATTTAATATCATTTATATATAATTGCTATAATTTTAATAAAATTAATCATCAATTTTCACTCCATCACAATTGATGGTGGTGATTTTGTAATTAAATCCTTCATTCAAGAAGCGTTCCGTAATATGTGTGATTTCTTCTCTTGTAATTCTTGGTGGTATCGGAAAGTATACATATCCGCCTCCAAAACCTGTAAGCTTTCCTCTCAAATTAAATTCATTTCCAATCGCACAAACCCTATCAAATTCCTGATGCGACAAATTATATGTCCTCAATAATTGTTGATTCCTCAAAATGTCCATCTGCAAAACACGAAAAATGTTAGTTACAAAACTGTACACTTTCTAGCAGATAATTATGTACTAGAGGATCTTTTTACATCAAACTCTTTTCACGTATAACACTAGTTTTTAATAGTACTAAAATATATCAAATATATTATTTTTTATTATATTTAAATAATTGCATGTATATAACTTATTTAATTTAGTCTTCATATTTCGAAAAAATGTAAAACATGTGATAATAAATTAATAAATTACAGATATACAACGTGCTCCGTAATTCGTGTTTACGAATTATATAGCATTATTAAATGATGAAAAATTAAAAATTTTGAAATATTGTTTTCTGTTGCTTTTTTAAAAAAGTCAACGTAGCAAGGCTAAAGAGAAAATATAGTACATAATAAAATTATATAACACTGTTAAATAAAAACGATAAAAATACCTGTAACTTGTTGTAAGCCTCGGGATCTCCCATGGTATTATTAATACATTTAAAGTCATCACATATTTTTGTTGCTATTTCGTGTAATCTATTTAATATAGAATTGAGACGTGAACATGGCAGCTCTGCTATTTGTAGCGCTCGTTCTTCCTTATTTTGGCGAATATTTGAATCGATCAATAGAATCCTCATTCCTGTTATTAAATTTATGGTCTCCGTAGAATAAGTTTCGTAATTAGTACGTTGACATTTTTCTATTCGGCCGTATACGCAAATTTTGGCGTCGATCGATGCAAACTCATAGCCTTGCACAATATCTTTACAGGATTTAGTGTAACGCTCAATCAACAACAATTCTTGATTTGTAAATGTAATATGATCCCCACTCTGTAGACGTTTCCAATGAAGAAAACACGCTGCCAGACAAACCGTGAACGATGTCGAACTGCCAAAACCAGCGTTTATAGGTATTAAATCCGTGAACACGCGTAAACGAAAAGGTTTTATGTCAAGTTTCTCTTCGTAAGCGATAGTATGAAGCAAGAAAAAAAAAATTTGTAAGCTAAATCTCTGCTCGCGTGTCCTACACGTACAGTTTGAAGTGATGAAGGATTTCGCGAGTTCGAGCAAAATTATTGAATCAGAAAGAAAATTTCCGAAATCATCAGAAAATAAGCGTAGAACTTCTTCTAAGGGTATATCCGTCTGTAGATTAATATTATTAAACTCTAACTTAATGTTTCTTGACTCATCAGGTTGTTCGCTAAATTCGAGATTGGTACGAAGATCTAAGCCGGCCACAACAAAATTTTTTGCATACTTCGCCGAATGTTCTCCGGATAAGACGATTCTGCCCGGTGCGGAAATTATAAAATTAATCATCTTTCTTTTATAAAATAAAATATCTTTTCTTCACAGAACTGGTGTATCCTTGAATGGTAGAGAGTTGATAATTAAATTTGCGTAGCTCTTATACAAATATTTATTAGAACTATGAAAATTATATTTTCGTAACGTGAGAAAGATTTAGAGATTATATTTGTCGTTTCTTTTCGTTCTGTAAATGTAAGAAATGTGTAACATGTCAGTTATATGTGACAAAACTATCTCATCGGTTATATGTTATCAAAGGGATTTGTATACAAGTACTTAAATTAATATACTTACATTTTATTTGGTTCTTGTTACATGCGCTTGTTTTCATTTATCAGTAGATTAATATCTTAATTTTTTCAGAGCACTGTACATATGTCTTTTTAATTATTAAATCTTTATTATAATGTCAAGAAAAAGAAAGGTCACTAATAATTTATAAATTTGAAACGTTCATTATCGTATACGGAACAGTGTTTATATTTCATGTACACTTTCGCGTCTCAGTTGTGACTGATTTCGTCTCGGATGACATATAATAACATTACCCCAAAGTCATGACTTTAAATACGAACTACAATGTCAGACTTTTCCAATACAATCAGAAATCGTTAAAATATATGCTCTAATTTAAGAATTACATATTATTTTCAATATCATAAACCAAATATCTTATTGTCATTTACAAAAATGTTTAATGTCAATTTAAAATATATGTATAAAATATATGTATGAATGCGCGTGTGTATAATCAAAATATATATATACATATAATGTTTCATTGAAGTATAAAAGAATATATAATATTTAAATTAAAAAAAATTTTTTTTATTTTGTATATATATATACTATATATATAAATAATTTTTCATTTAAACAAAAGAAAATATATAATAATTTGATATATTTGATTACATAATTAATATATACCGTACATTTATATACAAGCTTAAAAGTACAAAATCAGAATGATTTTATCTTTATCATCTAATTATTTTATAAATCTTTAGTATATAAAACTGACGATATAAAAAAGAAATAAAAATAAATATCCTCTTCTTTCAGACAATCTCTAGCTCTTGTATTAATTCAATATTATTGTAATAATTGTCGTAATTAATTTACGTCACAATGTATTATGTATATTTACATGTTACAATTTCGCAATACATTATATATTATAATTACAAAATATTCTTTTTTGTCGGTCAGTACATAATTAAGATATGTGATAAAATCTGCAGTATTTATGTCTAATTATATTGTTTAATATAATTTAATTACATGATTTTGACATAAAAGATGAATATATTGCAATCTCTGTTATTTTATAGATCTTAATGATGAGAATATTTCGACTTAATAATTATCTTAATGTAACATAAATTTCGATTTAAGTGAACTCAAGTTAAGAAATATTTCATTTCTATTTCTTAATTATTTTATAAATAGATTAATCTTTAGTATACAAAACTGAAGATATAATAAAGGAATAGAAATAAGTATCCCTTTCTTTCAGACAACCTTTAATTATTGTGCAAATCCAATTAAAATAATTGTCGTAATTAACTTTTACGTCGTAGTAATATAATCATTTTCACTTAGGCATTATTAGCGCAAAAGAAAACTTTGCTGTCACCTTTTCAAATAATAATATAATAATTCGTACGTTAAATCGAGAAATACTTTAAAATCTCTATTATGGTTTCCATTCTTTTCTTATTCAAGTTACTTTGAATAATAAAGTTCAAAATAAAAATACATGAAAAATCAAGAGTTTATGAAAATAAATTATTTTTTTCATATAGCACTTGTTTTCGATAGTACTAAAGTATATAAAAAATATTACTTTTCATATATATTATCAAAATAATTGCAAAATAATTGTTTAACATATTAATTAGGTATCCATATTTTCAAAAGTAGAATATGATAATAAATTACAGATATACAACACGTTTCATAATTCATGTTCATGAATTATATAATGTTATCACCTTAATGAAAAATTAAAAATTTTGAACAATTGTTTCTGGACAACAAAGGCTTAACAAAGAAAAATTATTAAATAAAAATTACTTTACCAGCTGAATTTCTTATATAGACTATCAAAGTCAATTCAATAGCACAGTTAGGCCGGTATTCATAGTCCGATCTTATATTTAAGATCGTCTTAAATATAAGATCGGACTATGAATACCGGCCTTAGAGTTATAATTGGTTCCTGGTGGGTGCATGGGTGGCAGCGTGGGTGGGGAAAATTAAACCAACCACAGACATTTCTCAAAAATTCAAAATTTTATAAAAAATAAAACACTATAAATTTTTATAAAAATAACAGTAAATAATAAGTTTTATACTATTGGAGCGATGCAAATTTTTATAAAAATGACAGTAAATAAAAGTATTGTACTACTTTACTTATATTAGAGCGCTATAAATCAAATAGTTTTTGAGATATTTAAATTTAAAAAAAATTGATTGGGCACATACATACATACACGTACACACACACATACAAAAAATTAAAAAAAAATTATTTTTCGATGTTTTAGGATATTCTAAACAAATTAGCATAGAAATATAAAAAAAAAATTTTTGTCGCGAAAACAGCCTCCTCTATGAGAAAAAAAAGAAAAAAAAAAAAAATAAAAAACCACATAGTAGTCATCGCCGAAAAATTTGCAAAATTTTGGTACCAATTTCAAAAAAATCGGTTAATAAATGTGTGGGTGCGTGAGTTGGTGGATGAAGGTGTAAAACTTTAAAAAAACTCAATCGTCGCCATCCACAAATAATTTGCAAATTTATTATTGCAAAATTTTGGTACCAATTTCGCGAAAATTATAAATGTGTGAATGCGTGGGTGGGTGGATAAAAGTGTAAAACTTTAAAAAAATCACCATCGTTACCATCTCAGAAAGAATTGCAAAATTTTAGTACCAATTTCGAGAAAATCTATATATATAATCTGTCAATAAATGTGTTAGTGCGTGGATGGGTAGATGGGGGTGTAAAACTTTGTAAAACTTAAAAAAAATCACCATCGATGCCATCACCGAAAAATTTGCAAAATTTTGGTACCAATTTCGAAAAAATCGGTCAATAAATGTGTGAGTGCGTGGGTGGATACGTGGGTGGGTGGTTGGGGGTGTAAAACTTTGTAAAACTTAAAAAAACCACCATCGTCGCCATCCCCGAAAGATTTGCTAAATTTTGGTACCAATTTCGAAAAAATCGGTCAATAAATGTGTTAGTGCGTGGGTGGGTGCGTGGGTGAGGGTGTAAAACTTAAAAAAACCACATAGCACCCATCACCGAAAAATTTGCAAAATTTTCTTACCAATTTCGAAAAAATCGGTCAATAAATGTGTGAGTGCGTGGGTGGATACGTGGGTGGGTGGTTGGGGGTGTAAAACTTTGTAAAACTTAAAAAAACCACCATCGTCGCCATCCCCGACAGATTTGCAAAATTTTGGTACCAATTTCGAAAAAATCGGTCAATAAATGTGTTAGTGCGTGGGTGGGTGCGTGGGTGGGGGTGTAAAACTTAAAAAAATCACATAGCAGCCATCCCCGAAAAATTTGCAAAATTTTGATACCAATTTCGTGAGAATCGGTCCATAAATGTGGAAGTAGTTCGCGGTCAGACAGACAGACAGACAGACGGACGGTACTTATATATATAGATAGATAATTATTGTAATTATTTATTGTTTTATCTGTTGTAGATTTATAGCAACAGTTGCTTTAATAATTTAATCCATTTATGTTTTTACAAAGTTTATAGTATAAATTCTACTGTTTATAATATAAATTCTACTGCCATGTATGCAAAATGTTAAAAAAATTTTAAAGAATTTGAATTTTGAATATTTTGGTTGATTCTTTTGACGAAAGTCGAATAAAAGAATGCTTAGCAAATATCGAAACGCTGTCAAAGTTAGAAACAATTTTTTAACTGGAATTAGCTATAAATGATTAACAAAAATATATATTAAATGACAAAACAAAAGTATATGTATTCCTCCATTAATAATGTAATATATTTTATAATTAGATAAAAATATCAATGAGATATGTCAACCGACATAATATTTGTGTATATAATTGTAATATTTTTTTGCAGTTACTTTTTATATTTTTATATTTAAGACATTTAATTTATAAAATTTAATGTTTAATTTTATAATATAATATTTAATAATAGCTTTGTATATTTTAAATGTTACATAGTGTACTATTTTTTTTCAAGTATTTTCTGGGCAGTTATAGCTGCATCATGCGGGAAATGTCTTGCCAACATTTTATTAGGTACATAATGAGTGTCTTCGAATTTGTAAAAATAGCGACCTATTTCATTATTATCAATCCGTTTCGGCGTTGTTAGTAAAGTTATAGTATCTAAAATAAAAAGATGCAAAAAATATAATGTATTATAATTAAGATAAACAAAATAAGAAATAAAATAAAATAATGAATAAGATAATAACTAAAATAAATAAAACTAGCAAATTATAAAAAGGAACAAAACAATTTTTTAAAATTATTATTTTAAACTGTGTACGAAAAAAAGAGATAAGAATAAACATATTTTTTAAAAAAGACGCATTATTCATACCTTCTTCTACGTAACACATGTTATTATTTTCGGTGAGAATTATGTAATTTGTTTGTTGATTTTTCATTATATCGGATTCATTATAACAACAGTGTTTCAACGTCAATGCACATTGAATGTAAAAGTTCGGCAAAAATTGCCAACTCTGACACACTGACACATCCGGCTCTGACACACTGACTTCAACATCTGCATCTACAGGTCGATGCCATCCGATTATTACGCCATTACAACTATCTGTAGGTTGAGCATTATGTTTTACAATCATCCCTACTGCATATTTTACATCCTCTGGTCTTGTATTTAATTGCCTTTCCATTTTAAAGCAAAGAAAGATCTGAAAAGTAAAAGATCAGACTTTATTTAATTATTCCTCTCAATTAATTACCAAATAATCTCGTATAGCAAATAAAATTACAGCTGGTTACATTATAGATAATATTATAATTCGTATGTAATTGTACATGTTATTAAAGAAAAATCTCAGATATTGTTTTTTATTATTATTATACACAATATTAATAATCGGCATATTTTGTGTTAACATACTTTAAGAATAACATAATACATAGGGACAATAAATTAATGTAAATTAAAGCGTAGAAAAGAGGATTATTTTCATAAACATGTTTTTAATTACTAAACAAAATTAATTTGACTAAATTTAATTGAATTAATTAAAAAGAATAAATTGTACAATTGAAGAAAATATTTTAAAGATTACTAACCCTACTTTCTACATTTTGTCTCTTTTTAATTTGTTTTTCTATTAATGTTTTATATTGCGTATTATTCTTATATGTATATATAGTTTTTGTTTTATTTTACATTATATATTTTTAATATTTTTTATTTATTTTATTTTTATAGAATTATTTCAAATTTTTTGCAGAAGTGATATGCATTAAGCGATAGATTAATAAAATAAAATTACAAAAATTTTACAAAAAAAAAGAGAATTACCTCTGAAAAAACTTCTTTTCCCAAAACTTGTTATATTTGGCTGCATATCGAAATTGCTGGCACGTGCATCTGAAGTTAATTACATCCTCAATAGTGATATCATTGTAACCGAGAATGATGGCTATCACTTCGTCAGATAAACACGTTATCATTTTAGCCATCAATAAAACACAAGAAAATAATATAAATTAAAGTAAATCACAATAAACACACACTATTCGCGTAATTAATTCTCTGCTTGCAAAGACACACGAAATTTACTGCGATACTGCGTATGTATCTGCCGATTGCAGGGAGCACATGTGCGGGTTTTATATCTACTACAAACGTTTTCTATACTCTGTCCACTCTTTTTGTAAAATCTTTGCCTGAATATCTAAAGGTCTTTCTCCCATTGTAAGGTTGTGACGTGTCATGCGCACAAATAAAGGAAGACAAAATTCAGAAACTGACAAACAATAGTTCCATACCTATGCGTCTTTAAGAGAGAAAAAGATAGAAAACTGAACCTTTACAGCATGCATATCTAAAAGATATTTAGAAGATATTCCAAAGATATCTTATCGCCTAAAGTATGGGAAAGGAGCAGCAATATATATACCTTTAGTGTATATCTTTAGTGTCAGTATTCTTTTAACAAAATTTTTCCAAAATAAATTGTTTTCAAAATAAAATGGATGTGTTCATGTATTATATACAACGTTTGAATAACAGTACAGAAAAATAGAAAACGAAAGAAAGTTATATTTTCTATCATTTATCGCGTTATTATTGACGCAAAATTTAATATTCGACAAAGATCGTAGAAATATGTACTATAATTAAGTCTTTTTTTATAAAAAAGTTGCAGATGTTACGAACCATTGCTTACAAAGTCCTATAGTAATTGCATGAAATTAATATATGATAAATTATGTAATAAGTATTGGTTGGAAAATTATTAGATATCTTCATGTGTCAAATTCTATTCAATAAGTAAAATATTTGTGAATTATAGAATTATAACATTTTACAGTTACATTATTTTATTTTTTATTGTTTTACATAATACATTTAATTTGTTATAATATGTAATGTTTAGTTTTGTAATGTAATATTTTAAACAAGTTTCATAATATAATAATTAATAATGATTTTGTATATTTCCAATATTACATAATGTAATAAACTATACTACAACTATACTAAAACATTTCTTCCCTTCTTCTTCTCTGAGCAAGTTTCCCCGTGTTTCATAAGTACACGATAAAATTTATCTGCATTAAGCTTATGCCATCTAAAATATATTATAATAAACAATGTTATTGCTACTAGTAATGAGTTTTTAAAATAATAAATTTTATAACATATACAATAGTACATAAAAGTATAATTCAAAATATTAATTCTTTTTGTTTTAATACAAAAACATATTGATATATAATATTTAACATTAATTTGTAATTAAATTTTACACAGCATACATAATAAAATAAATACAAATAGACAAAGCTATATTATGTTATCATCTTATTATATAACTAAAATTAAATAAAATTATTTTATTTTTACATTTTATATTTATAAAACAGCATATTTCATCCATGAAATTTATTAATAAAATAATAAAATCATTATTTTAATTAAAAAAAAATAAAACAAGATAATTTTATTAATAAAACAAAAATGCTAAATTTTTAATTTTTAATATATTATTTTTATATAATATTACATTTTATAGGGTGTCCCGTAAGGCACCAATAATAATTTTCAAGTTATAAGCTATTGAAAATAATAAGTTTTTTGTAAACTAATTCTTGTGAAAACAAAATATTAACAAAACCACATTTTTTAGTTAATTTCATGCAGAGTTTACTTTAATAGAATTTTAATTTAAGGATAAGTTACAAAGATACATGATGGCAAAGATTGGGAACATGCAAAAAATGATGATCTCCCTCTCGACATTTTCGCTGAAGAAAAATCGTCTCCAAATATCGTTAGAAATCTACTGTAAATCAGTAATTCACTGGGTATATATGGGATAGCTTTTATATTATATAATATATATATTATATATTTTCTTTTATTATATTATGAAGATGGATAGAAAAATAAACTAATGAAAGTTAATGCATAATAGAAATTGTTAAATAAAAAAAAAATTTTTTTATATTAAAAAAATAAATTTCATTAAATGTAACTGTCTCAGTTCAACGGAATAAATTGAACAATTGAAAAAAATGTTTTGAAGATAACTGCTCGCATTTTGCTTTTTGCGTCTTGTTTCTCATTAGCGCGTGTTCCTATGCGTTTTAATATTGATAATTTAATATTAATATTTAATTTTTCTCACTTAAGAAAAATTTGTAATTAATAATTTCAAGTTGTACTTTATAAAGACCACAACCATATGGTCGATAAAGTCATAGCTTAGACAAATTCATTGGCTAGTGTGGTCGATTAATTTAACTACCCTGTTAATATTAATAATTAGAATCATTTTATGTGTTTGTTTTGTTACACTTTATTTATAATATTCTGTGCTTATTTTATTTATCTAAAATGTATTTTTTTTTGCACAAATGATACACTATACGATTAATGAAATAAAAAGACAAAAAGAAACCTTTGAAAAAGCTTCTTCCTCCGAAACTTCTCATATTTGGCTGCAAACTGGAAACGCTTACACACGCATCTGAAGTTAATGATATCGTTAGTAGTGATATTACTGTAGCCGAGTATGATGGCTATTACTTCGTCCGGTAAACACTTTATCGTAACCATTATGAAAAAGTTTCAATAGATCACAAGAACATAAAATAAATTGGAATGATCGCAAAGTGCGTTTATTAATTCTCAGTCTTTAAAAACACACTAATCTACTGCGACACTGCTAGCATATGTCCGCCGATTGCCGAGAGCACAAATGCGAGCTATATACTACAGATGTTTTCCTCTGTCCAATCCATCTGAGATCCTGATCTGAAATCCTAAAGGTCTTCTTTCCATAGGATTGTATAAGGACGTGGCGTGTTATGCACACAAAAGGAACAAGAAACTGACAAATATTTCTTTTCTACCTGTGCGATTTTAAGACTGAAAGAGAGAGAGAATTACAGAATAGCATTATGGCACTGTCGCACAGAATTCTAGAATAAAAAAATATTCTATTGTAATTCAAATATTAATATTAGACAAACGGGCTTGTTCTGTTTGCTGTATATACATATTATTATCAATAAATGTTCTTATAATTTTGCATATACATATTTTATAGCAATAGAATCAGCTATAATAAAAATGGTTAATTTCAGTGAACTTAAATGACGTATTAAATAACTAAACAAAATTATTAATTTTTATCATTAATCAATTACTATATACTTGATGTAATAAATAATAATAGATAGATGAAGATAACAACAAGATGTTGCCAACTGATACTAGCTTTATTATACCTATAAAAAAAAATTTCACATTTTGATAGATATTTTACGAACTCATACACGACAGATATGTTGCTTATTCTAGTAGATAGATAGTAGATAAATAAATCTCTGTTGGTCCCCTAAGGGATTCAATTTACATCGACATACAAAATTAGACATCGCCATCCTCTTATATACAAAATTATTGCTTATTCTAGTATTGAATTTAAAAAAAACATAAATATCTCTTGATGTGTTAAAAAAATTTTAGCTACACAACTTTTGACAATATATTAGGTTTTTAAACTAAAAACACGATAACGCTGATTGTGAGATACGAGTGTTATCGAAGTGTTTTTTGTTTAATTGTAACAGTTGATTATGAAATTTCAGTCTAAATGATTACTGAATCGGAGATGAAATGATAACTTTCAATATGTATTTTGAATAATAGTACAGAAAAATAGAAAACAAAAGAAAGTTATATTTTCCATCATTTATCGCGTTATTATTGACGCAAAATTTAATATTCGACAAAGATCGTAGAAATATGTACTATAATTAAGTCTTTCTTTATAAAAAAGTTGCAAATGTTACGAACCATTGCTTATAAAGTCCTATAGTAATTGCATGAAATTAATATATGATAAATTATGTAATAAATATTGGTTGAAAAATTATTAAGTATCTTCATGTGTCAAATCGTATTCTAAGAAAAAATTATTTCTATGTAAGTATATTAACGTGTAATATTAGATTATAAACATAAAAATATATAATAATTTGATACAGTTTATTACGTAAAATATATCATACACATATATTGAATTACATTGCAATCTAATAATATAATAATATAAATTATATTATTGTTTAATATAGTCATATAATTTTAAGTGAAGTAAAAAAATGAAGAGCTCCATTTTTCTTATTTCATATATCGCATTTATGTTAAAACTTAATTCGACTTAATAAAATTTATCATGCACTACGGCTAAAGAGAATAATTCCGGAGTAAAATAAAGTACATTTTTTTCATTAAATCTTTCATAAATCTATACTATATAAAAATGAAGATATAAAAAATAGAATTGTAGGATGGCTCTTTATTTAAAACTTATAGATGTGTACAGATGTAGTTCTCTCGAAAGAATGACCGAATAATGACCGACCCGCTGTTGGGCGCTTGCTTCTTATACGCTCGCTTCTTTAAGGGATAGAGTTACGCGATAAGTCGCTGGTTCGATATCGCAGCAATTAAGGGATCGGAAAGGGATCGGGCGCTTTTATTCCTACAGAATACAAGTAAACATTTTTTTATAAGGTTATAATTACTGCGCAAATTCAATTGAAATAATTATTTTAATTATTTTATTAGTGAATTAGTCATTTTTCCACGTTATTATATATATATATATATATATATATATATATATATATATATATATACAGTACCCTCCATAAGTTTGGAAACACCTACGTTTTACAAATAGATAGTCGCACGGCAGCGATCTGCGCGGATTTTTGGTATAAATATATTGTACATTTAAATGACGATATATGTTTCCATCTAGGACATTTGCAACATTTGTTAAATAAACACTTACAAAGCAAAATGAATCAATTTTATTATGTATTTCCCATGAAGAATAGAGATAAGGAGGCCGAACTAGCATTGAGGAATTATCGAAATGTGCGACCAAATGTCGAGCCTAATTGTAGTTTATTAATGCTCCGCAAGGTTGCGCTTTTGCCTCACGGGACTCACACGTACACGGTGGACTTTTGTGTTAGTCATTCTCTATCCTTCTTGCTCTACATCCTGCAATCTCTCCTCTCTCTCAAACTAACGAGCATCTTGTGATTGCAATGCCATCTATAGGTACCTATAGGTACTACTATCGGGCCTCGGTTTTGGTCGCACATCCCAAACACATAATTCGGCCTCCTTATCTCTATTCTTCATGGTATTTCCTTTGTATACTTTTATAGAATGTTTCCAAACTTATGGAGGGTACTGTACATATTGCAGCATGGCTCTTTATTTAAAGCTTGTAGATGTATACAGATGTAGTTCTCTCGAAAGAATGACCGGAAGGGATCGGAAAGGGATCGGGCGCTTTTATTCCTACAATTCATTCTTCTAGGCAAAAGTAACTTTTCTAACATTCAATAATACAATAATTCGTATGTTAATTATATTATAATGATCCACAGAGAGAATTTTCTCTTGTTAGAATTTAAAATAAAAATTATGGTAATCGTGGGACAATATATGGTATGGGAAGAATTTTATGAAAATTTCTCTGATCAATATTTATCACAATAAAAAATAAAAAATAATATTTATTACAATTATATATAAAATATGTTTAATTAATTTTATTAAACTATATAATCGGGCAATGCAGCATGAACCATATTTTTTAAGAATTAGATATATCGCGCGATTCATCCGATCGTGGTCCGATGAACACACGCATCAAAACAATAACACCATCGCGTGCGGCTGGGCATTTAAAGACTCGGCGATTTAAACGACTGTAAACACCGCGACTTACATTAGACGCACGCCGCGAATGCGTGTTTATGTATCGAATATCAAAAATAGACGCTGACATATAGCGAGCCGCATATCGCGCACAAAAACAATTTTTATATAAACGCGGTGCAAATTATAATCCTATTTCTTTACTGTTCTATTGTTTCTTCTTTTATTTTTGAATTTATTTAATTTACTTGAAATACCGCCGCGACTTGTGTTTCACAAACCCTTCCCCGAAACCTATACAACCCGAATATATATGTAGAAAAATACTAGTTTAATTTAATCAAGTTTTCGTTCTATCTTATGATTCACACACAAGCCTTGAGTAATACCTATTTCAACTATTGAAAGGAGGGTGTCAAATTTTAGTCGATTTCTGCCCACCAGAAGTAACTCTTTAGTAGACTATAAATTTACGTTATATAGGTTATCTAATATACAAAAATCATAATTATATTACTGCTAGCCCGTGGGAACATTTTGAAAATCGCCCTGTTATATAGTCTAATAATTCGCTGATATGCGTTCTCTATGACTTATATCTCATTCGATATTACAAAAACTGTTACAAATACAATTCAATATTCTTCTTTTAGAGGTTTTCATATGAATTTAGAACATAATATAAATGCTAATTGCATACATAATAAGTCAGGAAGGTAAAAGTGAAGACTCCGCGTTGTTACCTCGTGTATTTATAAATTGCAAATACTTTATTCTTGATTATGTCTGGAAATAGGAATAAATTACAATTGAATATGTCAGTAAATATGTTTTAAGAACACTATTGAATCAATGAAATAATATTATAATTGAGATGATATCGTAATGATTGAATCTGAGAAATAGAGATAAGAACCCCACGGCGTCATTCGTGAATTTAAAGACTCAAAACCCTCTCTATTTTCAATTATAATTAGTCAATTATAATTAATCATCATTGAATAAATCTGTAAATATTTCAGTTTCTGAAATTCAGAAACATTAAAATTCATCATAAAATAAAATTCTGAAATTCAGAAACTGAAATATTTACAGATTTATTCAATAATGATTAATTATTTTTCTAATTATAATCAAGAGTAGAGAGGGTTTTGAATCTTTAAATCCACAAATGACGCCGTGGGGTTCTTATCTCTATTTCTCAGATTCAATCATTACGATCTCAATTATAATATTATTTCATTGATTCAATAGTGTTCCTAAAACATATTTACTGACATATTCAATTGTAATTTATTTTTATTCCCAGACATAATCGAGAATAAAGTATTTGTAAATGCACGAGGTAACAACGCGGAGTCTTCACTTTTACCTTCCTGTCTTATGTATGCAATTAGCATTTATATTATGTTCTAAATTCATATGAAAACCTCTAAAAGAAGAATATTGAATTGTATTTGTAACAGTTTTTGTAATATCGAAGGAGAAATAAGTCATAGAGAACGCATATCAGCGAATTATTGGACTATATGACAGGGCGGTTTTCAAAATGTTTCCACGGGCTAGCACTGATATAATTATGATTCTTGTATATTAGATAACCTATATAATGTAAATTTATGGTCCACTAAAGTTACTTCTGATGGGCAGAAATCGACTCAAATTTGACACCCTCCTTTCTATTATAGAAAATAAGAGAAATATGCAAAAATATAAATAATATAAATATACAGAAATATATATATATATGTATATATAATAATTATTTAAGAACATTCGTTACTATAAGAACAGACTTTATACATATATTTTCTCGTGTTATAACATTTCGCGTCTCAATTATAACTCATTTCTTAACAATAACAACGCTTCAAAGACGTGAAACTAAATATTGATTACAATATTAAAGCTTTTTGATACTTTAATCAAACTTTAATTGTTGATTTCATCATTTAAAAACTTATTGTATATAATAATTATAGAGGTAAAAATGTTATTTCCAGGCCCCTCATATTTGATGGGTGGTTTTAATAGATTTTTTATTAAGAAAAAAAATGCCGCAAAGCACATTGCGCTATGATGATGAATAATTTTCTAGATATTGGATTTTAAAAGTTATAATGCTTTACCTGTAGAAAATCCTTTACTTGTAGAAAATGGGGGTGGACATCGGTTTGCGTGGAAAGTTGTAAACCCATATGGACAAGTGTATGCGTGAAGGCAGTGTGTTCCCCCCCCCCCCCGAATATACTTATTTAAGTCTTTTATTAACGTCTTTATATTTTCAAAAGTAGAACATGTAATAATAAATCACAGATATACAACGTGCTTCATAATTCACGTTTATAAATTATATAGCGTTATTACTTTAATAAAAAATTAAAAATTTTGAACTATTGTTTCTGCATGCTTAACAAAGAAAAATTATTAAATAAAAATCATTCTACCAGTTGAATTTGTTATATAGACATACATCCATATATAAGGCATCGGATAGTATGTAACTATATCAATCTCGCAGTTAGCAGATAAATGTCCTACTGACGAACAACGCTGATTATATATTTTAGTTCATAATTTCCTTTCTTAAGAATCGCAGAAAAAAATATAATTCAAAACTGTTCGACTCATTTTTCATTCAAATTGCATTATATAATTTAAATTATTATATATATACATAATGGTTCATAATTTAAATTATATAATGCAATTTGAATGAAAAATGAGTCGAACAGTTTTGAATTATATTTTTTTCTGCGATTCTTAAGAAAGGAGATTATGAACTAAAATATATAATCAGCGTTGTTCGTTAGTAGAATATTTATCTGCTAACTACGAGATGATATACATACATATATATCATTTAATTTATAAATCGAAAAAGTCTTCTACATATTTTATTGCAGCGGATGATCTTGGCGGAACATTTTCATCACTTATATTTTCGAAGTAGATTGGAATGGAATACAAAAAACTAATATTTTTCAATATATGTTACAAAAAAGTATTCAATGATTTCTCACCTTTGATTTCATAATTCAATATGACGTCATTAAGAAACCGCTATCTTTTTTTAAGCAGTAAAATATATATATATTAAACAAAAATGTATATTGTTCGTCTTACATCCCTTAAAAAACTACAGTTATTAAATTAATAATTTTGCCCCATTTTTTTACATTTAGTTATTTGTTATTATTTAATCATTTATATAAAGTTGTTATAATGTCAATAGAATTAATTATTAATTTTTACTCCATCATAATCGATAGTGGCAAGTTTGTAATCTAAACGTCGTTCCAAGAAGTGTGCCTCAATATGTCTGATTTCTTCGTTTGTAATCCTTGGTGATAGCAGAAAGTATACATATCCGCCTCCAAAACCTGTAAGCTTTCCTCTCAATCCAAATTTTTTTCCAATCGAGCAAACTTTATTAAATTCCTGATGCGACAATTTATTTCTCCTCAATAATTGTTGATTTTTCAAAATGTCCATCTACAAAACACGAAAAATGTTAGTTATAAAACTGTACAGTTTCTAGCAGATAATTATGTACTAGAGGAATTTGTCAACGCAACAAGGCTAAAGAATATAGTATATAATAAAATATTATCACTGTTAACTAAAAACGAAAAACATACTTCTAAGCGATGGTAAGCATTCTGAAAAAGGTTGTGATTTTCGATGTTCCTATTATCAATACAATTAATTTTATCCCATATTTTTGTTGCTATTGTGTCCAATGTATTTAATAAAATATTGAAACCGGTGGAATTTCTACATCGCTGCTCTACCATTTGTTGCGCTCGTTGTCCCTTATTGTGGGGAAAATTTGTATTGATCAATAGAATTCTCATTTCTATTCTTGAAGTTATATTCTTCGTAGAATAATTTTTATAATCCATACGTCGACATTTTGTTATTTGGCCGTGTACGCATACTTTCGATGCAAAGGCATCGTCTTGTATAATATCTTCACAGAATTTAGTGTAACGTCCAATTTTCTCTAATTCCTGATTATTAAATTCATTATGATTACCATTCTGTAGACATTTCCAATGAAGAAAACACGCTGCCAGACATACAGCAAATGATGTCGAACTGCCAAGACCAGGGCTATTGGGTAAATCCGTGGACACGCGCACGCAAAAAGATTTTCTCACGATATTGTAAGTCATAAAATAAAACAAGTAAAAAAATATTTGTAAGCTAAATCTCTGCTCACGTGTCTCCCACATATGGTTTATGTCGATGAAGTATTCATGTATTTAAGAAATTCGATTGGATTTGACCGAATTTGTGAGACTTTTTTATTAAAAAAATAGCTTTCAACACTTTCTAAAAGTATATCTTTCTGTAGATCAACACGCGCGAAATCTATCTTAATAATTCTTTCTGACTCAGGTAGTTCGCAGAATTCGAGTTTGGTGCGAAGATCTAAGCCGGCCACAACAAAATGTTTTCCAAACATCGCCGAGTGCTCTCCGGATAAGACGATTCTTCCCGGTGCGGAAATTTTAAATTTAATCATCTTTTTATCAATAAAAATATCTTCTCTTCACAGAACTGATGTAACGTTGAATAGTAGAAAGTTGATAATAATTAAATTTGCGTAGCTCTTACAAACACACATTTAATTTAGAATCAATATATGAAAAATATTCTCGTAACGTGAGGAAGGGTTAGAGTATTTGTCGTTTCTTTTCGTTCTGTAAATGTTAGAAATGCGTAATGTATTAGTTATATAAAAATATCTCATCGGTTATACATTATCAAATACATATTTGTACATAGTAAGTACTTACATTAATGTACTCACATTTTCTTTGTTTTTCGTAATATGCGTTTGTTTTTATTTATTAGTAGATTTGTCGCAACTTTCTCTTTCAAAGCACAGCACATATGTCTTTATACATTTTTAACTATTAAATCTTTGTAACCTATATATAGATAAGAAAAAAAAGAGCCATTAATAATATAAATTTAAAACGTTCGTTATTGTGCACACAAGATAGTGTTTATATTTTCTGTACATTTTCGCGTCTCAATTGTAACTGATTTCGTCTCGGAACATATAACATTACCACACAGTCATGGCTTTAAATATGTACTACAATCTACAATATCAAATTTTTTCAATACTTTATGAAGTCGTTAGAAAACATGTGTGCCTACACATAATCCAATAATAATACATAAATTATTTTTAATATGATAAATCAGTTTTTTTATTGTCGTAGACACGTTTTAAATAATGTCAAATAATGTTGATGTTATAATTTTAAAATATATGTAACCCGTATCGTATAATAAGTATATAAATGTGTAATATTATATTATAAATATATAAAAAAAAATATATACATATATATACATATATAATATTTTGATACAGTTTATTTTACATAATTAAAGTATATCATACAAGAATTTGTATATTGAATTACGTTGCAATATAATAATGTAATTTTATAAATTATATTATTGTTTGATGTAATCATACAATTTTAAGTGACGTAAAAAGTGAAAAGCGTAATTTTGCTTTCTCATAAAAAAAGCTTTGTTTTCTTGAAAAAAATTTTGTTCTAGTTTTTGATGTCAATGTGTTTAGAATGTTTTAAAATGTCGAAAAATCACATTTTTACAAAATGTCCGTATGTATGTGTGTATGTATGTATCCATCTACGGAAAGGCGTGATTGCTCTAACTTCCGTAAATTTTGAGATATCGGGTTAAATTTTTTTATATGAATAGATTATCATTAAAGGTTGGTTGGTATTGAATTTGGCTTGGATCGGCTAAGGGGGTTTTTTAAAATAAAATTTTGAATTAAAAAAAAGGGCGTGATTGCTCTAACTTCTGAAATTTTGAAATATCGGGTTAAATTTTTTTACATAGAATAGATTATCATTAAAGATTGGTTGGTATTAATAAAAAACAAAAAAATTTAAAATAAATAGAAAACAAAAGAACAAGTGTGCAAATTAGAAATTTGCATATTGCTTCCTCAACATTTTATTTTGCTCCTAAAGCTTCCTTTATGAGGAAGCCAAACTATTATATACTAATAATTATGATTTAATTTCAAAACAAGCTTCTTCTGACGAGGAGCTTTGTGAGCAAAATAAAATGTTGAGGAAGCAATATGCAAATTTATAATTTCTTCTGCCATTAAGTGTGTCGAAATATTCGTGATATATTCGTCTGAAATGCTCGGTAGTAGCAAAATGTATACAAATCCGCCTCCAAAACCTGCTAATAAGCTTTCCCGCGAATGCACAATCTCTTGCAAAAACTTTTCGACTCATTTTTTAGTCGCAAATTACGAAATGTTATTCATGGGATCAAAAACACTCTGTATATCAACTAATTTATAACCTATTAATTACAAAATCGGGAGTCTTCTATATTTA
This sequence comes from Prenolepis imparis, assembly GCF_030444845.1. NCBI lineage: Eukaryota > Metazoa > Arthropoda > Insecta > Hymenoptera > Formicidae > Prenolepis > Prenolepis imparis. The sequence goes on from NW_028141173.1 coordinate 6,907,813, forward strand.
TATTACAATAAATATATAATCTTGGCGCAACGTTTTCATCATTTATATTTTTGAAATGAGACGAAATAAAAGATGAAAAAACTAATATTTTAAATATATTTTACGAAAAAAATATTCAATGATTTTTCTCACCTTTATTTTCAAAATTTAATACGACAGTTATTAAAAGACCGCGAACTGTAAGCAACAGAATATATTTATTTACATTAAACAAAATTATATTGTATATTGTTTGTCATATGTCATTTCTTTAAAATACGACAGCAATTAAGTTAGTAATCTATATAAAATTAAAAGTCAAGGTCCATAATAACAAATAAATAAATTAAATAATAAAAGGCTATACAGGACCAGAGCGGTCGCAAAAAAAGAAGGGCCCAAAAAAAAGAGTGGCGCAAAAACAATCTGTCATTTGTGTAGATTAAATTTTAAGTATATATTTCTCGACGATATATAATATATATATATATACATTAATATTTCATTTAAACATAAAAGAATATATAATACTTGGATGCAATTTATGACACAATTAATATATAATATATTATACATGTACCTATCACAAACTCGAAAAAACAAAAACAGAATCATTTTATCTCTATCTCTAATTATTTTATAAAAAATTAAATCTTTAATGTATAGGTATAAAACTGAAGAAATATAAAAAGTATTTCTATTTCCTTTAGAATCTCTATTGTTCCTAGACAATCTCTATTGTGCAAATTCAGTTGTAATAAATGTCGCAATTAATTTAATCTACGTCATATAGTCATTCATATAAACATTATTAGCGCAAAAGAAATATTTGCTGTCATCTTTTCAAATAATAATACAATAAATCGTGTATTAATTCAACAATTACTTTATTACCTCTATTATAATTTCCGTTTTTATATTCAAGTTATTTTGAATAATGAAGTTAAAAATAAAAAAAAATTTTATTAAATACTACTAAAACTTCTCGATAAATATAAAGTTGATAATGACTTCCACATCCACATGCACATTTAACATTTAACATTAATTTTTTAACATTAAATCGACATCAGTGAAATTTATCCTAATAATGTTATTGGCTCATTAGGTAGTTCGCAGTGAACGTGGTACGAAGATCTGAGCTGGCCGCCACAACATATTTTCCATACATCATCATGATCCGCATAAGATCATTCTACACAAAAATTTTGAATTTAACCATCTCTTTTATGGATAAAAATTTTTGCACTGCAAAAGACTGATGTTATCCAGTAAATTGTAAAATATCTGTTTTGCGCCGTAGAGCTCTTATAGATATTTATTAAAATTCAGAAAATGTATATATGCATAACACAAATACATAAATACCAAGATAATATTTATCGATCCTTTTCATTTCATATAAGTCGATGATACGTAATGTCGTTTATGTGTGATAAAAATAATAATTCGTCATCTATATGTTGTCGACTTTATATTTATAAAATTGCTTAGATTCAATCAAGTTTTCGTTTTTTCTTATTGTTATCAAAATAGTCGTGAATTGTCTTTGCCTCTTCCCTCAAAGATCTACACAAACAAGCTTGAATAATACATATTTCAATTATTAAAATTTTAAATTATAGAAAAAGAGAGAAATAAGAAAAAATGTGGATAATATAAAAAAATAATATAATAATTATATAAATAAATAATATAATAATTATATATATATAATTATTCAAGAACATTCGTTGTCACAAGACAGATCTTATATTTTCCAGTGTTATACCATTCCGCGTCTCGATTATGACTGATTTGTCAACAATAATATCGCTTCAAAGACGTGAACCTAAACATCGATTACAATGTAAAAGCTTTTTGATACTTTAATCAAACTTTGACATAATAATTGGTAACTTCATCATTTAAAAACTTATGTATAATAATTATAGTTATACATACTTATACAAAATTAGAAAATGATAAAATGCATTAATTGCAATTAACAATCAGATAAATTGTCATTATTTTATTTGCATACACTATGTACATCATATTTACATGTCGAAATTCCGCAATATATAAATATACAATATATATTACAAATAAAAATATACTTTCTCTTCAATCAGTACATAATAGAGATATATCAAAATTTCAAAATACAGTATTTATGTCAAATTATATTATTTAATATAACTTAATTATATAATTTGGACATAAAAGATGAATATATCACAATCTCTGTTATTTTACAGAGCTCCATGATGTTTCTTAAAAATTAACTTAAAAATTAACTTGAAAAGTAACTTAAAAATTAAATTAATGTATCACGAATTTCAGATCGAGAGTACTGATGGAGAAATATATTTCATTTCCATTTCTTAATTATTTTTTATGAATTGAAAAGTCTTTTATATTTAATATATTAAACTAAAGATATAAAAAAAGAATAGAAATACATACTTGTCTTGTTAATTCAGACAATCTCTAATATAATATTATGAAAATTTAATTGTAATAATTGTCGTAATTAATTTGCGCCGTAATATAGTGATATAGTTATTTACACATTATTACAAGCATTATTAGCGCAAAAGAAAACTTTGCTGTCATTTTTTCAAATAATAATATATCATTTCGTATATTATAATTCGACAAATATTTTAAAATCTTTATTATGGTTTCCGCTTCTTTTTTTATTCAAGTTACTTTGAATAATGAAGTTAAAAATGAAAAACATGTAAATTCAAGAGTTTATGAAAATATATTTTTCTTTTCATATAGCACTCGTTTTCAATAATCCTAAAATATATCAAAAATATTACTTTTTATTATCAAAATAATTGCATGTATAACTTATTTAATTATGTCTCTTTCCAAAAGTAGAACATGTGATAATAAATTACAGATATACAACGTACTTCATAATTCGTGTTTATGAATTATATAGCGTTATTATATAATAAAAATTAAAAATTTTTGAACTATTGTTTTCAGTTGCTTAACAAAGAAAAAATTATTAAATAAAAATCACTGTACTTGCTCTATTTTTTTACACAAATACATCAATAAAACATGCGCCAGATAGTGTCTAATACGGAAACTAACAACCTTGCAGCTAACAGATATACATATATCCATCCAGATATGTACATCTGATAAATAAGTCTGATAATATATTTTATTTCAAAATTTCTTTTCTTATGCTTCGCAGAAAAAATATAATTCCAAATTTTTCAATTTTTTTTCCGTCACAAATTACATTATATAATTTACATTATGAAGCATCCTGTATATCAATTAATGTACAAATTGAAAATGTCTTTTGTATATTTATTACAGTGTATATGATCTTTTGACGCAACATTATCATCAATTATATTTTCAATGTAGAATAAAATACATAATAATGAAAAACTAATATTTTTCCATATATTTTACAAGAAAAACATTCAATGATTTCTCACTTTTGATTTCATAATTCAATACGATGACATTAAGAGACCGCTATCTTTAAGCAACAGAATATTTATATTAAACAAAATTATATATTGTTAGCCTACTTTCCTGAAACTAATACTAATTAAATAGTAATTAAGTTAATAATATTGTCACATGTTTCTTACATTTAGTTATTTATTATTATTTAGTCATTTATATAGAATCGCAAAAATTTTAATAGAATCAGATATCAATTCTCACTCCATTACAATTGATGCTAGTAGGTATGACATTGAAACCTTCTTCTCTAAAATAATTCTTAGTATTTATGAATCCTTCGTATGTAATGTTCGGTGATAGCAGAATGTATACATATCCAGCTCCAAAACCTGTAAGCTTTCCCGCAAAACCAATATAATGTGCAGTTTCACAAGTATGATCGAATGCCTCATTCGACAAATAATATTTTTTCAATAATTTGTGAGTCCGTCTAATGCATCGCTGCAAAACATGAAAAATGTTAGTTATAAAACGGTACATATTCTAATTTCTTTTCTTTATAATATTAATTTAACCGATAATTATGTACTGGACAATCTTGTCAACGCAGCAAAACTAAAGTATATATATATAATAATAAAATAATAATACTGTTAAATAAACACGAAAAAATAATACCTGTAATAAATTGTAATGCTGTTGGCATTGAAGCAAATTGGGATTTTCGATGGTATCATTTATTAAATTGAGCAAATTATGCATTCTTATTGCTAAATTGTCTAATCTATTTAACATAGTTTCAAACTTGCGAGGAATTGCAAATTTTAGCTGTGCCATTAGACTTGCTTGATTGGATTTTTTCTGGCGAATACCTGAATCGATCAGTAGAATCTTCATTCTTGTCATATCATCAAACTCTGTAATTTCTGTGTGATTGATAAGTCGACTTTTTACTATACCGCCGTATACACAAACAGCGGTATCGACCGACGCACACTGATAGTCTTGCATAAATTCCTCGCAAAATTTAGCGTAAAATCTAACATACTTCAAAGAAAGATCATTATCAGAATTAAGGTTTCCCGTTTGTAGACTCTTCCAATGAAGAAAACAGGCTGCGAGACAAACCGCGAACGATGTCGAACTGCCAAGACCAGCACCGATAGGTATATTTGTGGACACGCGCACGCGAAATGATTTTATTTCAAGATTCTGCTGGATAGCGATAGTATAAAGCAAGAAAAAAAATATTTTTAAGCTAGATCTCTGCTTGAATGTATACCACATACCGTTCGAAGTAATCAAGAATTTCACGTATTTAAGAATACGGATTGGATCCATTCTTACGTTTTCATTTTCAGAAAGGAACCTTCGAACTCCTTCTAAAGGTATATTAAACTGTAGATTAACATCAAGGAAGTCTATCTCAATTTGTTGTGTTTCATCAGGTAGTTCGCAGAATTCAAGTTTGGTGCGAAGATCTAAGCTGGCCGCAACAAAATGTTTTCCATACATCGCCGAATGCTCTCCGCATAAAATGATTCTGCCCGGTGCGGAAATTTTAAAATTAGTCATTCTTGTTTATCAATACAAATATCTCTTCTTCACACAATTGATGTAATGTTGAGCAGTGTTGATAATTAAATTTGCGTGGCTTTTACAAACGTTCTTCATTCACTTACAAACAAACGAAAAAGTCTTTATACATTTTTAACTATAATATCTTTATAACGTAGACAAGAAAAAAACAGTCTATTAAAATAAATTTGAAATGCCCGTTAACTCACACCAGACAACGTTTATATTACTTGTAAGTTTACATCACTTTCACGTCTCATTGTCAGTTGTGACTGATTTCCTCTCGGAATATATAATAACATTACCCTAAAATCATGAGTTTAAATATGAACTACAATGTCAAACGTTTTTCAATATTTTCAATATGATAAAATCGATCTCTTATTGTCGTAGACACGTTTCAATTAATGATAAAATATTGTCAATGTTAATATTATAATTTTAAAATACATGTAACGTGTACCGTATAATAAGCATTTTGTAATATATTATAAATATAAAAATATATAGATATATGTATGTAATACTTTGTGATGCAGTTTATATATATATATATATATATATATATATATATACATATATATATATATATTTTATATAATTAAAGTATATCATACAAAAATTTTCGTAAATTGGATTATATTACAATATAATTATATAATTATATAAATAATATTTATTGTAATAATTATATAAATAATATTTGTCTGATATAATTATATATAATTTCAAGTACTGATATAATTATATATAATTTCAAGTAAAAAATAAATAGCGATATTTTTCTTATTTAATAGACCAATTATAATGAATTCCGAATGAAAGAGAATAATTTTGGAGTAAAAAATCTACATTTTTTCATTAAATCTTTCATAAATCTATAGTATATAAAATTAAAGATATAAAGAAATGGAATAAAAATTAACATCTTTTTTCAAGCTATCACTACATATTGCGCAGATCCAGTTGAAATAATTATTGTAGCTGTTTTACATAGTAGTAAATTAGTCATTTTCCACGTTGTCATATAAATATTTTTAGGCAAAATATAATTTTTCTGATATCTATCCATTTAATAATAATACTTCAATTCGTATGTTAATTACGACAATACAAAAAGTTTATTATATCTATTACAATTGTCATTTTTCTATTCAAGAAACTTTAAATAATGATAATGAAAGCGATAAAGCATGCAAATATTTTTAGATGTTTATAAAAATTAATTAAATTTTGTATACGTGTGTGTGTTATCCCATTAGTATTCGACACTGATAAAATATATCGAAAACGACCTGTTTAATTACTTTAGTAAATGAATGTGTACCTTATTTACATTTGTTTCATAATTCATTCAATACACTTAAAGGTAGCGTTAATTAATCACAAAAATTAATGTGTCATTTATTTCATAATTCACGTCCACGAATTATATTGTGTTATTGCCCGATAAAAAATGAGAGATTCTGAAAATATTTTCTGATGTTTAAAAAAAATTATTAAATAAAAGTCATATAACTAGTCTGAGTTTTTTAGGCAGACGTAAGTTCATATGACGAATAATATATAACTATATCACGTTCATCAATTACCGCGCAACTCATACATATATTATATCCGCCTAATGAGTGCTATGTTTGTGACTCTGTCTTATCGACTGTACCTACGGTAAAGCATCGAGAGACATCGATATATATATACAGCTTTGTTACAAGAGCGATCTTGAAAAGCAGTCACATATGTAATGTCAGATATTAATAAAGTTTATATGATATTCAGAATAATACAAGTAGAGTTATTCGTAAATACACAACAATATATTGGCGACGAGACGAGCCCGCATATTCCCACACAGCATGTGATATTGCAGCAAAATTACAATGATATTACAATATTACAGTAATGTTTTATATATTGTTGAAATATTACTGAGATATTACATTGCGATATATCACAATATAATATTTTGTAATATTTATGTTATATTACAGTGTAATATATGATTTTAAAATATTACTACAATATGTTACAAATATTACTATGTGATATATTACACTGTAATATTTATGTTATATTGCAGTATAATATATGATTTTAGAATATTACTACAATATTTTACAAATATTACCATGTGATATATTACATTTTAATATTATGCAATATCGTATAAATATCATAATGTGATATATCGCACTGCAATTTTCGTGATATCAAAAAATGTTACGTTATTGAAATTTTTTAATATTGCATTTTTCATATGCAATATATAAATTATTTTAGAAATTATATTAGTGTTATATATGTTTTTTGGTGAATATATAGATTTTTAAAAAAGTATTATTTTAAATAAATAGCTTTTTAAGTGTTTCTTCTAATGATGAAAGATAATTATATGTATAAATTTATTAATTAAAAGCTGGTAAGTAAGTTTTGATTATAAAAAATGCATGGGTGAATTTTAGATATAATATTTGTATTAATACTAATATAGTAATTATAAATTACTGTATGAATATATTTCTAAAATTTTTGAAATTACGCGCATTTATGGTAGCCATGACAGTTTTGCAGATACACATGCGCAATTATTGCAATTTCCGGTCTTCTCGGTTCTTTCCCAGTCTTCATGCATGGCTTCAATGAGCACCAGCCTACAGATAAAGGAATAATTTTAATTTCAGGTAATCTTTCAATAAAATTCACGTGAATGTTTTCTAAAATTATTCCTGCATATATTAATATAATGTACATATGTTATTAATATAATGTACATATATATTTTGCAATTGATTATTATTATAAGAAATTGAGGTTATATCGTGTGAAAATCATATTTTATTGTTATGATCATAAAAAGCATTTCAATGAATTTTAAAATAAAATTAATTTGTATTTGTAAATATTAAATAATGAGTCACAGGCTTATTCATTAACGGTTACAATCTTTAACTTTTAATATAATATAATAACTTAACCTCAATAAAATCTTTAGCAGTTTAATATAATTTTTGCACACAGGACGCGAAAACGCTTGCCATGCGACAAAAAGTGCTGTAGAAGTACTTCCGCATCTTGTATATGCAAAAACTAACAATTTATTATTCATAGGATTTTTTATAATTATTGTTCTTGTAATATAAGCTACGTTCCAATATTAATTGTTGATACTGAAAATTTGAAGTATGTGTAATATTAACTATTTTTTAGTATGGACAGTGAATATGGGAATACTTAACTTTGTATATTTTGTTCAATATATAAGTAATAATTGTTATTTTTTATTATGTTGCAGTATTGTTGTGTTGTGTTCCATCTTTAGAAAACAATTCTCACGCAATATAGAATATACATATAATACAGAACGTTCTGACAGAGATAGAAAAAATTTTGTAATTTTCATATCGTCTCAAGATACTTAATCTTCTGAAGTAAGTATAACATTGACTGCGTAGATTTGTAGATTTTCAATATTAACAATGAATATGAATATGCGAATACAGTCATACTTAACTTCGCATTATTATGTTTGATATATAAGTAATAATTATTATTTTCTATTATGTTGCAGCATTGTTGTGTTGTATTCCATTGTTGGAACGGTTTTCAGTATAGAACAGAATATAGTACATATAGTATAGATGATGACGAACAAGAATAATAGATGATGATATATAGATATCTATGTATATATACAAAGTGTTCAATGAAATACTTAGACAAACTTCTAGAGTATTCCTTAAGTCAAAATAAAAAAAAAGTTTATATATATTCGTAGTAAAAAAAAATGATTGCAAAGTTATAATAAAACATATTAATGTTATTATTAAATAATCATAAGTAAGTCTTTAACTCATAAGAAATGCTCAAAATGGCCGCAATTTTTATTGAAGACAGCAAGTATAATTTTTTTTTGAGTTTGGACAGAGCTTTCTTCTTGTTTTCCGAAATAACTGAATTTGGAAGCAAATTTGTTTTAAAAATAATTTTGATAAAACATTGCTCGTAATTTTTAAATCAAATGGCGACCATTTCGTACATTTCTGTTAAGTGCTTACTTACGATTATTTAATAATAACATTAACATTAACTTTGTTCTACTATAAATTCGCAACCATTCATTTTTGACTACGGGTATATATAAACATTTTTTTTATTTTGACGTGAGGAATACGTCCTAGAAGTTTGTTCAAATATGTCGTAAACACTCATTGATATACATAATAATAAAAAACAGATGGTATAAATCTAAAGTTTAATGGCATTTTGACTTTTATAAAAAAAGTTATTATTTGTTTTTATAAGAAAAGTTATTTTTTTACTTTTATAAGAAAAGTTATTGTAAGTATTATAATTATAAAACTTAAAAATAAGAAAATATAGTTGTGTGTTTTATAATGTAAAAGTTTATAATAATAACCAATTTTTATAAAAAATTATGACAATCAATTATTTCGTATACATGTAATTACTTTATTATTTTTTTACAATAAATTTTAAAAATATAATCACCATATGGCGGTATGTACAATATTGCAAGGAAATATTGCATACATCTATGCAGTATATTATAATATTATCTAAATAATGCATAAATATTTTGTTAATTTTTATGTACATTTAAAGATACGGCAATATTATTGAAATATTACCACAATATGAGTGCATCCAGTACTACTATTGCTCATTGAACGGCTATAAGTAGCAATTAATGATGAATGTGATTGATTTCTACCTTTGCATTCAACAAATCATAATCAATTGCTACTTAGCCATTCAATGAACGGTTTTTAATTTTTATAGTACTAATACTGGATGCATCCATTGTGATAATATTTCAATAATATTGCTGTATCTTTAAATGTACGTGAAAATTTATAACCGAAATATTTATACATTATTTAGATAATATTACCATAATATTGTATAAACATCACAGTAATATTACAGAATCATTATCGCAATATCGTAGAATAATATCCGTAATATTGCGAATACATCATGATAATATTGTAAAAATATTATTACATTATTATAGATATATTACAGAAATATTACTAAAATATCGCAGAAAGATTTCAGCGATGAATTTCTGCGGACATTTACTTAATATTACAATTATTATTTATATTATTTATTTAATATTACAGCAATATTTATGCAATATTACTGATATATTGCCAGGTAATATTACGCAATATTGTAATATTATTGCTATATTGCCGCAATATTAAATTGCTGTATGGGTTGTTATTCGTCGAACGTAACGAAGAAAAGTCAACTACAGTCAAAAGTCAAAGTCTAACTTAAAAGGAAAATGGCATTAATCGGGACAATTGAACCATTCAATTCAAAAGAAGCAGATATCACAGCATATCTAGAACGAATTGAACAATTATTTGCCTGTAACGAGATTGCAGTAGTAAAAAAGGTACTCTTATTTTTAACATTAATCGGAGGAGAAGCATACGGGGTGTTGAAAGATTTACTAACACCATCACCACCAAGTGGAAAAACATTTGAGGAGTTGAAAACGACATTGTTGAATCATTACAGTCCAAGACGTTTAGTAATAGCCGAGCGATATAAATTTTACTCAGCAAATCAAGAGGGAGACGAAGACGTAAAATCATTTGCAGTGCGTCTGAAAAATCTTGCTAAATATTGTGAATTTGCTACTTTTTTAGATGTCGCATTACGTGATAAATTTGTATGTGGATTGCGCTCAGAAGCAATTAAATGGAAGCTATTGACTGAAGAAAACCTCACTTTTACGAGAGCATACCAAACAGCAACAGGAATGGAACTGGCGGAAGGTCAAGTTAAAGTAATGGGAGCAAAAACAATTTCAGTCAACAAATTAAAATTTCAACGTGGACAAAAACAAAAAGGTAATACAAACCAAAGCCGGGGAAACACTAGCACTCAATTTCAGGGACAAAATTATCAAAGTCGTACATCAAGTTCACAAAAACAACAGTCAAGTCATTCGAAATGCAAGAGGTGTCTACGTATTCATTGGGAGTAACTCCTGCCCAGCCATAAATTGGAAATATTTTGCTTGTAATTAAATGGGACACACGGCAAAATCTCCATTATGTAAGAATAATTTCCATAAATTAGAGAGAGAAGAGGACGTAAACATTAATACCAACACAGCAATCGAAGAAGAAGATTCGTTAGAATTGGGATTTTTACAAGAGGTCACTGAAGATGAGCAACAGCATAATACAGAAGTCGAGCTATATCATGTGCATACTATCAAGGAAACTAAGGAGAATGGAAGCCTGAAGGTGAAATTGCAGATTGAAGATAAATTAGTCCTTATGGAAATCGACTCAGGAGCATGCAAATCCGTTATTCATATTGAAGACTATAACAAAATATTATCACATCTTAAAGTAGAATCCGTGAACTTCAAATTAAAAGTAGTAACAGGTGAAAAGGTATTTATAGTTGGTCAAATCTTGGTTAAAGTCATACATAATGAAACAAAATTTAAATTACCGTTGATTGTATTAAGTAGTAAACTAAGTTTATTCCATTGTTAGGCCGAAATTGGTTGAGTAGTCTTAATCCAAATTGGAAAAACATTATAAATACACAAGTTATGTTTACAAAGGCCAAAAACATTAATGTTAAATCTGTATGGAGTTCTAAATAGTCTCATGCAATATAGTCTCGATGTTTTTTCTTAACGAGCTTTAGGAATTTATCGTTGGAATTGCTGTAAATAATTCCTTGTAATTAGGTGAAAATAATAATACATTTATTTTATAATTATCTTTTTTACATTATTAATGAATACATTAATATATTTATTTTTGAAACATCATTACAACATTTAATTGAATTATTATGAATTAAGTGCAATTTATAATGCTAAGAAGCATTTTCAATGAGGAACAATATTCTTAACTTGAAACTTTTTATTCTTATCAAAATAAAGAATTAATTATATTATTAGAACTTTCTTTAGTACGTAATCATCATATGACAAATATCTTTTAATTTAACTATTAATTATTCAGAGTATGAAAGTTTGCATAAAGTATACAACTGATTTTTAAGCGCTGGAACAAAAATATAATTATTAGTGGAAGAGAGCTAGTATTCCTTGTTGTATACTTCTCCTCTTATAAGGGAGATAAGTCGTCATAATAATAGTATGAAGAGTCGAACTAGGACTCGTTACCTTGTGTTTGAGTAAGCGGGATAGTCTAATGAATCGTGCACCTCGCCCTGTAAAAGGGGTCGTCGGCAAACTTTAGAAGAAGAGTCTAGCGAGGACTCTATCACCTTGCGACAAGGAAGGGGGACACTGAATAATCCCAATAGAACTTAGTCGTATGATTATCACCTTGCGGCAAACCTTCCTGAGATATTCGATTGAGAGATAAATATCTTTAAGCTTTCGTCCCCAATCGGACGAAGGTTGACCGTTTATTTGGCACAAAGAAAAAGTAGTCACAGCTGAAAGTCTTACGTGTAAGATAAGGACCGTTCAAAGACAATAAACAACTCACGTCGTCCTAGGCAACGAGACCGGCGCGACAGGGAGCGGCTCTCGTGTTATATTCGAGCGCTTTCTAAATGGGACTCAAGTCGGTAACAGAGGTTAATATACGTAACATTTCCGCCCGCCATCGACAATTAATCTGTCGAACTAACAACATTAGGATCTATTGGCAGAACACATAATTTGGTTATGGGTCGTTTATACGAGGAGGTTGCTGTCCTCACGATGACAACCCTTGTTAGCCCATCCTGTCCTGGATGCAGATGCGTCACTCGAGCGAGGGGCCACTTTCCCGGCGGAAAGCGTTCATCGGTGATCAAGACCATGGACCCTTCCTTAATGTCGTTGTTAGGATGATGCCATTTGTACACTGCTTGATAGCGCTGTAGGCACTCAGAAGACCATCTTGACCAGAAATGGTCTACTCTCTGTCTGAGCAACTGCCAACGTGAGAGCCTAGAATTTTTTTCCAACGATAGGTCAGGTTCTGGAATTGCAGTAGGCGCTTCACCAATTAGAAAATGCCCTGGAGTTAAAGCATTGTAGTCTGTCGCGTCATCCGATAGCGGGCATAACGGTCTGGAGTTCAAGACTGCTTCTATCTGCACTGTGATGGTCGTCATTTCTTCGTAAGTTAATACGGTATCCTTTAACACTCGCTTTAAGTGATATTTTGTGGATTTAACAGCCGCCTCCCACTTTCCTCCGAAGTGGGGGGCAGAGGGAGGATTGAATCTCCATTTAGTGTTATCATTGGCGAGTGTGGCAAGATGATGTAGCTCCTTTGAAGATGATTCAAACTGACGTCTCAACTCTGCGTCAGATCCCATAAAATTCGTTCCGCAATCACTTTGCAGCGTGGCACATATGCCTCTTCTGCCCGTAAAGCGTTTATAGGCGGCAATAAAGGCATCGGTCGTGTAATCAGTGACCACCTCAATGTGGACGGCTGATGTCGCCAGGCATATAAATATAGCCAGGTAGCCTTTGTAGGTTCGTGCCGCCCGCCCTCTCCAAGTCTTTAAGGCTACTGGTCCGGCATAATCAAGGCCTGTGTTGTAAAAAGGTCTGGCGGGAGCTAATCGAGACGTTGGCAATTGGCCCATCAATTGCTGAGCTCGGATTCCTCAAAACCGAGCACACCGTCCGCATTTCAGAATGTGTGATCTCACAGGCGCACTTCCGCCGACTATCCAATACGATCTTCGTATGAAAGTTAGAGTAACTTGCGTGCCCCCATGGAGCATTCTCTTATGAGCATCTTCTATAATCAGCCTGCTGAGGGGTGATTTTCTTGGCAAGATGTATGGATGTTTTGATTCCGTATCGATTTGTGCAGAGCTGTCCACGTTTTGCACTTTTCGGCCGATTTCCGAGGCTCACCGCCTAGCGGCCCCCACTTACGCTCGAGACCTTAGCAACGCGTGGTCCGATAACCGTAACTAATTGTAAGACGCGCGGAGCTCTGTCTCAAGGACGGCGCATCTGTAACGCGATGCTGTTCCGTACCCCTTAACTAAATATTTTCAGTTTTTTAAAATCGCGATTTTTTAATTATTTTTTATTATTAATTATTATTTTATACTTATATTTATATATATTTATTATTAGATTATATTTATATTTATAATAATTTTGACAATAGATTTCCACATCACCCATGAGGTATTATTGTTGACGCGTTTTTTTAATAGTGGTTTCCCCTGTAGGCCTAATCCACTTAAAAAGAAGAATAAAAAAACGACCAAAAAGCGATCACCAAAAACGAGAAAAATTAGAACATTAAAATTTTGTACGACTACGGCGTTCGTACGATTCGAGAACAGAAGGAATATCTATTTGAATATTTGAAGAACTTATTCGCATCAACGAAGATAATGATGCATCCTTCAAACAAGAGCGTCTGTCGGTTTTTATATATTTCATTTTTGAAAAAGAACATTCACATAAATAAGTCGAGCCAAACATAGAAAAAAATCGAAGACCGAAATTCCTAAGCCTCGGATAAGTCGCTACGTCTAAAATTTTATAAACTTCTATTCCTTTTTCCGGTCGCGTTTTAAGGGAAATATTAGATTGTAAATTGCAAAGTTCTTGTTGCAATTCTATATTTTGTTCTTCGATTTGGGCAGTAAAAGGATTCTCGAGAAGAATAAGATCATTTCTGAACATTTCAAAATCTCTAAACCGTGTATTAAATTGACTAATGAGAGAATCGATTAAATAGAGATGCTTCTGAAAATTGCAGCTTTTACCATGCTCTTCGAAAAGAACTTGACAAGATGGGAAGAAATATAAATTATCTGCCTCAATATGATTTTTAAATAATAATAATTGTCTACGGAAACAATCAATAGCGCTAACTAATTGAGAAATAACTTGATTCGTTCTTTGCAGATTCAAATTTAAAATATTTAAATGATTAGTCAAATCAGTAATAAAAGCGAGCTCACTGAAAAATTCTAAATCTTCTAGAAAAAATTTAAATTCGTCGCATTTTGTAACAGATATTTCTTGCAAAAAAAGGAAGATTTCTTTTCTTATTGCAAAAAATTTTTCTAAACATTTTCCGGCACTAAGCCAGTGGACTTCGCAATATAAAGGGACATCGGTATAAACCGCGTTATGCTCTTCGAGAAAGTGTTGAAACTTTCGATGGGAAAGAAATTTATGACCACCTTTAATAAAATTAACAATATGCGTTACCGTTCGCAAAGCAGTACTAAGTTTAACAGCTTTCCCGCATAACGCTTCTTGATGAATAATGCAATGAATAATCGGAAATTTTAAATCTCGCTGTCTGATTTGATCGAAAAAACCAATTTTTGCGCCAGTCATCGCTTTGGCACCATCTGTTACTATAGCCGAACATTTTGTAAAATCTACATTAAATTTATTGAGAGTTTTTTCTACAGCTCTGAAGATATCTATACCCGTAGTTGTGTCATGCAAAGCAACAAAATCTAAAAGCTCCTCGACACATGAGAAATCGTTTTGGACGATTCGAGTAAAAATACTCAACTGGCTCACGTGTCGATTATCGGTGCTTTCATCAAGACACAATGAAAAGTACGAGCAAGTTGCTAACAAAGATTTTAATTTATCTTCAATAGAAAGCGCAATATTAGTAATTCTACGTTCTATTGTTTGATGACTGAGCGAAATACTTGTAGCTTCGTCAACTGTCAATTTACCGTCGAAGGATTTTACTGTCTCAACGAGACATTTTTTTATAAACTCACCATCACTAAACGATTTGGAATGCTTCGCGATGAGGAACGAAATAGCGTATGATGCAGTTAAAGCTTTTGCATCATTATTGTCGGCGTTAGAAATTAATGTATTATTATGAGAAACGCTATTATCTGCCTGATAAACTAATTTTAAACCCTCGAGTATGTTTAATTTTTCCTGATACGTATAATTGGAATATTGTCCGGAATGTTTGACTCTATAATGTCTCTCGAAAACGTATTTTTTTACGACAGACGGCTCGTAACCACAGAGAACACAAGTTGTTCGATTGCGAACAAAAACGAAGAAAATATCTTCCCATATCCTATCACACCTCTGTTCGTAATTCTGCTTACTTCCATCAGCCATCCTTCAAATAATCGATGAAATCTTGAGAATCTGAGCACTCTCTCGCAGTAAGACGTTATACTGAGACACACTTTGGCAGTTAGTAATCGGTCAAGATTACGGTTAAAACAATTGCGTTACGAATTACTGATATGCGCAGACTCTGCGCGCGATAATATGTCTCGTTGAGACAGTAAAATCCTTCGACGGTAAATTGACAGTTGACGAAGCTACAAGAAGCTACAAGTATTTCGCTCAGTCATCAAACAATAGGACGTAGAATTACTAATATTGCGCTTTCTATTGAAGATAAATTAAAATCTTTGTTAGCAACTTGCTCGTACTTTTCATTGTGTCTTGATGAAAGCACCGATAATCGACACGTGAGCCAGTTGAGTATTTTTACTCGAATCGTCCAAAACGATTTCTCATGTGTCGAGGAGCTTTTAGATTTTGTTGCTTTGCATGACACAACTACGGGTATAGATATCTTCAGAGCTGTAGAAAAAACTCTCAATAAATTTAATGTAGATTTTACAAAATGTTCGGCTATAGTAACAGGTGCCAAAGCGATGACTGGCGCAAAAATTGGTTTTTTCGGTCAAATCAGACAGCGAGATTTAAAATTTCCGATTATTCATTGCATTATTCATCAAGAAGCGTTATGCGGGAAAGCTGTTAAACTTAGTACTGCTTTGCGAACGGTAACGCATATTGTTAATTTTATTAAAGGTGGTCATAAATTTCTTTCCCATCGAAAGTTTCAACACTTTCTCGAAGAGCATAACGTGGTTTATACCGATGTCCCTTTATATTGCGAAGTCCGCTGGCTTAGTGCCGGAAAATGTTTAGAAAAATTTTTTGCAATAAGAAAAGAAATCTTCCTTTTTTTGCAAGAAATATCTGTTACAAAATGCGACGAATTTAAATTTTTTCTAGAAGATTTAGAATTTCTCAGTGAGCTCGCTTTTATTACTGATTTGACTAATCATTTAAATATTTTAAATTTGAATCTGCAAAGAACGAATCAAGTTATTTCTCAATTAGTTAGCGCCATTGATTGTTTCCGTAGACAATTATTATTATTTAAAAATCATATTGAGGCAGATAATTTATATTTCTTCCCATCTTGTCAAGTTCTTTTCGAAGAGCATGGCAAAAGCTACAATTTTCAGAAGCATCTCTATTTAATCGATTCTCTCATTAGTCAATTTAATACACGGTTTAGAGATTTTGAAATGTTCAGAAATGATCTTATTCTTCTCGAGAATCCTTTTACTGCGCAAATCGAAGAACAAAATATAGAATTGCAACAAGAACTTTGCAATTTAGTCTATTTCAGTCTATATCAGTCAGGCACAACGAAAGGACGTGTTTTTTGAGTTGTCTCTCGGAGTGTGTGTTTGTATACATTCGGTTGGAAATTATCCATCTTCACGAATTCGCACTCTTATTATCGAGATTAAAGTTTTAAAATTTTATTACTATGGATGGAAGAAAAACTTGCAAGGGGTGCGGTACGGGGGTAGTCAAGCCTGCTGTCTGCCCTAAATGCGGTACGTCGTCGCATCCTGGTTGCATTTCTCGCACGGGACATCCTTATCGGGGTAATCAGTTCATCGATTGCACGCCGGTTTCTGACACCTTGAACCAGACTCTCCTTAATAGCATTCACGATATAATTCGTTCGGAATTCGCTGTCTTTAAGGGAGAGTTCTTGGAAACGCTTAGAGCCGATATGGATAAAATAAATGGTGACATCCAGCGTCTTTCGAATAGGATTGACGATTTGGAAAAATCGGGATTGCACTCAAATGGCATTCTCCTTGAGGAGGAGGTTCTAGTAGAAATTGCAGAGAGAGAGAGGAGATCCGCTAATCTCATATTCTTTAATTTGGACGAGGCCGAGGCCTCAGCGGACTCTAATATCACGGATCTGAACCTTGTCAAGGACATTCTAAAAACAATAAGGCCCAATGACGTACCAAGCGTCAAAATTGCGAGACTGGGAGCGAAGCGGCTGGGATATCCTAGACCTCTCCGAGCAACGTTCCCTTCGAAGCAGGATGCCTTGTTCTTCTTGCGTGGGAGAAGGAAGTATGGGGGACCGGCAAAAATCTACCTCGATAGGACTCCGAAGCAAAGAGATCACATGAACAACTTGCAGGCACAATTGAGGGAGGCGCAGGATGCAGGAGAGAATAAGACTATCCGTTATATAAATGGAGCGCCAAAAATTGTGAATGTGCATCACAGTAAAACAAAAAACCAATAACTTTCCCTCTAGTATATTTTCAAAATGTGCGGGGTCTTAGAACCAAACTGTCGGATCTTCGTTGTGCTTTGTTGTCGGCGTCCGTGAACTACGATATTATTATTTTCGTAGAAACATGGTTAAATGAGAGTATTGTTGATGCCGAGCTTGGCATGGATAGATTTAAAATTTTCCGAGTTGATAGAGATGTCAAGGTCTGTGGTCTTTCGCGGGGTGGCGGTGTTCTAATTGCGATACGAGACTGTTTTATATGTAAAAAATTAATACTCGCAACATCTAGTGTCGAACATCTATATGTTGACGTTCGTGTGGGTCACAAACATATTGTTGTGGGAGCGGTTTATATACCACCGGTCTCGGATGTATCTGTTTACGAATCGCAATGTTGTGTTATGGAAGACTTAATGTCAAAGTATTCGGATAATGATTTTTTGATTGCCGGTGATTTCAACCTCCCACGTCTCTCTTTCGTTAACGGCAGCGAGGGTGCCCTATACTGTAACACTGCACGGTCATGCAGTCTGGTCAGTCATGCTAATGTTTTTTGGGTTATCTAAACGAGCTTAATCTCTATCAGCACAATTCTGTTAACAATGTACATGGATATACGTTAGATCTTGTTCTTTCAAATCTTTCCGGGATTACTGTAGAACGAGCTCCCGAAAACTTAATTGAATGCGACAGCTATCATTCGGCCCTGTATTTCGCGTTGCCGATGCCCACTAAGCCATCGGGGAACAAATCCTGGGCTGTTAAAAGAAACTTTAAACGTGCGAACTATGCGGCTATTAATGAATACTTAAGCGGAATCCTTTGGGATGAAGAGTTGAGGGATTTATCAGTCGACTGTGCTGTAGATTTCTTATATATGCATTTGGATTATGTGATCTCATTTTTTGTGCCTGCGTGCACTGTGTTTAAGTCATCCTTTCCCACCTGGTTTTCTGGGGAGCTAATTGCAAGTATTAAAAATAAGAAGAGAGCTCACTACAATTATAAGAGAACGGGATCAATTTCCGATTACCTCGAGTTCGCAAGCATTAGATCCAGTTGTAAGACTCTCTCCAGGAAGGCATGGGAGGGTTACTTACGGAGTACTGAATCCGCTATATCCAGTAATACTAAAATTTTTTGGAGCTTTGTTAACAACATTCGAAATAAAAGTTCCTCCCCGTCGTGCATACAGAATAACAATGTACTTATTGAAGATGATTTAGCCATCGCTAATTCTTTTGTCGACTATTTCGAGACGGTTTACATCGGAAGCAATTCTGCGTGTGTCGATGTTAGTGATGAGCTTGACTTGAATTTAACGAACGTTGATATAAGCATTGGAGAGGTTTTAGACTTTGTAAACAAGCTAAATACTAACGCTAGTCCCGGTATTGACGGCATTCCCCCACTATTTATTAAGGCATGCAATTTCATCATGGCCAGAGTACTCTGGCTGATTTTTAATAAGTCTTTGGCTTGTGGTACATTTCCCGAGCGGTGGAAAACCTGCATTGTATCGCCGATTTTTAAAGGGGGAGATTTTACCATGACTTCGAACTACAGACCTATTAGTAAACAATGCATAATACCTAAAATTTTTGAAAACATTATTACAATGAAATTGTCACAACTACTAAAAAACATAATCATTAAGGAACAGCATGGGTTCATGAATTCTCGCTCTACAACCACCAACCTGGTTTTATATTATGATTATATTGTTTCGGCGCTTGAGGAAGGTTTCCAGGTTGATGCGGTCTATACAGATTTTAGAAAAGCGTTTGATAGCGTAGATCACACGATCCTGATCGGTAAGTTGCGTGCCCTCGGTATAAATGGTAGGTTCTTGGAGTGGCTAGCGAGCTTTGTTTCTAATAGATCCCAAACTATAAAAATTAATAGCGCCTATTCTAGAAGTATTGCGGTTTTATCGGGGGTTCCTCAAGGATCACATTTGGGCCCATTACTTTTTAATGTCTTTATTAATGACATTAAAGAGGTTTTTGCTCACTCCAGGTTTCTGCTTTATGCCGATGACCTTAAGATCTTTCGGAGGGTATCAAATGTGGCCGACGCTTCCCAATTGCAGCGGGATCTGCATGGTTTGGAGGCTTGGAGTAAAACGAATCGGCTTGACTTCAATATTGCCAAATGCCATGTTGTGCATTTTAGTCGCAGGAGGGATAAATTTACGTGTGATTATGTGTTGAATGAAACCTCTCTCTCAGCCGTTGACTCCATTCGTGATCTCGGCGTTATTTTTAGCAGCGATCTATCCTTCGATCAACACATCTCTCATATCTCGGGATCTGCATTTAAAATGCTGGGCTTCGTCAATCGTTCGTGTAAACTTTTCAACAACATTAATACGCTTAAGCTATTGTACTGCTCCCTTGTAAGGCCACATTTGGAGTATGCTTCGATTGTCTGGGCTCCGTATCAGGCGAATCAGTGTGCCGTGCTTGAGAGAACTCAGCATCGTTTTCTTCGTGGGGTTAGTTTTAAGTTAAACAGGCCAATGAGCATCTGTGATCATAATTATGATGGCGTAATGAGAGAGTTAAACTTGCTAACCCTGAAGGATCGGAGAGCCATGTTGGACCTGGTCTTTTTGTCTAAAATAGTGAATGGCTCTATTGATTGCCCGGACTTACTGGAGTGCATCGGGCTGCATGTGCCGGGCAGATCGCTTAGATTTAACCAATTATTTGCACTTGAGTCTCACCGTACGTCCTATGGGAAGCATAAGCCGCTAAACCGCTTATGCTCATTGGCTAATGACTTTGCGGCTCACATTGACTTTTTTGTTATGAGTCCGGGCTCAATAAAGAGTGCTCTGCATCGTACTGTATTTGCTGGATAGTCTGTTAGCGAGAATTCACTTTCTGCTCCGTGTTTTACACCTTTCTGATATACCAATGATAACTGTATTTTTTCTGTACTAGAGGGATCTTTTTCCCGTTTATATGATTAAATAAATAAATAAATAAATTTACAATCTAATATTTCCCTTAAAACGCGACCGAAAAAAGGAATAGAAGTTTATAAAATTTTAGACGTAGCGACTTGTCCGAGGCTTAGGAATTTCGGTCTTCGATTTTTTTCTATGTTTGGCTCGACTTATTTATGTGAATGTTCTTTTTCAAAAATGAAATATATAAAAACCGACAGACGCTCTTGTTTGAAGGATGCATCATTATCTTCGTTGATGCGAATAAGTTCTTCAAATATTCAAATAGATATTCCTTCTGTTCTCGAATCCTACGTACGACTACGAATCCTTTGTACGACTACGAACGCCGTAGTCGTACAAAATTTTAATGTTCTAATTTTTCTCGTTTTTGGTCATCACTTTTTGGTCGTTTTTTTATTCTTCTTTTTAAGTGGATTAGGCCTACAGGGGAAACCACTATTTAAAAAACGCGTCAACAATAGTACCTCATGGGTGATGTGGAAATCTATTGTCAAAATTATTATAAATATAAATATAATCTAATAATAAATATATATTAATATAAGTATAAAATGGGGTGAAAAGTGGCCCCGCATGCTCAGTATCTGGCTGGCATGCGGAAGGTTCCGGGTTCGAATCCAGTTCGAACCAACACACCCCATATGCCTGCTCGAGTACCGGTGGAAGAAGGGAGACAATGATGTTGAAGGAAGGGGGAAGAGCAGGATGAGTAAAGGAGATGGAGGATTGCTGGGAGAAGGAAGGAGGATGGAAGGAGGGAGGACAGTTTGAGAAAGCTGGAAGGGAGAATGGAGCCAGGGGGAGTATAGGAAGAAGGAGATGGAGGATTGCTGGGAGATGTGGAGGAAGAAGGAGTGTTGGAAAACGGGTGGCTGAATAGAGTATAGTGTATATTATATATATAGTATATATTATGGATGGTATTTATAATTGTAAGGTCGCCTATGGCCAGGGTAAAAAAGAGGTGGAAGAAGTGTGTTGTAAAAAGGTTCGGGAACGCTCCTTATGAAAAGCGCCTTGTAAACCCTGAGGGGATATGCAATAAATGATACATACATACATACATACATATAAGTATAAAATAATAATTAATAATACAAAATAATTAAAAAATCACGATTTTAAAAAACTGAAAATATTTAGTTAAGGGGTACGGAACAGCATCGCGTTACAGATGCACCGTCCTTGAGACAGAGCTCCGCGCGTCTTAGTTACGGTTATCGGACCACGCGTTGCTAAGGTCTCGAGCGTAAGTGGGGGCCGCTAGGCGGTGAGCCTCGGAAATCGGCTGAAAAGTGCAAAACGTGGACAGCTCTGGATTTGTGCATTATGTAGTCGCCCACCAACTCGTAGCAAACCCTCTTGGTCCAGAAATGGAGTAAGTCGCACTAAGGAATTGGACTTTGGCAATTGTTCTTTCCTAGAAATGATACCTATCTCATAGGTAAACCATGCTTGTTGTACCGTTTTCAACCAAAACTTGCGACTCTGCTCGTTTTCCATTGGTGTCAATGGATGTTCTAGTGGAGATGATCGTGGTATCTTTCGTAGACATAAAATAAACCTGCGACAGAGTGTGGTAATGCGTATTAGCCTTGTGAAAGAAGAGTATTTATCTAGTAACTCCCAGTAGGAACCTTGTTGAGCGATTGCCACCATGACACTTCCTGGACGTTCTTCTAAGTCTTTGTCCTGCGTAGGCTTAACTCTAAATGAAGGCCAAGATGATTGAGAGTCTGATAGCCAGCTGGGTCCTGTCCACCATAATTCATGACGAGCCAACTGGTCTGATGATAGGCCTCGAGATGCGCAATCCGCCGGGTTTTCTTTACCAGGTACAAAGCGCCATTTTCCATTCGGCAGAAGGTCATGGATAGCGGATACGCGGTTATGGACAAAGTCCTTCCAGCGAGCTGGATGAGCGGTAATCCAAGTGAGTGTCACGGAAGAATCGGTCCAACAAATCACTGGTGCGTCCGTTAGCTCGAGTGCTCGTAACGTAGTTGTCATCAAGCGTGCCAGGAGCAGAGCGGCAGTAAGCTCGAGGCGGGGGATGGAGAGTCGTTTGATTGGTGCAATCTTTGTTTTTGAACACACCAATCGCGATGAAAATCTGCCATTAACATCAGGAACTCTCACATAAATCGCCGCTGCCATCGCTAATTGCGAGGCGTCCGAAAATCCGTGTATCTCAACCGGATTTTTGGAACGAACGTTGCCGAACCACCTTGGTATTAATATTTGATTGAGTTGTTGCAGCTGTCGGAAGTTCGTCCAACGCAGTTGTAGTTCTGGTGGAAGTTGATCGTCCCAATCCATTTTTGTTAACCAGAGTTCCTGAAGAATGATTTTAGCTCGTACGAGAATTGGTGAGATTAAGCCCAGCAGATCATACAGTTTCGCTATTTCAGACGATATCACTCTCTTCGTTAGTGTGGGAACGTTAGAAGTTTGTGTAGCAGTTGCTAAGAAATGAAGTGTATCGGATTCTGGTTTCCAAATAAGACCCAAGATTTTGCAAAGTGTAGGCTCGATCTCAACAGCAGATAACGATTTGTTACCGGTGGTAGGCATGACTTCAGAACAATTGCTGCTCCATTTTTGTAACGGAAAACTGCCAGCTTCGCAGAGTTGTATAACTTGTTGCACAATTTCTTTCACTTCTGATATCGAATCTGCTCCTCCAAAGATGTCGTCGACATATCTACCCTTTGTTAAGGGAACAACTGCCTTGGGAAATCGATGACCTTCATCATTCACCAGTTGCTGAATCGTGCGCAGTGCGAGAGACGGAGCGCAATTAAGACCGTAGGTCACGGTCGTAAGCCGGTAGGCAACAGGGCGGCCGTCATGTCCGCTCCATAATATCCTCTGCAAGTCCCAGTCATCCTGATGAACAGCAATCTGTTGAAACATTTTCTCTACATCTGTGGAAAATAGGATTCGGTGTGTACGAGTCCAGAGGAGAATTTCTGATATACCCGTCTGAAGCTTAGTGCCTGCGTGCAGAATGTCGTTAAGAGAGAGTCCACTGCTAGTGTGGCTAGATCCATTAAATACAACCCTTAGCTTGGTAGTGCGGCTGCTTTCTCTAATCACGCCATGATGAGGTAAATAATATGCGGGGGAGGTTTGGTTGTCTGAAGGGTTAATCGCTACCATGTGACCCAGTTTCTTGTATTCCTCAATAAAGTCACTGTAGAGCTGCTGGTACTTAGGATTTGATGAGAATTTTTTTGATAATCTATTTAAACAATTAAGTGCTCTCGGTTTAGAATCTCCTAAGATTGTAGGTTCTAATCTTATAGGAAGACGAATAATGTATCTTCCCGTTGCATCTCTCGAATGAGTAGATAGAAAATGTTGTTCACACTCTTCTTCATCCTTATTTAGTTTGAAAGTCTTTGATACTGGAAGTTCCTCTTGTATCCAAAATCTGGAAATAAGCTCTTGCAACTCATGATCGAGTGTACAATGATGAACCTGTGCTTTTAAGATAATGTCATCCGTCGAGATCGTTCCGGAGAGAACTCATCCAAAAATAGTCTGTTGCGCGACAGGTGAAGATGGTTCGCCGCGAATTAAGCCCGGCAGAATCACTGATCCATAATTATCAGAGCCGATAATGATGTGAATGAGTCCAGAGGAAGCGTAATCAGGATCGGCTAACTGAAGTCCGGTGATGTGAGGCCAGGAATAAGAGGCACTGTCGTAAGGAGGTAACTTCGTTGTTAAACGTGGTAGGACATAAGCATCTATTGTGCATTTTGATTCTGGATCATGGATAGAGTGTAATTGTATTGAGACAATTCCTTTGGTACGGCCTGAGTATGTGCCACCAATTCCGAGAAGCGGAATTGATGCTGCAGAACGTTTGAGCTGTGCACGTTGCATCAAATCTTGCGAGATGAATGACAACTCTGATCCTTGATCGATCAATAAACGTACTGTATGAAGCTCACCGTTCTTCTTTTCTAATAAGGCTCTACTCGTCGCAAGCAATGTAAGTTTGCGAGATGAAAACGATTGCCCGGTTTGAAGAGCACATACCTTTAGTTGTCACTTTGCAGAAGGTTGAGCTAGCTCTGAAGAATGCGCAGTTTCGTTCCTCGTTTGCTCATCAGTAGTATGTTTAGAAGAATACGTGCTGTTGGCGTCATGGATCGAAGTGTGATGCTTCTTTCCACACTTTAGACAACGTTTAGTGGAGTTGCACTTACTAGCAACATGGGGACCGAGGCAGTTGAAGCACCGTCGTTGTTTAGAGATGAAGTCCCTTCGTTGTTGGAGCGTCTTTGACTGGTAGCGTTCGCATTTTGCAAGGTAATGCGATGATTCGCACAGTGGGTATGTAGAATTATCTGAATTAGAGGAGGTAGCAATATGAGCAGCAATCTTAGTGCGTGGTTTACTTGAAGAGCTAACAGAATATTCTTTATGAGATCCAGAAGTCGTGGCATGTAAGTTTAAATTTTCCATTCCTGGGCCCTTGTTCTTCCAACAAGAAACTCCTCGAACTGGGTGTAAGTCGGATAGGTTGAAGATGACCCAAGTTTTACCTCCCATGCCTCACGAGTTTCAGGATCTAGTAACCTCACGAGAAGATGTAATAATAGCGGATCCCAATGATACACAGCGCATCCTAAAGCACGTATTGTCCCCATAGATTCAGATATCGTAGTTAGGAGAGCTCTTAAGCCTTCAGCGGATTTCGTCTTTAGTGGTTTCAAATTTGTGATCCTATCTAATTGCGCAGTTATTAGGAATCGTTTATTTTCATACCTGGAAACTAGCAAGGTCCAAGCAATTGCGAAATTGTCACCGGAAACAGGTAAATTGCAAACTAAACGAGCTGCCTCTCCAGTAACGCACGTCTTCAGATAGTGCATTTTTTCTACGTTCGATAAATCTCGATTGTCTCTTATCAGTGTTACGTCCAGACTCAAGGAAGGAAGAGTCGAAAGGAAGGACGTAAGTAAATTTATATTTTCGAACGACGGTAAACTATCCGTCTGTTCGACCCGAACGAATGTCTGGGCCCAAATAGGTCAACGACCGCAAGGGTCGCTCTTACTCTATTTAAAGGGCCGTTCGCTCAGTGGTCCCTTTTCGGCAAGAGAATTTAATTTCTTTTGCGCAGGATGGGACCTTGTGCGATCTCGGTTTACGGGAATGAGTGGGAACGGGGTTGTTAATAAATGAAAATCATTTGTGTTGAAATTTATAAATTTATTCCTAATATAGAGACGAAAGAGATTATATACATAATAATATAATCGACGGACTTAGTTGCTAATGAAAGTGTGAGTGTTTGTGTATGGATCGCGGGTGATATATTAGTACGGAGGGCGTCAATCGAGACAACGAGGGAAAGTGTTTTGTGTTGATTATTCTAAGGTCTCGATTGACTGATACAATTATTTTTGCCTAACATGGATATATACATATGCATGTGTGTGTGTATATATATGTATTCCACGGGTTTTACGAGAGGAATTCGATAGTGGAGCGGGGATAGGACCTTAATAGGAGCTGAACGGGGACACCCAGTGGACGATTGAGCCCAGGAAAATACCAAAGGATTATCCCATCTATAGGTGCGTCGATTAAAGCAAGACGCAGGGCCTCATGTTCTACTGGGCCCGATTACGAAAGAGTCCTCGGACATCTGCTAATTCTGGTAACTGGTCAATTAACCAGTCTCGGAACTCTTCTTGCGTGAGTTCTTTGGTTTCTTCCTGAGCTTCGAAGGAAGTAGGGGAGGGAGGAGGAGAATCCCCGAGAATGATAGTGGAAGGAGCTGGGGAAGGGGACCTCGGTGGTTCGGAGAAACAAGGGGGGAGCGGGGATGAGATCCGCTGAGATTCGTCGGGTGACTCGGGTGAATCGCGAAAGAAGGGAGAGGGACTCCGCTGAAACTCAGCGGGGGACTCAGGTGGATCTTGGAAAGAGAGGGACTCAGGTGGATCTTGGAAAGAGGGGAAAGGAATGCGCTGAAATTTAGCGGGTGGTACGGGAGAATAAGAAGGGAACGGAAATCGGGAGTCTTCTTCTGTTAATTCGAGAGGGGAGGGGGAAGGGGTTCGTGAAGGTTCTTGGATTTCCGGATTGGAAATGGGGGAGGTGTTAGGTTGATAGGGAGATATGGGTGTGTTTATATTAAATGTGGTATTCGAAAAGTTATTGGATATGCTAGTGTGCTCCTGAGTCCATCTTTCTAGTGTCTCGCGAGTTAGATGGAGATCGTCGCGCAGTGCCGCAGTAGCCCGAGCCAATTCTCGCCTCAACCGACGGTTTCGCGCTGATTTAGCTGCCGCTCGCGAGGGTCGTTTGCGGAGTTCGTTCACTATGGGAACGAACGAAATAAGGAATAATTGATAAGGGGGATTTATCAAGAATATTTCTCGGAAATTCTTAGATCAAGGGATAATGAAAAACATTTTTATATAAATGTTTCCTCATTTATTTCTCTGTTCCTTAAATTAAATAAGGTTGAAGAGAAGAGAGGTGGGAAAAGAACTCACGGATTACTTTACTAAAGTAAAGAATCCTGAGTGATTTTGGGAAAGGGGAAAAATCACGGATTACTTCGCTAACACAAAGAATCCTGAGTGATTTTGGGAAAGGGGAGAAAGAGGAGAGTTAATGGGATTCTAAGATAATTTTCAGAGAAGTAAATGATTGCGCTTCAAATTAGATAATTGAAAGATCCGAGAGTTATTCCTTTTAAAATAAAGAAAATAAAAAAATAAAATAAAATAAAATAAAATTAGGAATTTAAGAGGGTCACTTATTACTTATTGAGTGCGTAGGTAGGTGTTAACTATTCTGATTATCCCAGGTGTGAATCTGGCTAAGGACTCCTCCGTGAGGATGGTGTTCCACTCACGGTTGTTCACTCGCGAAAATTGTCGTAATCGGTGAGCACTGAGCACACGATGATCTCACAAGTGTCACTGCGAATGCTCACGAGTTCGAGATTCGAACAATTTACGGACTCGAAGGATGGTGGTATAACTTTTCGCGAATGATCCGCGTGCGTAGGTTTGAGAAAAAGATTGAAATTCTCTGAGAGATGTCGCGGGTATATATACCTTCTTGCTCCTCCTTCCCCTTAGTTTGTTAATATTTCCTGACGAATAGGGAATTTTTCAATAACGCCCTTTCAGTCCCGGAGGCGTCTCTTGACTTTAAAAGTTTACCGGGATTGGTCAGGGCTTTTGTTTAGGGCCCTAGGTTTTGACCAATGGAGAATTTGTTGAGATTTATATTTTTATTATCCTCTCGAGATTATCTCGGTGATCTGTCAGGCGGCATTTGTTTGGATTCGGTTATCGTTGTTAGTAAAATTTTATTCGTTTTCAAGTGGAAGTTTTCTTCTAAATTTTTATTGATTTTCAAGTGGAGATTTCCTTCTAAAAAGTTTTTATTGATTTTCAAGTGGAGATTTCCTTCTAAAAAGTTTTTATTACTTTTTAAGTAAAATTTTCCTTTAAAAGAAAGATTTTTATTGCTTTTCAAGCGCGAGTTGTCAACTAGTCAAAGCGAGAATTTCGGACACCGCGAGTTACATCTGGTATGTATCTCTCCTTTCTTTTTTATTTTTACGATTAACCGTCTCCAGTCAGCTGCTTCGTCTGCCAGATCATATTCCCACGCCTGTGATTTTTCAATCATCGCCTTGCGTTCTTTGAAAGAAAAGAATCGTGGAGTCCACAGGACGTAACATCAGTGATGTAAATAAGTCGTGAAACGACCTCCAAGACTGGTAATCTCCGGAGAAACTCGGAAGCTTGATCCGAGGCAAAGCACTGCGAGGCATCATTGATGTGGAAGCTCCTTGATCCGAGAACGTTGTTCTGGAATGACAATCTAAGGTGTCGAAATCGTCTCGTTGTGTGAGCAACTTGGCACGAGAAAAAACATAAAAGGCTTGACAGCGCTCATATATTCTTTCTCTGATGTACGGCAGGTCGCTCAAGGCCTCACTTTCCGAGAGGCACATATTCTCGTGCTCCTCTTGAAACCTTGCCCAATTTTGTTCGAGCATATCCAGTCGTGTAATAACCAAATGACGAGACACGAGACACTCGGGAGACATCTATATCGTTAAATTCAGCAGCTTCTTGTATCAGGTTAAAACGACTCTGTTGCAGTGCGATCCTTGCGTCTGTGTTGGACATGGTGAATGGCGCGTAATCCGGCTCGAAGGAACAAAAATGTATGGAGTTCTAAATGTAGTCTCATGCAATATAGTCTCGATGTTTTTTCTTAACGAGCTTTAGGAATTTATCGTTGGAATTGCTGTAAATAATTCCTTGTAATTAGGTGAAAATAATAATACATTTATTTTATAATTATCTTTTTTACATTATTAATGAATACATTAATATATTTATTTTTGAAACATCATTACAACAATTAATTGAATTATTATGAATTAAGTGCAATTTATAATGCTAAGAAGCATTTTCAATAAGGAACAATATTCTTAACTTGAAACTTTTTATTCTTATCAAAATAAAGAATCAATTATATTATTAGAACTTTCTTTAGTACGTAATCATCATATGACAAATATCTTTTAATTTAACTATTAATTATTCAGAGTATGAAAGTTTGCATAAAGTATACAACTGATTTTTAAGCGCTGGAACAAAATATAATTATTAGTGGAAGAGAGCTAGTCTTCCTTGTTGTATACCTCTCCTCTTATAAGGGAGGGGAAGATATGTCGTCATAATAATAGTATGAAGAGTCGAACTAGGACTCGTTACCTTGTATTTGAGTAAGCGGGATAGTCTAATGAATCGTGCACCTCGCCCTGTAAAAGGGGTCGTCGGCAAACTTTAGAAGAAGAGTCTAGCGAGGATTCTATCACCTTGCGGCAAGGAAGGGGGACACTGAATAATCCCAATAAAACTTACAAGGGACATGTCACAACTGTCCGGAACCGATTTGATTCTACTTCAAATATGTTGTTAAATACACAAATCTAAAAGACACGTATTTTTTTATATATGCGGATATTGAGTTTTAAGGGGTGAAACACCCCTTTAAAGAAAAACGGTATTTTTCTTTAGGATCGAATATCTGGTAAACTATAAGAGGTAGAAAAAAAAGACGTACAACAAATTTTAATGGCTTGAAGAGTACTTTAAAGTTATATGAACAAAATTTTGTTATTTTTATTTTTTTTTAAATGCCCCCACCACTTAATTTTTTTTTTTCAAAATTTAAAAAATTTTTTTACCTAATTTAAAGCTTATTTTTTTCCAAATTCAACCATGTGTAATAAAATTATGTTACGAAATATCATTTTCGAAAATTAATTATAAACGCTCCCGTATATACGCTCATCCGTGCTATGTGCGTAAGTAATTACCGTCGAACAATAAGATATATAAAAAATGTTTATGTATAATTTTTATTTATGTTTTCTATGTATTTATAACTGCGTATTGTGTATATTTAAATTTTTAAAAACATTTTTAAATATAATTAATAAGAATTATTTTAAATATACCCCCAGTTCTTTTATTATTTCTTTAATATTTAATTTCTTCTATAAAAATTAAAAACAATTTTATTCTATAATAAAATTATTTTACAATTGAATCTTTGCAAATAAATACATGTCGCAATATTTGGCATAAACAAATTTTATATCTTACGTTAAATGAATCATAAGATTATGTGATTACGTGTTTCTGATAAGTTAATATAAATTGTTCATGTAGCAGCATAATTCTCACAGCCAATGTAGTCTTTTCGTTGTAATAATATCTGTGTAAACTGTTTTTCTATTGCAATAAAAAGCAAAATTTAACATCTTTGAATATGATTATCAATCAGCTTAACGTTGTTAGACTTTTATTGATGTCAATAAATTCAATATATCTAACAGAAACGCCAGTAACTGAAGCAGAAGTGGAATTAAAGGAAAACATAAAAAAAATATTGCTGGATAGCGTTTTTCTTTATAATGGAGTGGAAGTAACGGAAGAAATATATCTCGATTATGAAGAACTTTATAAATTACATAGTTTTGAAATAATTGAAGATGACGAAGAAGCATGGAATGAAGATAATTTAAATTCTCATCCTCATTGTTCAAATGATGATACAAATTTTGATAGTTCTTATAAAAGACGAGCTGTTGAGTATTGGCAACATCGGGACACTGATGAAAACAGTAATGACAAAAAAAGGAATCGTCCTCTAAAAGTAGTACAAAGTAAATTTAGAAGAGTTTCATCTGAACGTCAGTTAAGGAGATGGGAAGAACAAATACAATCAGGTGGAAGTCGTATAGAAAAATTATCTTACATCTCCAAATTTACACATGATAAATTTACTGCAGCTGTTGAATCAGGATTCATGGTTCATGATATTGATCTAAAAAGATGGGCTTTACAAGCTCAAGAAGAAATAGGAAATTTAAATCCTATATTTAAAGCATCTCACAGTTGGATAGCAAGATTCAAGAAGTCTCACCGAATTGTTTCAAGAAAAGTTACGAAGTTTGTCACTAGAAGAACATTAGAAGATTCTGTTGATTTGCAAAAATCAGCTGATGATTTTCTGGAAATAGTAAAACCTCTTATTGAACAGTTTGGGTCTGAAAATATTTACAATTCAGATCAAAGTGATTTCCAATTGGAAATTCATTCTGGAAGATCATTGTCTAACCAGGGAGAAAAAAAAGTAGAACGTGTCGTGCAATCCATATCATCAACAACCCATTCATATACGATACAACCAATAATATCCTGTAATGGCAATTTGTTGTCATTTGTTGCCTTTATTTATTGTATTAAAAGAAGCTAATGGTAAATTTGGACCAAGAGTAGAAGAAAATTTATTTAAACCAGAAAATGTTATTGTAGAAGCATCGAAATCTGGTAAAATGACATCATGTATTTTCCTTTTATAATTACTTTCTTTAACAAACTTATTTCATTTAACAATTTAATAAGAGTCATAAAAAACTATTAAATTAACATTTATATTTTATACAGATCATTTTAAAATGTGGTTAGAAGAAGCTTATTTTGCAAACATTGGTCCTAATAGCGTTCTTCTTATTGATTCATGGACTGGACATTGCCCCAATATTATTTCGGATTTAACACCTCCAGGAACACATATTACTACTATGATAATACCGAAAGGAACTACAGGGAAAATACAACCATTAGATGTTTATGGATTCAGAATTTGGAAAAATTTTGCTAAAAGATTTTCAGATGCGGTTTTACTGTTGGAAAGTAATATAAATTTACATGAACGAAATAATATAATAAAATTGCAATCTTTGATACATAATCAATTGTCATCCCCACGATATCAAAACTTATTTAAATATTCGTGGTTTAAAAGTGGTTATACGAATGAAAGACCAGACGAATTTGAAAATCCAGTACACTTTAGTTTAGACGAAACGTCAACAAAATGTGATATCGAAGGTTGCAATAATATAGCTGTAGTAAAATGTTCTTGGTGCAAGAAGTCATTATGCTTGAAACATTTTTTTGTCGAATATCATTATTGTAATGTATATAATGAGTGAATAATATAAAATGCAAATATATATTTTTTTTAATCTAAATATACACAATACGCAGTTATAAATACATAGAAAACATAAATAAAAATTATACATAAACATTTTTTATATATCTTATTGTTCGACGGTAATTACTTACGCACATAGCACGGATGAGTGTATACGGGAGCGTTTATAATTAATTTTCGAAAATGATATTTCGTAACATAACTTTATTACACATGGTTGAATTTGGAAAAAAATAAGCTTTAAATTAGGTAAAAAAATTTTTTAAATTTTGAAAAAAAAAATTAAGTGGTGGGGGCATTTAAAAAAAAATAAAAATAACAAAATTTTGTTCATATAACTTTAAAGTACTCTTCAAGCCATTAAAATTTGTTGTACGTCTTTTTTTTCTACCTCTTATAGTTTACCAGATATTCGATCCTAAAGAAAAATACCGTTTTTCTTTAAAGGGGTGTTTCACCCCTTAAAACTCAATATCCGCACATAAAAAAATACGTGTCTTTTAGATTTGTGTATTTAACAACATATTTGAAGAAGAATCAAATCGGTTCCGGACAGTTGTGACATGTCCCTTGTAAGTAAGATATTGACCACTAATTTAATGTTTTTATTGTAAAATTGTGGGTGTGATAATAGTAGACACCTGTCTGTTAAATTATAAATTATTCCGATTTTTTGGCAATGAGGATGATTAGAAAAATATGATAAAACCCTGCCAGAAAACGTTTCTTTTTGATACCAGTCTAAATATATTCTGTTATTTAATATTATGATTGAACGATCTAAAAAACTTAAGCAACGGTCCCTCTCATATTCTACTGTAAATTGTATTCTCTCATGATAGTCATTAAACATATTAACAATTTTTCTTATGTCTTTCGATGGAGTAGTTAATATTATATCGTCAACATATCGGAAATACAATGAAAATTTTTTATCCATAGAGTTAAATATTGTTTCTTCAAGGTCTTGCATAACTAAATCAGCTATCATCGGAGATAATAGAGACCCCATAGGGGTCCCATAAGTTTGTTTATAAATTTTGTCGTTGAATAAAAAATATGTTGATGTTAAAATAAATGTGTTAGCATGTGTGAATTCTGTCTGTGGTATTTTTGTGCAATTTATGATATGTCTTCATCTGATGTTGATACTGTTTATTGCAAGATCTAACGGAATATTAGTAAAAAGTGAGATTACGTCCAGTGAAATCATCACTTCATCTTCGTCTATTCTTTTTCCTGATAGACTGTTATACATATCAAAACTATTGTTAATGTGACTTTTTGCTGTCGGAAGGCTGGAAAGTAATATTTTGTGCATAAAGGAAACTAATGAATATAATGCTGTGTTAATGGAAGAAACTATGATTCTAAAAGGAGTGTTCTCTTTGTGTATTTTTGGTAGTTCGTAAGCTTTGGGTAGGAGAGAATCGCTCGAGGATAATTTGTATTATTCTTTTTTGGTAATATAATTTTTATTTAACCATGTTTTTAACATGTTATTAAGTTCTCTTTCTGTTTTTTGACATGGGTTTTTTTAAATAATTGAATATGTGTTTTCATCATTCAAGAGATTCTCTACTTTATTAACATAATTTATTTTGTCCATAGCAACAGTGACATTGCCTTTGTCTGCCCGTGTGAAAATTATGTTGGGATTATTATGGCAAAATTTATTAGTTTCTTTTTGCATTGAAAGTAACTTTTGTTGTATATGGTCTGTTTTGTATTTGGTGTTTAATAATTGTGAAAATTGTGGAATGGCTATATTACGGATTGTTCTTAAATTGTTGATGTTCTGGCGTTTAGTATTACTTTCTATATCTTTAATAAATTCGTGAATCGCCTCTTTTTTGTTAGTACTGGGAAGGCAAAAATTGCTACCTAGTTGTAAAAGATTGGAGACATTGGGCAGAATGTCTGTGTTTGATAGGTTGATAAACCATTTATTGTTTGTTAATGTTAAAGGATGGTTTGTTTTGTTAATAAACATATTGGCTTCTATTTGTATATTGATACTGTCATTATTTGTTGTTGCAATATGTTTTTGTGAAAAGTTGATCGGATGTTTCTTTTTGTATGACACAATGTAACTTTATTGCTCAGCTTACTTGCTCAGCTCCTTGCCGTCGATAGTACTCAGTGGAAATTTAATCCTCCTTCGGCGCCACACTTCGGTGGAAAATGGGAAGCTGCAGTAAAATCGACTAAATTTCACCTTCGGCGCGTTCTCGGCGATTCCGTGCTCACGTATGAAGAATTCACCACGCTTCTAACTCAGATCGAGGCCGTCCTGAATTCGCGTTCACTATGCGCTCTCTCTGACGATCCGGCTGACGTCACTGCGTTAACTCCCGCTCATTTTCTCGTCGGCGAATCTCTGATTGTTATTCCGGAACCATCGTTAGCCGAAACGGCGATCTCGCGTTTATCACGGTGGCAACTCCTCCGGCATATGCTGGAACGATTTTGGCACCGTTGGTCGACGGAATACTTTCAGCGGTTTCAGACTCGTAACAAGTGGCGACGGTCATCTCATTCAATCTCCATCGGATCCCTCGTGTTAATCCTCGACGAGCGATATCTACCGTCAAAATGGCCATTAGCCCGAGTGATCGCTGTACATCCCGGGTCTGACGGTCTAATTCGCGTCGTCACCCTCTGTACCGCCGCGTCGGAGTTCAAACGACCCGTCGTAAAATTGTGTCCGCTTCCAATCGAAACGCAAGACGCATCAATGTAAACCTGTATTATGCGATATCTAGCCGTAATTAAATGTTTGCCCAGCATACTCAGTGACCATTTCCGTCGCATCTACCGTTATCGCAATCATTTTCATCCATTGCGCTCATCGTCATTAATCTCCTTAACTTATTTCTTCCAACGCGATATCTATTGTATTGTATGGTATCAACATTATTTGTCAAGCAATACTTCAGCGGCGTTCATCACGCTCCTGAGGCGGGCGGTAATGTTCAAATAACCTAATTTAATTCCCGTCCATCTGTTTTAATTCTAAGTTTATCGGGTCATGTAATTCTTGCTTATAGTTCTGCGAAAGTCGTGCAGCAGCTCGACTTCCCGAGAGAACGTGTTTACGTTTCTTTTCCAAACCTCGTCTTGCCGCGCGTCTTGTCTCACCAAGTTA
This sequence comes from Prenolepis imparis, assembly GCF_030444845.1. NCBI lineage: Eukaryota > Metazoa > Arthropoda > Insecta > Hymenoptera > Formicidae > Prenolepis > Prenolepis imparis. The sequence goes on from NW_028141173.1 coordinate 6,943,862, forward strand.
CTTCGAAATCAGCTGTTCGATAATATAACGTTTGCGCCATCTATCGTCGACGACACTCATATAGTTCGATGTCGACTGTTTTCATGAGAACATCTCTCGCTCTCGACAGATTGCATTGTTCCGTTTCTCGCGTATATATCTTGTAATAGTCTTGTTTCTGTAATCAATATTGAATAAACGTTCCGTTCAGAAAACTCATTAGTCTTACTGTCAGAGGAGATAACAGAAATTATCGATTATATATTATCACAGCAAAGACGAAACAACTTGAAGAAGGATTATAAATATAAGTCTCAGACTTGCATCGTCAGTTCGCGGAGATTTGTTGTGCTGACATGTGTTTATCTGCTTGACAAGGTTTCCATTTTAAACATATTGAACAGTGTTTTAACTGATTGTCGTATCAGAAAGTCTATCAGGTAATCGGAAGTATTTGCTTAAAATAACATTTTATAAGAATCTATTGTGAAATCTGAATAATAATTAATAATATCATAATTAATGTAAGATTTTGCAAATCTAATAAACTTGAAATTTTATTTTATGCAATAAATAAAGAAATAATTACATATAATAATTGATTATAAATGTTTTTATTTAATTCACAACTACTTTATTAGGCAAATAATGTTTTTCCATTACAAACAAATTCATTATATTTTTTAAATCTTTAAAGTTGTTAACTACAAAAAGATGTACTATTAACTCATTTCAATGATTGTTAAGTTTATATGATTAATTGAGTTTATAATTGATATTTAAAATATAAAAGAGTTTTGTGGTAAAATAAATATTATTTATTTCGTGACAATAATTTTTAATCCAAGAATCAGAGAAACAGGAACCTGAAGAAGATTGAACCTAATTATACAGTTAAGGATATTACGTCAAGAAAACAATGTTTATCACGATATTGTTATTATTCATTTTTATTTTATTGGTGTATTATTATTACTTGCATTATGGAAAAAACGGACGACTCATTAATCTTATACCGGGACCATCAGGCTATCCGATTATTGGCTATTTATTACCCTTACGTGGTTCACCAGGTAAATACGAAATTTATGATCTATTTTACATTAATGAACATACAACTCGTCATATACGCATACATATATAAACAAAGTCAAATTCATAAATTCTGTTTTTGAACAAATATCTATCAATATTATTGCATGCTGATTACTTATAAAATAATTTATTCAGGCTTATCAGCATTTTTCTTTGCAATAGTATTCTTCCATTTTCTTAATTAGTCTGCTTTCAACGGATCTAAAAAACGGTATACATATAAGTAAAAGTACACATAGTGTAAAGATACACATTGAAAATAATGATGAAAAATAATCTTACAAAAATTTTTGTAGCTATATTTATATTTTCTCAGAGTATCTATGGAACCTGTTATGTAAACTCACTAATGAATATTATCCCATTTTCAAATTCTGGGCTTTTTACTGTTACGTCCTGTGGACTGCACGATTCTTTTCTCCTCCCCGATTTACGCAGATTCGCGTTCCGCGAACATATTAATTATAAGACCGAAATTAGTTATAAGAATTAAACGGAGAAAGACAGTAATTGTGAAACAACTCGACCGGTGAGATTACGAAACCTACACTTTGATCAATAAGTCATGTAATGTTGAAATATCACGATCGACACACGCTATCAGCGGACCAAAGATCAGAATTAAGAAAAAACACTTCATACAAGAGAGCAATACGTTGCGCAAAAGGGATTAAAACACCGAACATATGACTATGAGTCACAAGAAAAAAAGACGCCCTTTGCTCTATAAGAAGAGATCTTCCAAGAACGCTCTCTTTTTTAATTCCGCCTACGTCGTGGCAGTTACGCACTTGCGCACCGTAATAACCATTAGTGTAACGATCGGACTCAGCAATAATTAACAACCACCCAGCGTCTTCATCGACACATTCGAGAACTCGAGGGAACCCAGTAATCCTGAGAACCAGCCGATTTGTCAGCGCCGTTCAGCAACTAGATCACATCAAATAGTAAGTACACTCATTCAAACGTAATCCCGCAAAAACAAATAAAGTCCAACAACGCGACTAAAATCAACATAATTCTCAGTGAATTCCGTTGCCTGTAATGCGATCAAGCGCGCCCATAAGTGGAAGCGCAACGATTTCGGCCGTACTCCGCTGCGAGCGGAACGTTTAGTAGCACAATACTACCGCCTTAAGGAAGAATTTAATTTAATAACCAAACACACGTACATTCCACGTTCACCCTCTCCCTCTCTATCGTGTACTTCCCCAACCACCTGTACTTGTCTCTCTTTTTTCTTTTTGTCCGGTCCTTCGTCCTCCGACTCAAGACCATCCTACTCCCCCTCTCTATTTTCACCTATTCCAATAACTACAGATGACCCTGTACTACCAATCTCCTCCTAGATCCTTTCGGAAACGATATCCGTCCAGTTCTCTTACCCCTCCCGTCATAATTATTTACGACTCTCCTCCCTCACCTCCTTCCCTCATAGATCTCACACATGAACCGTAACGATAAAATTAATTGTATCTACACACACGCACAATCAAACACATACCAGTACTTTAATATATATATATATATATATATATATTCGTGTTCACATAAATAAATGATAATTTTTTGTTAATTAGTAAGTTATTCAAGTACCCATCTATCCTGATCAAAAATCGCACTAGGTCCCATCCCGTGCAAAAGAGATTAAATTCTCTTGTCGAAAAGGGACCAACGAACGAATAGTCCCTTAAACAGAGTAAGAGCGGCCTTTGGGATCGTTGACCTGTTTCAGGCCTACCGCATTCGTTCGACTCGAACACTCGTCCCGTCGCGTGTATCGAGATTTAAGTAGTTACGCCCTTCCTTTGACTCACCCTTCCTCGAGTCTGGACGTAACATTACCTTCCCGTTGTTTCTATTCGTCATCCAGATGATTTAGAAGTAAAAAATGAAATTTAATTCTCTGTAGACATTATACAATTTATCTAGATTTTGGAATTTTGCATTCTTGTTTTATAATAATATATTTATTGGTAAAAAATGTTTCTTAAAAATATATGAAAAGAAAGAACATCAGAAACATTTAATTAAGATTATATAATAATTTGAGATAATAAATCTCTGTGTGTATCTGAAAGATTGAGTGTGTTATAATAATATGTTGACGTTTTTATCTTAACATTATTTTCGGTGATTTCAGACAATACTAAGTAGCACCAAACACATCGAGAAAAGCCGTATATATGATATGTTACATCCTTGGTTAAACAGAGGTCTTCTCACCAGTACAGGTAACGTAATGACGTTAAAGTATAAGCATATCTACTTTATTATTATTTTATTTTACTATTACAATCTGTTATAAATCGGCTTGTCTCTATAGCAAATCAAATATAATTTTACATAATTAAATTTGAGTATTACATTACGCAAAACAATTAGGGGAGCGCTTTAAAACTTGCAAATTTTACCGATATTTAAGAAGCCACATCTCAGCTTTGGGAGATCGTAGGACAATGTTTCTAGGCGCGTTTGAACGAGTGTAAGCTTTGACTTTAAGATGGATAAGGTTGCATTGTCCGCCTCATCGAACTATTTTTCTTGTGAGACCCAAAATCGGATCGTGAAAAAAGTCTGGAAATTTCATGATTTTGTAGCGGTCTATAGAAAAAGGAGGGACGGGACCAAAAATGTCACCACATTGGTTTTGAAGTAGGAAACTTCCTGTTTAAAATGGTGCAAGAAACATTGCTCTATCGTACCTAGGAGCTAAGCTATCACATTGAGAGAAAAAAATAATTGCAATTACCACAATTTAACTATAATTTTTAGTAAGTTTAGGGGACAACAACATTTTTATAGTTATTTTAACATTGCAAATTATAGCTGACTCAATTTTAAATTATTGTTGTCATAGCTTTAGCATACGTTTATGCAAACATATGGGGCATTCCACGCCAAATCAATGACTTTTTTCCCCGACCATTTTTGACTTGCTTCATTTTTTATATGTTTTTGTATCCATTGAAAGTAGCTTCCATGAATTTTTTTAGATTTTTATCTTTATCGATTTCCGAGTTACACATTTAAAAAAAAATTAATTTTAACAATTTTCGAAAATTTCAAATATTTATAACTTGAAGAAAAATAAAAATATTGTCATTAATAAGGTGGTCATTTTTTTATCTTTGAATGTATTTCTCGAAAAAAAATATTGAAAAAAATTTTTTTTTTAATTTAATAATATTTTAATCAATTTTAACCAAAATTATATTTTTTTCCTCAATCATTTTCCTCAATTATATATTTTTCCTTAATCATTTCTGTGTTTTGTAAGATTTTTTCTAATGCCACCGGCATTCACGTTATCTGATGTATAATACATCACGAGGAAGAGTTACTCGATCGGAATTTGCACATCATGTGTATGATGCATCATACATGCATGCATGTGTGCATCAATATTAAGTGAGATGGTGTGGCGTGTGTACGGTGACTTGCGTTACGTAAAATCAAATGTTTCTTGTTTTTAATATATGTATAGATCAGGATTTAATACTAACTGATCTGACATACATCGTACACGTGGGGCGAGTTTTTTAATTTATCGGTTGATCAATCGCATGATGCGCAAATACAGCAAAGTGCTGCATTTTCATGCAAAATCCGACTGAACAACTTCCTCGTGATGTACACCATTACATACCAAACTTTTATTATTATATTTATTATATTAATTTTGAATTTATGTCTATTTGCCAATTCATAAAGTTTCAATTACAAAATATGTAATTACATTCAAAATGATTCTTGTAACTAATTTTACCGTAAAAATGTCAAGAAAGGAAAATTTAAAAGTTTATATAAGAATTTTGTGATACAAAAAAATAAATTAAAAACGTAATTAATATTTTTTAAGGATTGGGCACTTAAACATTAAAACGTCTTATATAATATCATTTGTATTATATATACAAGATATTATATATTCAGAGTGTCAGTTAAAGACCGCCCAATAAGTATACATAGCGTTATTCCATACCAAAAAATAAGTCAAAAAGTCCTGAACAATTTTTTTTCTAGAACACTTAATAATGGAGTAATAATTCAGTAAAGTAACGGTCAAACAGCGCCGAGTTTTATCCTGGCGCACGTCAGTGAGTGTCGCACAGTGTATGTGAGTACACATTATCAGGGTTTACTGAATTATTACTCTATTATTAAGTGACTTATTACTCCAATACTAAATTATTACTGAATTATTACTCCATTATTAAGTATTAAAAAAAAAATTGATCAGGACTTTTCGACTTATTTTTTGGTAAGGAGAATAACGCTATGTACTTAGTGGGCAGTCTTTAAGTGACACCCTATATATATATATATATATATATATATATATATATATATATGTATTATATCACAATTCCTTGTTTTCATTTTAGGCACTAAGTAGCAAACGCGGCGAAAGTTATTAACATCTGCATTCCATTTCAATATATTAAATCAGTTTGTTGATGTCTTGATCAAGGAGGGCGATTGTATGACAAATTCTTTGAAGAACGAAAAAAGCACAGTTGTAAAAGATTTGGTACCATTTATTAGTAAACATACGCTAAACGCAATATGCGGTAAGATTCTTATTGTCCTATTATGTACGATGATTTAATTCTAAATAACAATAGTTTAAAACAGAAAAAGAATTTATTCGCATATGAACATCACACACTTATAATTTTTAATTGTATCATTGATACTAATATTCGTATAAGATATATAATGTTCGATTTATTATATACAAAGGAATATTCAATTGTAATAATTTTCGCGGCTAAATATTCGAGCTTGTACATACACATATAAAGAATGTTTTTGCAGAAACTTCCATGGGCATCTCTCTGCAAGAACTCGGCGAATTTCAGCAACAGTATCGAGATGCGATGCATCAGATAATCGAAATAATAATTTATAGGTAATTCAACGAATATAATATATATATATATATATATATATATATATACACATTTAATTATTAGAATTATATATCCTTATTGAATTACGATTTAGAATACTGAGACCTTTGCTCCATAACAAATTGTTATTCGCATTGACGCCACAAGGAAGAAAGCAAAAAAAGATTTTGAAAATATTGTATGGATTTACGGAAAAAGTACGCTATAAATCATATCACTTAAGATTCTCTTTTTTCTCGTTTATATAAAATTACAATAAATTTCGTAATCTTCATTTCGCAAGATTACGCAATTGAATATTAATAACTATATATTATTAATATCTACAATATAAGATAATGTATTTTTACACAACATCTTACACAACTCTTATTTAATACAACACATTATTTAAAAAAAAAATATATGTGTAGATTATTGCTGAAAGAAGACATTATCACGAACGCACCAATGGCCGATACTTGAGAAACCTTGAAAATGACAAAAAAACGGAGATTGATGATGCAGAAGTATTTGGAAGTACGTAAGAATCGAAATATTCTAATTTAAGTTTCTGTGTGCAATTTAATATTACCAATTATGCTTGTAGTATTTACATTAAGCACATAATCGTAATGATGCAAAATATTTCTGCATAAAATTAAATTATTATTATTTATAACAAAGTTTGAATTTTAAACGAGAACGATATAATATATGGTAATAAATATAACATGCCAAAATGAGATTGACGCTAATGTCTTTTTTATTTCTAGTTAAAAAAAAGCGACTAGCCATGTTGGATCTCTTATTGGACGCATCTCGCCAGGATTTTTTGTCTGATTTGGACATCAGAGAGGAAGTCGATACCTTTGTGTTGGAGGTATTGTCTATAATTTTTTGTGCAAGTTATCTAAGCGTATAATACTCCAATTGCAGGGACATGATACTACAGCGATGGCTATGACTTTCGCTTTATTATTATTAGCTGAACATAAAGATATCCAGGTATTTTTAATTCACAATCTCAATATATTGTGATATTTTATTTTTATTACGATTTTTATTCAAAGCAGTACAGGCATTAAGTTTCGTTGCATATTTTCTCTCTACATATCGAAATATCGATATGGGTATATCGATATATTTCGAAAAAATTAAAACGTCTCTAAAATAAAAATTAAAAAAAATTAATTTTGATTTATTAAGGATTTATTTATTGCTATTCTGCACAAAAAAACTAGAATATTGAGGAATAAATTTTATTTATTATGGCACAGGAACGTGTGAGGTTTGAAGTCGATTCTGCGATGCAAGAGAACGGAGGGAAACTTACCATGAGATTGTTGCAAAATTTACCATATTTAGAAAGATGTTTGAAGGAAGCGCTACGTTTGTATCCGAGCGTGTTTTTCATATCACGAGTAACAACGGAAGACGTAAAATTACGTAATTAATCACTTTATTCCTTCTTATATAATCTTCAAAAATGTCACATTACACGAAGAGTATTATTAAATGTAAAATAAGTTTGAAATAAGGTTTTTAACATTTTAAGCATACAAAATATTATGTCCATTTTAATTCTCAAGAAAACTCTTATTTTTGTAGAGATAATATCTAATTTTATAATATTTTTTTCAGAGTCATATGTCGTGCCTGCTGGAACGATTTTACATCTTCATATCTATGGAACTCACAGAGATCCCAATTTTTGGCCAAATCCAGATGTATTTGATCCGGATAGATTTTTGCCTGAGAAAATTCAGAATCGTCATCCTTACTCTTATTTACCATTCAGCGCAGGACCGAGGAATTGCATAGGTAAATTACATGCGATTTTATTTCTCGTATCAATAAATTTTAATACATTTCCAATTGTAGGTCAACGATTCGGTCTGCTGGAATTAAAGGCTATGATAGCTCCTTTGGTGCACAATTTTTACTTGGAGCCAGTTGATCATATAAACGATGTCCGGCTGAGGGCAGATATAATAATTCGTCCTTCTCATCCAGTTCGTGTAAAATTCGTTCCAATCAGATGCTAACAATCATTGGAAACTAACACAAATACCACATAAGTGTAAAGAAGTTGATGTATTGCAAAAATGAAAAAAATCGTTATGAATATTATATGTTGAACAAAATATATATTTTATGCGTAAACTTTATAATTTGTCGTGAAATTATACATGTAGAAACTATATTTGTAATACAAGAAAATATACTTGTAAGCAGTGTTGGGTAGTATCTAGCTACATGTATACAGTGTCTAAATACATTTTGTGTATCTGAGCATGTATCTGAGTGAGATATATTCGAATTTAATATCTGTATCTAGATTTAAAACATATCTGAGTCGATTTTTTCAGATACATTTTTAGATACATTTTCACGTATTTCTTTGAATTGACCAATTCTTTAAATTTTTAAAAGATCAAGACATCGCGTAGAAACAGCTGCCAGTGCTATCGGCATTCTCTATTTGTCAGACAAGCAAAAAGATATTGCATTAATATATCACACGTTTTCCTCATATGAAACATTTGTTTTTAAGTTTAAAGTTTAACACAATTATATATCGTCACGTCAACACCGGTTGAGTGATTATTTAGCATTGGTGATCAAGTTTTAGTATCACGGAGAAATAGTTTGAGTGACGATATCTTTGAGACATTTTTGATGAGTTATTAAGACTAACGAATAACGTAATCGTAAACAAAAATATTAATAAATAAAAAATTTATTCAGTATATTTTGTGCATATTTATAATTATTATGATAAAATATAATTTAAAAATATCTGATATGTATCTGAGATATTTTTAAAGTAGCTGAGTCTCTGTATCTATATATATTTTAATTTGTGTATTTGTATTTGTATCTGTATCGAGATTCATTTTAAATGTATCTTACCAATCATTTACTTTATAGCTATTTTCTGTGTTTGTTCGTAAGTTTACCACACTTAAATAATGTTCACGCAAGTCTGGCAGCTATTTAATTTTTATAATTTTTCAATTTTTAATTTTTATAATTTTTATTATATTACTTTCTTCAACTTTTATTTTATATTTTCATAATATCTTTATATACAGATACACGCCTAGTTTTGTAACGTGACGGACATCTTCATCATGTCACTATCTTCGTTACGTAACGTGTATATTTTAAAGCCACGATCTACTACTCTACTTTACTTCTCGATTGACCAACCTTGAAGTAATACATAAAACATGACCAATGTTTCAAAGATTATGAACCGAAACCGTCACATTACAACTATGACGTGAGAAAGACTTATTCATTCCGAATATCATATTTTATTTTTTATTTATGAACATGAATTTAACATTATCTACCTAAATACACTCGTCAAAAAAATTATCGCAACACGTAATTAATATCAAAATTTAGCATAAATTCAAATAAGCGTATCTCCGCGAAAAATTATTGTATTTCAAAAATTTTCTTTTTGTTTTAAAGGGTAAAGTCTCTACTTTAAAGAACTTTCGTTCGATTTTGATTTTATTCTCTCCACCTTTCTCCATCCCTTTAAAAAAAGGGACGTGTTTTTTTTTTTCAAAAAATTGCATAGTTTGACGAACTCTACGGAGTGTACTAAATTTTTTTCGCAAATATCATCATAACTATCGTAAAATATGGACTTTTTTCTACAAATTAAAAAACGATTTTTTTTCGCGAAGTTACAGCATATCAAAGTTACCTATGCATTTTTGCCTATATATTTAATTACCGCCAACATTAGCATTACCCGATACCCCGCACTACGGGGAGGTTGCTGGTCGGATTTTGCCCATCGTGTGTGTGTGTGTGTGTTTGGGGGGAGGCAGGGATATATGAGTTCGTATTTAAAATTGTATATTTCTGCCTCGTCTTCGGATGACCTCTTGCAGGCGCTCACGCATATTAATACAGGCTCTAATTGTGGCTTGCAGAATTTCGAACCATATTCGATGTAGGGCTGCTTCCAATTGCTGGAAATTGGTTGGTACTTTTTCAAAATCATGCAGCCATCTTCCCATAAAAGGTCATCCGAAGACGAGGTAGAAATACACAATTTTAAATACGAACATATATCCCTGCCCCAACACACACACACACACACACACACACACACACACACACACACACACACACGCACGCACGCACGCACGCACGCACGCACGCACGCACGCACGCACACACACACACACACACACACACACACGCGATGGGCAAAATCCGACCAGCAACTTCCCCGTAATGCCCATCGGATAATGCTAATGTTAGCGGTAATTGTATACATAGGCAAAATGCATAGATAACTTTGATATGCTGTAACTTCGCGAAAAAAAATCGTACGGTATTCAATTTTTTTTTTAATTTGTAGAAAAGGTCCATATTTTAGGATAGTTATGATATTTGCGAAAAAAATTTAGTACACTCCGTAAAATTCGTCAAACCATGCAATTTTTGAAAAAAAAACATGTCACTCCTTTTAAAGGGTTGGAGAAAGGGGGAGAGAATAAAATCAAAATCGAACGAAAGTTCTTTAAAGTAGAAACTTTACGCTATAAAACAAAAAAAAATTTTTGAAATACGACAATTTTTCGCAGAGATACGCTTATTTGAATTTATGCTAAATTTTGATATTAATTAAGTGTTGCGATAATTTTTTTGATGAGTGTATAATATTATTTGATATTCAATGGGTTCATTTTGCTTCTTAAGATATGAAACTTTAATTATCAAAATGCTTTTGACTGGAAGAAGGATTATAAATATATATGTCTCAGACTTGCATCGTCAGTTCGCGAAGATTTGTTGTGCTGACATGTGTATATCTGCTTGACGAGATTTGCAATTGTATTTTAAACATATTGAGTGGTGTTTTAGCTGATTACGTGTCAGTAAGTTTATCAAGTATTCGGGAATATTTGTATAAAATAACATTTTATAAGAATCTATTATAAAATCTGAACAATAATTAATAATATCATAATTAATGTAAGATTTTAAAAATCGATAAACTTGAGGTTTTATTTTATACTATAAATGAGGAAATAATTAAACACATAGTAATTGATTAAAATACGTTTTCATTTAATATACAACTATTTTATTACGTGAATAATGTTTTTCCATTACAAATAAACAAATTCATCATATTTTTTAGTTCTTTAAAGTCATTAACTACAAAAAAAATATACCATTAACTCATTTCAATAATCGTTTAGTTTATCCATAAAGACTTACTTTTTTAAGAAAAGGTAAGAAAAAAGCGCCAATTTTTCGCGCCATGTGAAAGTGTTATAGAAAACACAGTGTGTTTTAAAATACTGTAAACTTGTGTTGTATAATTAATATTTCTAAAAAAAATAATGACATCAAAAAGTTGCGCCAAATAAATAAAAATTTATACAAAAGAATTGAAAATTAAAAACTTATGCGAAAATTATAAATTAATACAAATAATAAAAAATAAAAAATTTTAGTTAAAAAAAAGTTTTTTTTTTACCTTTTTTTAAAAAGAACTTGCGTATAGATACACGGCATGCCTCGCGGTCGCTACGCTTATTAAACTTTGCGCGAGACACTATCGTGTCCCTTGATATGGTTAATTGAGTTCCTAATTGATATTTAAAATATAAAAAGGGAAGTATAAATTTTGTGATAAATTATATTATAAGTAATTATTATTTATTTACAATATTAATTACCACAAAACTTACACTTCCCTTTTATATTTTATATTTTAAATATCTTAAATCTTTTAAATAAACAATAATCTTGAATTTTACTCTTAAATTAATATTCTTGAATTTTTATTAATATTATTTATTTCGTGACAATAATTTTTAATCCAAGAATCAGAGAAACAGGAACCTGAAAAAGATTGAACCTAATTATACCGTTGAGGATATTAGATCAAGGAAACAATGTTTATCACGATATTGTTATTATTCATTTTTATTTTATCGGTGTATTATTATTACAAGTGGGCGAGCGTGGTCTATAGAGGGCGAACATAGTCTATAGAGCCGAAGGTCCCGGGTTCGATCCCCGGTAAGACCAAAAAATTACATTCGCTCGTTCTCCTCTCGGAAGGCAATGGCAAATCACTGAGAGTAAGTACACCTTGCCATAAGAACTTCTCTAACAATAAGATGTAAATAAAAACATCATTGGCCGTTTGGAACCGGCGTTAAACTGTAGGTCCCATATACACATATACATGTGTACAATCCACACGCCCAAACATATGTATTATGAATTTCTTCAGAAGTCACTACACGTCGAACACGACGTTGGATGCAGAAGAAGAAGAAGATTATTATTACTTGCATCATGGAAAAAACGGACGACTCATTAATCTTATACCGGGACCATCAGGCTATCCGATAATTGGCTATGTGTTGCACGTACGTGGTTCACCAGGTAAATACGAAATTTATGATCTATTTTACATTAATGAACATACAACCCGTCATATACGCATCCATATATAAACAAAGTCAAATTCATAAATTCTGCTTTTGAACAAATATCTATCAATATTATTGCATGCTGATTACTGATAAAATAATTATTCAGGCTTATCAGCATTTTTCTTTGCAATAATATTCTTCCATTTTCATAATTAGTCAATTTTCAACGGATTAAAAAAACGATACATATAAGTAAAAGTACACATAGTAAGAATACGCATTGAAAATAATAATAAAAATTAATCTCACAAAAATTTCTGTAGCAATATTTATAATATGTTTCTCAGAGTACCTATGGAACCTATTATGTAAACTCACTAATGAATATTATCCCATTTGGAAACACTGGGCTATTTACCTCCCCGTTGTATTTATTCGTCATCCAGATGATTTAGAGGTAAAAAATGAAATTCAATTCTCTGTAAACATTACAATTTATCTAGACTTTGGAATTTTGCATTCTTGTTTTATAAGATTTCTATTGGTAAAAATGTTTCTTAAAAATATGAAAAGAGAGAATATCTCAGAAACATTTAATTAAGATTATATAATAATTTGAGATAATAAATATCTGTGTTTCTGAAAGATTGAGTGTGTTGTAATAATATATGTTGACGTTTATCTTAACATTATTTTCGATGATTTCAGACAATACTAAGTAGCACCAAACACATCGAGAAAAGCCGTATACAGGGTGATTCGAAACAACCGTTTGTCCTTAAAATGTCGTATTCCTGAATGAATTCTAAGACGATTTTTCCTTTGCCAAAATTTGATCCGAAGCTTAGTTTTCAAATTATTAAAAGAAATAGTAAGCGAATTACGGCACGAGTACGGGCGGTAGGCAGGAGCGGCGCAACTCATTATCCGACGCGGGCGACTGCGTGAGGCGCTCGTTGCGATCAGCTGTTCGCTACACGCGATATGTGTGTGTGTATGTGTACACTTTTACTTCTGATGAATAATTGTTGCACGATTGTTAACAATGAGACGTTCCCATCTGACACACCGAATAATAAACAAATTTTTCTTCTTTCAGAAATTGTATCAACATTTATAACGAATACACTCACGCACTTGATCGAAAATAAAGAATTAATTTATCGATTGTAACAGTTAATCCGAGGGGTAAACCGCTGACCAAAATTGTGTACACCAATGCCTACTAATGCCCAATTATTGGGCATTACTGTACCCTAGTAATGCGTAATAATGCCTAACCTAACCTAACCCTAACCGCTTATAATAAACATGAAAATTTCTCTAAATTTCAAGTATAAAAAATATATTATTTATGAGGCGCATTGGACGAAAAGCTCGAACAAAACAATTTCTGTTCTAAAAAAATAATAATGACGTTAATTAATAGCTAATAAAACCCGGCTAGTAATGCCCATTAATGTACACCAATGCCCACCAATGCTCACTAATGCCCACTAATTCCCCAAATCTGTACACCGCAATGCCCTCAGCGGTTTACCCCTCGAGTTAATCACAATCACGGTTACTACTGATTGACTATTAAAATCACTCACTAAAAAACGCGATAAATGCAAAGCGCACGTTACTCGATGCGGATGACAACAGACTGCGGTGACGCGACGCGACGCGACGCGACGATAACAATTACGGCGTTGCCGAACGTGAACGCGTACATACATTACATGTGATAATAATATGTATAATTCTTAAGTTATTAAAAAAAACATTATAACGTATTACTTCATCTTTATTCGGCTTCCCCTAGGGGTTTGCCTAGCAGCTTTTTAGGGAAGCTCCAAACCCCTTACATCTTCCTCTCTTCCTTTATCATATACAATACTTTCACACAGAATATCATAGCCATTATCCCAATTCTCGTTCCTCCCCGCTCCACCTCCTTCCTTCTCCCATTTTTCCTGTTCCTCTCTTTTCACCTTCAGCCTCTCCTTGCCTGTTCTCCCTCGACCTGCCTATTCCTTCTTTCCTGCGACTCCTCTCTGTGCCTTTCTGTACCTCCTCCTGTCTAAAACAAAATCCATACACACCCAATACATACCTACATACATTATTCCCCATGTCCTGGCCTTATACGACCTCACACTTGTTCTAATTACCCTTCCCCACCCACTTCCCGTCTCTCTTCCCTATTCCCCTTCTCTTCCCTTAATTTCGTTCTCTTCCCTCCTCCACTTCCTTCTTCTTACTCTTCTCCTTCTTGTCCTTCCTTCTGCTTGCATCCCTCGCTGCTCCATTTCGCTTCATGTTACTCACTCTTCCCCTTCTCTCGTCCTTCTTTGCCAACTCTGCCCTTCACTGTTCCATCTCTCTTCCTTCCCATCTATCCATATTCTCCTGTTCGTCGTTACCACGTGACTTCCTTTTGCCCTTTCTTGTCTTGCCTTTTCCAATATCCTCCATCTCATCTTCCTCTCCTCCATTGTTAAGTCCTCATCTATTGCTATCTCCCATCTTCTTCTTATCTCCCAACCTTTATCTATCAATTCCTTTTTATCCTTTTCCTCTTCCATCTCTACTATCAACACCCATGTTCCTTCTTCCCCTATTCTCTCTACCACCCCCTTTATCCCCGCTTCCTTTCCTAATGTCCTTTTCACCATCCCCTCCATAAACTTTCTTCTTTCCTCCGGTCCCTTTCCTTCAATTCCCCTCCATATCACGTTCTTTCTTCTTCTCCTTCTTCTTTCCTGTTCCTCTCTCTCTCCTCTACCTCTTCTTTCTAACTCTCTTCTCTCCCTTTCTTCCTTTACCTTCTCCGCTCTCTCCTCAATTTTTCTACAGATCTCTTCCTCTTTTCCACTTCCGGCTCCCTCCTCTTGTCTCTTCTCTTTTCTATATCCTTTTCCTTTCTCCTGCTGCACCTCTTCTTCTTTTCCCCCTTTCTTCTCCCACCTCCTGGCTCTCACGACTCTTTCTTCCTCCTTTTCTATCGCTCTCCACCAATCCTCTCCTCCAGTTTCTTCTTCCTGTCCTCTTCCATCCAACGCTCCCCCCTTCTTCTTCTTTCATGTTGCAAGCTCTTTTTCACTCTCTCTCTCCTCTTCCGACTCCCTCCTTTTGTCCTCCGGCTTCAACTCCTTTACTGTACTCCACCGTCTTGCCTCTTTCCTTGTCTTGCTCTCTTTCCAGTCCACTCTGCTTACCTCCACCTTCCTCTCTTCCTCCTCTCTCTTTTCGCCGTCTCCTTGCAGTGCTCCTTCCTCGCCTCTTCCCATTTTGTCTACCAGAACCTTTATTTTCTCCTCCTCCAGTCTTCCTAACCTCCTTCCTGCCAACTCCCTCATCACCTCCATAATTTCCTTCATCATTATTTTTATTTCCTTTAAATCCTTTAGCCCCTCCTTTATCTCATCCTTCTTTCCTTTTACCATGCTGATTTCCATCTAACTCCTTCACTTTCTTTACTTTACTTTCTCTTTACTCTCTAGCTGCTGTATTCTCCTTCTTCCTCTACCGGCTTAGCCTTTCTTTTCCTCTCGTTTTCTCGTGTCATCGATTGTATCATCGATCTCTCACGTACCGATCCACGCCCCCTTGCGCCATCTCCCGCCTTTCTTCATCCACTCCGTCACCTTCTCTTTCCTGTGGCTCCCTCTCAATACCTCTCCCTGTTCCCTATCTCCCTGCTCCCTTCCGCCTGGCGCCCTCTCTGTTACTTTCCTTTGTCTCTGTCTTCCTCAGTCTCTTCTCTCTTCCTTCTACTTCTCCTCCTGCCCCTCTTTCCTGCCATCCTAACCTTCACCTTCTCTGCTCCGATTGTTTCCTTCCTCAGAAACCTTCCTTCCACTTCAGCTCCCTCTCCCTTCATTTTCCCTTCCCTTCTGCCCTTCCGTCAGTTACATCTCAAACTCCACTAACACTTGTAACTCCGCCAAAATCCTCGTGTCATACAGCGTATCAGAAATCGCCTGTCACTCCGCCGGTCGCCATTCTCCTCTTTTTTTATAACGTATTATAATACGTTATAATATGTTTTTTTTTTTAAATAACTTAACATTGTCTACTATTTTGCCTTTTTTTCGCAAGCGAGACATGAGAAAAATTATTTTTATGTTTTTGCGAACAAGATGTTCCACGTATGAATGTGTTGGTCGCTCTGAAAAGAGCGGATTTTTACTTTCAAAAAAATTTATAATAGGTGCTCGAAATGACCACTCCATTCTAACGCAAGCTCTCATGCGTTTTAATAGATTTCCTTGAACTTTCTCCATTACTTCTTCTTCGATATTCCAGATCGCATGTCTCAATCTTGTTTCTAAATCGTCGACGTTCTCGGGAAGCGTTTTATAAATTATTTCTTTACAATATCCCCATAAAAAAAAGTCTAAAGGATTAAGATCCGGGGATCTTGCGGGCCAACGTATCGGGCCATACCGACCCATCCAACGTCCAGGAAACTGCTCGTTCAAATAATTTTTTACGATTCTGGCGTTGTGAGGCCCAGCACCGTCTTGTTGAAAAACAATCTTGTTTCTCTCTAATAGTGGGACTTCTTCTAAAAAATCCGGTATATTTTCTCTTAGAAATTCCACGTATGTTTGGCCAGTTAAAATATCTGGAAGAATAACTGGTCCAAGTATTTGATTTCCCATTATTTCAGCCCACAGATTTATCTTCCAGCGAATTTGGAAATTTCTGAGCCGCGTAACTCTTGGATTTTCTTCGCTCCAAAAATGCATATCATGCGAATTGAAAATTCCATCTTGTGTGAACCACGATTCACTGAATCTTCGCTGAATATCACACGAGAAGAGAATCTGGGATCTCTATCCACTTTCCTCAAAAAATTTTCACAAAACAATCGTCTTGCATGATAATCTTCTGCTCGCAAATGTTGCACGCGTGTGTAATGAAATGCGTGCAACTTTTCTTCTTTCAATATTCGTTGTACCGTTGAATATGATAAATTGTGTTCTCGAGCAACCACCCGAATACTCGTTTCAGGATTATGCTCGACAGCACGTACAACTCGCTCCGTGTTTCACAAATTTCTTGCATCGCGATTTCTCTCAGTATCGTGTTTGTTCGGACGGACATTGCCAGTCTCGTATAATCTCTGAGCTGCTCGAAGTATGATGGGAGCCGACGGATGTCTTGCTCGATTTGGATATAATTCGGCGTATCGTTTTGCAGCTACGTGATACTGCCCGTGACACTCGCCAAGTGCCATCAACATATCGTAATATTCTTCGTTTGTGTACGTTGTCATATTGTCCTCTTAACGCTTGTAATAATCAAAGGATTATTGATTGCATTGTCGATCTGCATCTTATTTATACGATTAGCGGGGGTGTCGCGTTCTCCC
The DNA here is from genome assembly GCF_030444845.1 of Prenolepis imparis. Classification (NCBI taxonomy): domain Eukaryota; kingdom Metazoa; phylum Arthropoda; class Insecta; order Hymenoptera; family Formicidae; genus Prenolepis; species Prenolepis imparis. Next base: position 6,961,630 of record NW_028141173.1, read on the forward strand.
CCTCCACGCCTCCCGCGACGAATAGCGGCACGCGACACCCGCATCGACCCCCCGCGAATCGTATAAATAAGATGCAGATCGACTATGCAATCAATAATCCTTCGATTATTACAAGCGTTAAGAGGACAATATGACAACGTACACAAACGAAGAATATTACAATATGTTGATGGCACTTGGCGAGTGTCACGGGCAGTATCACGTAGCTGCAAGACGATACGCCGAATTATATCCAAATCGAGCAAGACATCCGTCGGCTCCCGTCATACTTCGAGCAGCTCAGAGATTATACGACTGCCAATGTCCGTCCGAACAAACACGATACTGGAAGAAATCGCGATGCAAGAAAGGGGGATGGGTAAAATCACCGGATTTTGGCCCAAGCGATGGAACCTTTTTTATGCATGTTTTCTTATATTTTTGGATGTGTTGAATTCAAATCAAACGTTATTTTCCAGGTGCACCGATGGGAAAATATTGAAAATCGCATTTAAATTGAAGTTCTCCTCTTAGCATGACCCTTCGTCGTACTTATTTGGAATTGTGCTTTGAACAGCTTGAGTTTGGTCACGATGAGATTTTCTGTAACATATTACGTATTCAAACATATTAGCACTTACATGACGATATGATGATCTTGCTTTTTTAGCTCACAAATGTTACAATCTTATCCATTCCAATCAATAAAAAAATAAAGAAATATATTATAATACCGCGCCGGAGTAATTATTGCCGGAAAATATGAAAAGATAAATCTAAGCGCTCTAATAAAAATAATTTTTTTTTTTAATAGAGCCGAATTTGACTGTAAGTCAGTCTAAATGTGAGAATAAAACTAATTTTTTTCTGAAATATCCCAATAGTATCTTGTGTGGCAAGTGTGGAAAACAATGAATTACGTCGCGCGTGAAGTTGTAGCACAAGCCGAAGGCACGAGTACGAGTGTGAATGTATCTGTATCATAAGCTGAGGCGAATGCGACAACTTCACGCGCGACGTAATTCGTTATCTTCCGCACATGCCACATACAATATTTTTTGTAATGCTTGACTTTTAACACACACACACACGCACACGAGATGAGATAGCCGCCACGTTCACTTCATTGATCTTGGGTCATGCTAAGAGCAGATCTGCAATTTAAATGCGATTTTCAATATTTTCCCATTGGTGTATCTTGAAAATAACGTTTGATTTGAATTCAGTAGATCCAAAAATATAAGAAAACATGCATAAAAAAGGTTCCATCGCTTGGGCCAAAATCCGATGATTTTACCCATCCTCCTTTCCCGCTCTTTCCAAATCAGGGGTCAAAAATGGGGGTTTCCATTTAAAAAATTCGAGTTGATCTTCAATTGACCTTTAAACTTGACCTCAAGGTCAAGTTCTAGGTCACTATCAAATCTCTTTTTTTAACCCTACAACTTTTGTCTGGGATGTTTTCTTCCTAGAATTTGATTATTCTGAGTTATTCAGGGGTTCCGGTCTTTTTTGAACACCCTGTGTGTGTGTGTGTGTATATATATATATATATATATATATATATATATATATATATATATATACAGAGTGTCACTTAAGGCTCCTGCACACTCGATTGCCAAGTCCATAAAATTTGTACGAAAGCGCCACATTTGGCAAAACTATAAACTATAAAGCGTAAAAATGACATAAATTATTCTTGCGACTTACAGCGTCATTTATCATTTTAGTGCAGATTTTCTATTTTTAAAATAATTGTTATAGTGTTAAAATATACCGAAGACTCTCATTTTGTTATAATTTAATATGTGAAAGCAAATATTTATTTCATTTCGATACCTGTCAAACAGCGGATTTTAGTCCTTGATTAGGCTCAATTCAATTCGACATATACAATGTTATTTATTGCTTACCCAAACAAAAGAAGAGTTTTCAGTATATTTTACGTCGGTTCTATCGATTACAAACCCTATTTTATTGAAAAACATTTTTATTTAGCGTAAGTCGCAAGAATTTTCATGGTATATTTTCTCGCTTCTGACGTCATCAATTCAAGATGGCTGCAATGAGTATGCAGGAGCCTTAAGGGGATCCTAGTCGGATGGTCGAACTCCGATAGGTTAGCACCACACATATCCAAACATATACACGTATACACATATACACACGATAGGTTAGCACCACACATATCCAACATATGCACGTATGCACACATATGCGTGAAAATGTTTTTAATATATAACTTTTTTATTAGACTTGCAATCTCACTTTTTATTGTTTACTAATATTTCTTCATGTTAACCCTATCGCGTATACTATATTTTATGCACAGATAAACTGCAGAACTATTTTTATTAAATAAGTATTGTTACGAGCTGACATGAAAGAAGCCGATAACAAAACTGTAATTTTTGATTTTTATATGATTTATATATGGAATTATAGCTAACGCGGTCCGTTTTTATAAGTACTTCAATCGTGGAAAAGGATTTATTGATCTGTATAGTCAATAAAAAGATATCCCAAAATAATAAAGTTGGTTCTGCCGTACCGACAGAACTAACTTTAGGATCCGACTAGGATCCCCTTAAAGACAGCCCACTAAGTACATAGCGTTATTTCTGAACAAAAAATAAGTCATAAAGTCCTGAACAATTTTTTTTCTAGAACACTTAATAATGGAGTAATAATTCAGTGAAGTATAAAAACGGCCAAACAGCGCCGAGCTTTATCCTGGCGCACGTCAGTGAGTGTCGTACAGTGTGTGTGAGTACACATTATCAGGATTTACTGAATTATTATTCTATTATTAAGTGACTAATTACTCCAATACTGAATTATTACTCCATTATTAAGTATTTAAAAAAAAAAATTGTTCAGGACTTTTCGACTTATTTTTTGGTAAGGAATAACGCTATGTACTTAGTGGGTAATTTTTAAGTGACACCCTGTATATATACAGGGTGTCCGGTAATTCGCGCCCCACCCGTCAGGAGCAGGTAGAGTGGGTTAAACCGAGTAAAAAAGTTCTTTACCGTTTTGCGATATTCTCAATAATAAGAGAGAAATTAATTAATAAAGATTGGCAAATACAAGCGCCAATGTTATCGGCAAGGAGAGACGGCCCACTGTGGCGTAGTCACTAGGCGCGCCGGACGATAAAGGTGCGTACAGACTTGCAACAGAACATCGTAATGTAACGCCGTCGCGTAACACCGACGCAATGTATGGACAATACCCCGTAACCTCGCACCGAACATTTAAGCGCAACACAAATGTTCGCGATGAAGTTACACTGCGTCCCGTCGTTTGTCGGTATTTGTGCGCCGCATCAAAAGATGTCACGCAGAGACGTTACGCGTCGTTTGGACGGGCTTGAAAACAAATGAGAAATGAGTGTAACACAGTTCGCATCGGTGATCGGTCTGCATGAGCCATTATCGCCAGTATATCGTGTGAGTGTATATTATTCAGCATGGAGTGGAACGAAGAAATTACTCTTCGATTTATTGATATTTACAAAGAAAAAGATTTGCTCTGGAACCCAAGAAATGTGAATCATTATAACGTAATGAGAACATTATAAAGTAATCATTATAAAGTAATGAGAAATGATGCTTGGCTTGACATAAGCAAGCAAATGAATGCAACACCAGACGAGTGCAAGAGAAAAATGTCATCTTTATTGTCAGCATTAAGGCGTGAGAGATCCAAAATAAAGAAAAGCCAAAGTACCGGAAAAGGTAAGCTGCAATAAATATTATGTAGAAATTGTAGATTAGGTTAGGTTAGATTAATTGTAGAATATTTATAGATAATTTATTTTTATTTATTTTTTATTTTTTATATTTATTTTTTGAATTTATAAATACATTTATTTTTTTTTGTAGGTACAAATGAAATTTATAACACCTCATGGTTCGCATTTCAAAGCATGCAATTTATGTTGGACAAAAATGAACCGAAAAATACATTAAACACGGTAAATATAATTATTATTTTCGTTTCTTTAGAAAGTATAACATAAATCTTTTGATTATAAGAAAATAATATAAGTAGTATATCTAATGTGGTAAATAAGTACATTAATTTTTTTATATATTACTTTGCGTTTTAATGAAGTATATCTTAAAAAATATAACATATTTATTTAAAAAATAATACTTATAATTAATAATTGTCTTGCCATGCTACTCGGCCTTCGTTCATAAAATAGTTAGCCAATTCTTCTCGAATTTCTTTTGCTGCTATAGTCGATGTTCGGGGAACATGCGCAAATGGTAATAAAGAAGTCATATTTCCTTCATTTCTCCTGGTCTTACATTTCCATCTACATTTTCACAATCAAAACTTCCTGGAGGTGAATAAATGTTGCGAGCTTGAGAATTTCTTCTCAAGAAGTTATGTAAATGAATAATTGCTAATACAATAAAACTAGCTTTATCAGGCTGTAATAGCATAGAATAGCATGAATTTTCTCAATACTTTAAAAACTGCTCAACTAATGCCGAAAGCATTTTCAACTACTCTGCGAGCTCTATAGAGTCTATAATTATAAACTCTTTCGTGAGAACCTTTCTCATAATTTCCCGGGAAAACTTTCATAAGATTTGTTGTAAGAGCGAATGCTTGATCACCAATGAAAAAATAAGGAATGTCTGTGTTTCTCTCTGGCAATCGTTGAGATTTCGGTAAATTTAAGCTTTCTTGTTGTATTTTTTTATATAATGCACAATTTTGAAAGACTCCACTATCTGAAATTCTGCCCTGACATCCAATATCCACGAATATAAAATTATAATTAGCGTCTACTACAGCAAACAAAACAATGCTAAAAGTAGATTTATAATTAAAATAGTCACTGCCACTACAATAGGGGGCTTGCAAAACTACATGCTTTCCATCCAATGCTCCTAAGCAGTGGGAAAAGTTCCACAATTCTTCGAAATGTTTCGCAATCATCAACCAATCATCTTGTGTTGTTGGAATCTAAAAGAATATGTAAAATAAATAGTTATATCTATTTTAAAATTTATTTTATTTTACTTTACATTAATTAATTAATTAATTTTATTTTACAGATAACTGAAAATACGGAAAATAAACAGAATGACGTATCATCGCATGCTGACATTCATGAAGAGGACATGAATGTATTGCAGCCCATTGAAAATAAAAAATCTTTAAGGAAAAGAAAAAAAATGAATATGATTTGGATACAGCTTTTCAACTTTTGACCAAATGTGCTTCAACTGCAACCAATAATAATGAATGTGATGATTTTGGGAATATAGTGGCCAAAAAACTACGACTCTATCCAAATAGAATTCGAAGTGCCATGCAAAACGATATTTTGAGTATTTTTTTAAAGGCAGATACCGGATTTAATCGGTGAGCAAATTATTACCACCGTATTGATCTCTTTTTAAATATAATAGCGTTTGTCACCATCTTCTCTTTTTTTTTCTTTTTAATTTGAATTTTATAATAAATATAAATATATGCTGCTGCAGCGACGACACTTCTGTCCATTTTCAGTGTTTAATCTCACAACTGCTCCGAACGTAGTGGGACGCAAGAATGTTCTAGTTCGCGACGACGTTCGGTTCGGGTGACAATTTTTCTCAAATATGTACGTGTAACATCCCCTCGTTCGGTGCGAGGTTACGGGATATTGTCCATACATTGCGTTGGCAGGAGCGCTTTACAAATGACAATGGACAAAAAATACGTATAAACGATTAAATAATAATTAATAAAAATAATTTTTAAAAATTTTTTGACATTTTCTCTCTCTCTCTCTCTCTCTCTCTCTCTTATGCACGGACAGAATTTATCAGGGAGTCTTTGGTAATCGTGGAACAATTTGATAAGGAAAGATTTTTATGAAAATTTCTCTGATCAATATTTATCACAATAAAAAATAATATCTATCACAATAAAATATAAAATATGTTTCATTAATTTTACTATATCATGACATATCCGTCATTTGCGCAAAAACAGAAAAAAATACCGAAAAGAACCGTAAACCGAAAATAATTTAACGGTCCGGTTATGGTTCCGATGTTATAAATTTAATAGAAATTCAATACGGTTTACAGTTTCGGTTCTACTAAAACCGGTTATGGAACGATTATCGGTTTTGGTTCCGGTTCGGTCCGGGCCTCTCTCTTTCTCCACGCACCTTAGCTGTCGTCGCTCTTATCTTCACAAGGGACCGACGGCGACCACCACGACAACGAGTGACGGTGCGTTTGATGATCGAGAACCAATCACGCACAGTCAGAGCGCAGAACGACGAAATAAGATGCATTAAGAAGGCGACACAAAGCAGTCTGAGACAGTCAGTCGAGTGGAGAACACATAGAGCATAGAGAAGTCATATCTTGTTCAGTAAAAACGCGATCGCGCATATTAGATATAGTGCGACTCCGGTACTAAAGTACCCCAGGCGTCGTCGCACATTCATTCACCTGCTAATTAACGCGGCGATAAATTAGGGTATTAAGCTCTCAGACGTATCCGTCGAATTATACGATCGTTCGACGAAGACTTTGTTAATGTCATAACAGCGCGAGTGTTGTGAAAAACCTTATACTATAATAAACTAATAAACGCTACCGCATGAACAGTAACTACAGTGTGAATAGTAAATCATTTACACTGACCACACGACAGGGCGTGTGCATCTCTCGATTCCACTCTTCTCGTTCCCTCGCTGGAAGATACAGCAACGCGAGTGCTCCAATATATGCGAACATGTTCATCGTAGCGCGGACTCGCCTCTTATCGGCACTCGGCGTCGCTCAACGTCTGATCGTCACTGCTAAACACACGCAAGTCGCGCGGTACTCTTACTCGTTTATTTGTCACAGGAATGTGGTGTATCACAGGTGAGATTCCACACAGAACTCTCTCTGAAATTACTATTGCGCTGTTTTCCCTGAGAAAAAAAAGTTGGAAAAATATAAAAAGTTATACAATTATATCCATGCACAGTATATAATTAATTTATACATAAAAATTCTCCTACTGTGTGAGGGTCGTCAAATTATCGTACTTTGCATACAATGTCTTTTATCATTTTCTCATTTCTCCATATATGTATAATCGTGCAAATTATTAATTAATATGATATAAAATTATCACGGAATATATATTGTAAAACACATCGCGCGATTATCAATAAGATGGCACAATTGCAAATTAAGCGTTTTTTTTCCTTTTTTTTTTATTATTAATTTATATCATCTGAAAAGTATGCTTGTATGAAAACAATAATTATATAAATTAATATAAATTATATAAACTTTTGAAAATCGCTAAGAGCGCCTTATAATGAACAGTTGTTGATTTCTTGTTGATTTTTCAGGATACGTATCTTGAATGATCATATGATTGTCAATGGATACATATGAGGATTAACGGGAAACATTCTTAAGAGTGTTTCATTCAATCGGGAAAATAATTTATTCTACAAGAAATTCCATTGAAATTTTAGTCAAAATTTCATGTCGTATAACTTCTGTTGTAAAGAAAATATTCTTCTCAAAAAATCAAACTAAAAATATATTACGAAATAAAGAGGCTATGAGAGCTGTTACCAACCGTACTGTGCCTCTGCTCTTACCAACTAAACTATTCAGATTCTTCGATCCAATATTTTTCTCCTTTGCCTTATAAACTGTTTGTAAATAACGCTTTTTTCAGCCGACGTGAACTAACGTTAAGAATTTAAAGGCTCCCTAATATTAAAATCAAACTAAAAATCTCTGAATTTAAGATATAATATGATGTAAATAAATATATATGATACGCCCATTAAGTGCTTAAATCGATTTAAATATATTTCTATTACAATTGATTAAATAAATTTTCTTGTTTATTTATATATGTAGTAAAAGTAAAGTGTGGGATTTACGGCGATAGGATATACAAGCAATAGTTATGATAAAATTGGTTTTTAAAAAACAAAATTATACTAATAAGTAAGACAAGATATTGAAATGAAGCACGGTTACAATGACGAGTGCTTGAGTCGATCGTCTTGTTCATTCTCTCGCTTATATTCGACTGACTACCTATTCTACCTAAAAGAAAGATTTTCCCACTGACTATCGTTGTCAGAAGGACTGATTCTGATCCGCTTGGCTTCCAGATGAAAGCCAGCAGTTACGCAAAAACAAAAGAAACGTTGCTACACATAAAATAAAATCTAGATGCAAAAACTGTCATCATAAATAAGATCTAAAACGAGACTCTAAGAATAAAAAAATTTTCCGATTCTACATATATAGTATGATTGATCAAAATTAGCTTATAAATTGTTGGTACAACTGATTTCAAATATGAAATTTCAATATTATGTTCGGATAAAGTCTGTGATTTTTCTAAATGTAAAGTATTTTGTCTAAATATTTTTACAGCAAATTTATATATAATTATGAGAATGCATATGTTGTGACGACTTTTTCTTTCGACTCGACGACAAATCGAAAGAACGGAGCGGGGCCGTCAGCAAAACACAGAGATTTTAATTTTTCACGGCGGTAACTAAGACCTTGGTCGTTCCGCGCGTGCTAGAGACCCTATAATAAGAGTCTCGCCATAAGGCAATCTGGGCAAAATTCTGCGAGAGAGAGAGGAATATACGCCATCTCACTCTAACCTAACGCATGCATTAAGTTAGAGTAAGATGGCGTATATTTCTCTCTCTCTCGCAGAATTTTGCCCAGATTGCCTTATGGCGCGACTCTTATTAGAGGGTCTCGCCCTCTTATTAGCGCGTGCTGCAGCAGAACGCCAGCCGTGATATCCGCAAGAGACTAAAGTTTTGGGCGCCAGACGCGGTCTTTCACGCGTCAATCCACAAATCGCGAAACAAACGCAAAATCCAGGCCGGGAATCCCGCTACGGGCTGACTAGCTCGCCTAACGGCAGAGGGGCAGGGTGTGGTTGCCGAAAATACGTTAACTGAAAGATGTTGCAATCTTTTCGCGAAGTGACAGACACAGAACGGAAGACACAGACGTTTGATCAGACAATACGAAAGAAACAAGATAACGCTAATTAAAGGAAGAAATAATAGTAATGACTTTTATTGTTGACAAAGAAAAATAAATATAAATGTAATAGAAAAATATAATAGCGGATGGTAATAAAAGAAAATTTGAATATAACAAAATATAATTAAAGACGATAATAATAATGAAATATAATTGAAAACTATAATAATAAGAAAAAGAGAATGTATCATATATCGTCAGAACGGCCGAGACTCGGATTCACAAATTTGCGGACGTGATAATTATTAGATACGCTTACAGAAGGATAGCCTCACCGGAACTTCTTTCTTTGCTTTGGTCTCTCTCAAGTTCGTCTCTATCGTCAAATCGACCTCAATCCGCAGCGCGTCTAAAGCTTTGTGTCCACGATACTAGAAATCGGTCCGAGTTCTCGGACCGAGACGTTTGTAGCCAATTAATTTGCAGCTTTTACGGATGTTACGTCCTGTGGACTCCACGATTCTTTTCTCCTCCCCGATTTACACAAATCCGCGTTCCGCGAACGTATTAATTGTAAGACCCGAAATTAATTATAAGAAATAAACGGAAAAAGACAGTGATTGTGAAACAGCTCGACCGGTGAAATTATGAAACCTACACAATAATCGATAAGTCATAGGTAATGATGAAATATCACGCTCGACACACGTTATTAACAGACCAAAGAACAAATTAAGAAAGAACTTCTTACGCAAGAGGGATTTAAAGAACGCCGAACTTGTGACTATGAATCACAAGACAGGAACTGCCCTTTGCCCTACAGGAAGGACAGACGAATAGTATAAAAGCAATAAATCTTCAAGAAGACTCGCTCATTCCGGCTGCATCTTGGCACTTGCGCACTGTGTAATACACACTCACTGTGACCATCAAACTCAACCAGTTAGCAACCAGCCAGCATCCTACTCATTCGGCAATTCGAAAGAACCCAGCCATCCGGAGAGTCGACTGAACTGTCATCGCAGACCAGCCACTTGTACAGATCAAGTAGTGAGTACACTTATCCACATCGCGTAAAAAGTAATTAAATCCGCCAACGCGACTTAAATAACCATTATTCTCAGTGGAAATCGCTGCCCGCCAAGCGGTCAAACGCGCCCTCCCGTGGAAACAAGATATTTCACGGCCGATGCGAACACTCGCTAGACTGGTGGCATTGCGATACGACTTCCACAATTATCAGGAGTTCAGGGAGCGATTTTTCTCGTCGGCTCCTAAAAGAAATCGCTCTTCCTCCTCCTATTCCATCTCATTTTCCGGGTCTTTATCCACCTCATCACCCTCGACTTCTTCAACCTCTTTACTCCTTTGCTCGTCTTCTTTCGACTATCCCAAGCCTTCATACTCCCCTCTCCCCCTATCAGAAGACACCTACTCTTTTAGATCCCCTTCCCCCTAGTAATAACCATAAACGATTCCCCTCCTAACTCTCCTGAAAACCCAGAGGTCATCGACCTCACCGACGAAGAAACCGTAGAAACACGACACATACACACATAAAATTATACAACTATCTATACATTTCAGAGTCAAATGTCTAACTCTTTCATCTCTTGTTTATTTCTGTTTAATATTGAATAAATGCTAAATTGTTACTTTATGCAAATTTAGCGTCTTGTTAAAACCCCTGCGTTCCTTCCTACTTTTCCTGAGATCGCACAAGGTCCTATCCCGCGTAAAAGGGATTTAATTCCCTTACCGAAAAGGGACCGACGAACGGACATCCGAGATAAGCCAGGTAAAAGCGACTATCTAGTTGTTGACCTCCCTCTGGGCCAGACAGTCTGTTCGACCCGAAATCACACAGACTTCGGGAAAAACATTGTTATGACCTCCTTGAAGCCTATCCTTCCCACAGGTCAGGACGTAACACGGAAAAGCGGCAATTTTATTGGCTACAAACGTCTCGGTCCGAGAACTTGGACCGATTTCTAGCATCGTGGACACAAGGCTTTACGGGGTTGAGTGGTCGCACCAATCTGTCGGATCTATCGGTCCGAAATCGATAGCTGGCTCAATCCTGCGCACACGGGGTGCGTACGCGATAACCAATTACGGCGTCGTGCCGTCTACTGTCGCCGCGCGAGATTATCAAGGCCGTACTGGTTTGTTTGATAGCAAAATGCCAACTGTTATTTTTTTTCCATTGGCAAAAACGTAATCCTTCACTCCATTTAGTCAAATTATTTTCCTCCATCCAGGCGACAAATATATCTTGCACGTCTCGGTTTGCACGTTCAACGCTACCCTGGCTCTGTGAATGTCTCGGTTTGCCGTGCACAATTTTAAGATCAGGCCACATATTTTTTAATTCTTCTATAACGCTGTTGCAAAATTCTCTCCCATTATCTGACTGTAAGACGGACGGAGCACCAATAAGGCAAAATACATCTATAAGATTATAAACGATTTCTGTAGCAGTCTTAGTCTTGAGCGGGCGAAAACACACAAACTTAGTTAAATGTTCTTGATAATTTAAAATGAATTTATATTCTCCATCTTTACTCGTTTGCATGTCTATCAGATCTATTTGGGCTCGTTGATTGATTTCTTTAAATACCAAAGGCTTTACTACAGTACCTTTCTTAGAGTGAGCTTTCTTTTTTTTCCAGATTAGACAAAGCTCAAGGTAGTCAAGAATTACCTCTCTCGTTATGTTTACGTATTTCGTTTTAATATTCTTTTCTAATTTATGTTTTCCACCATGTCCCGTTTCCAAGTGTGCCGCATGGATAATATCAAATAGTTGTTCTTTATATACGTAATACTTAATATTTTTCTCGTTTTCTAACAAAGGCCGAATAAGTTTCTTAGACTCACTTATAGATAACACGTCGTATCTTTTAAGGCGCCTGTAATCGGTGTACGTCTTTTTGGTCCTCGCCTTTGCTTCTTCTACAGCAGAAATCAAATTTTCATATGCGTCTGCATTCTCTATTAGAAAAGAATTTATACGTAACTCTGAAGATTTTAACTTCTCTTCGAACTTCTGGCGTATTTGACCTATACTTGAATCACTTTCAGACATGATGTTTAGGTTTTAATTATTAACTCATAAATTAGGAACAATTTCGTGCGAAATATGCGGTAAACTACTATTGACATAAGCTAGGTTATGCGTTAGCGACAGCGTATGACACAATACTAATTGTAAAATGCCGCCCTCTGCCGACTGTTCCGCGAAATCGACTCTGCCTATGAAGAATTAGCAATGTCGACTTTGCCCATTTGGAACCGGGCGAAGATCATAATATAATAGTAGTTACTGACATTGTTATCGTTGAGTAGGCAGTGTCGACTTTGCCCACATCAAACCGGGCCATGTCAGTAAATAAACCATTTCAGCGGGCTTTGCCTAAGAGGGTTATGCAATGCTGACATCGCCCGGGCAATGTCGGCTCTGCACAACTTGCGGACTTTGCCCGTAACATATATATATTGTGACGATTTTCCACTCTCCGTCCGAGGAGCACGAGGACGGGGGAGCTGGGCCGTCGACAAAAACCAAAGAAAGGAAATATTGTCCTTTAATAACTTACTTCCGCGGAATCAGGGGTCTTGGTCGTTCCGCGCGAGTCGCAGCAGAACGCCAGCCGACGAATATGAGAAATTATACTCGGTTTGGGCGCCAGACACGGTCTTTCACGTGTCAATTCACGATAATTATACGAACGCGAAAATTCGGCCGGAAGTTCCGCGACGGGCCGGCTGCCCGCTTAACGGTAGAGGGGCAGGGTGTGGTTGCCGCGAGAAAAGACTAATAGCTCGCACGATCCAACTCTTGATAGAATAAATTTCCGCGAGACTGATGACTCGATTGAGTGTAAAGCGAGATACTACATCACAAAAAAAAAGGAACACAGAAATAACAGAAGGCGCGTAATTGATAGCCAAACAAAGGTGATCAGATTTATTATCATAGAACAACTGTGCGAGAAGTTAGCAAATATAAATAAACTCGACTTATATTCCGAGTACACAGTGCTCTTAAAGGAAATTAAACAATGTCATAAAGAAAGATCCGATAAATCTGACCTTAACAACAGGATATAAAACGTAAATAATATCTTTACAGCAATCAATGTACGCTAGACAAAGAAGAACCGAAAGCGATAAACAAGATTGCGCGAAATACAACTAATACCAGTATTACGGTTTTGACGCGACCATCAAGGTGATAAAGATCGAATCCGGTCTATTTCGCGGATCGGAATATTTTATGCGAATTTCCACGCGATCGGCAGTTCGCAATACACGCGAGAGGTTACCGCTACGGCGAGAAGAGAGCAGAGAGAGTAATCGCGCACCTCGCCTATCGCCGTCTCGCTCGCTCTCGCGCGCGCGCACTCTCTGTCTCTCTCGGATTCACGCTCTCGCACGTGTTCACGTAAATTCTCACTCCCTGCGTATCTCCGCGCCCACGTAATCACACGACCAACAATATTCCCGATTACGCCATTAATATTTCACACTCGAATCATCCATACGGCACACTCACTTATACTTTACAATTACACGAATAATGCGCGACAAGTATGAGAAGGACGCGACGACTAGTGAGCCCCGGAGAGACGAAGTTCCGCGAAAGAACCAATTACTACGCGTAATATCGCGACAATCCTCGTCGCATGACCCCGATCGCTCTCACGAAATCGCCAAAGAAATAATATTCTCGAAGAAGCGGGCAACGCCCGTACGCAAATCAATTAATTACACTAAATCCTTGCGCGACCGGGCCAGAACGACGGAGGCTAGAAATTACACGATGGACGTTTTAGTTACTTTACCGCAAGAAGAGCAAGGGTAGCCTCACCGGACGATCCCTCCTGAGTACGTGGCAGTCTCTATCTCTTGGTTCTAGTCAGACTCTCAACCTCTGCCAGACACGTGTAGCCGGGTCGAGCGGTCGCGCCAATCTCCCGGATCTATCGGCCCGAAATCGACAGCTGGATCAATGCTGCGCACGCGGGGTGCGTACGCGATAACCAATTACGGCGCCGTGCCGTCTACCGTCGCCGCGCGAGATTAACAAGGCCGTACGGGGTTCACAGCACCCCTCGTGATGGTGATGAAATATTTTTATTCGCGCGGTATTTGCGCGGAGTTTGGAGGCCTTCGCGACCTCGCGCCGCGGGCCTCCCCGCGGTGGCCTTGTGTCCCGTCTCCGACGGAGCGGTATCCCGCGGGAGGAAAGTTATCCTCCCGGTCTGGGGCCCTTCCGGCGCCTGTAGTCGGGCGCCTCACTGGACCTCGTGTCAGTAGCTCGTCAAGGCCGAATTCCTCCGTGACTCTCTGTATTTGCTTCCCTCTTTGTTGTTTTGCAGTTCTTATGGTTCTTGGTGGTGTGTTTGTCTCGCTAATCTCTTCAACCGCGACTGTTTCTCGCCTGCGACGACAACACCTCTCTCTCTCTTTCTCCCGCGACAATATTCTCTCCCGGTCCGGCTCCCAAAAATATAAAAATAAAAGAAACAAAAACTCGTTAATAAGCTATTACTTTTCGCGGCGCTAAGTCTCTCGGGGTTCTCATTCTCGCTCGTTTTTCGCTCGCTCTCTTGGCGCGGTCGCTCGGCTTTCGCCCCGCGATAGGGAGTGCACGTGAGTCGGGACGACCACGTCACATCCCCCCATGCCAAGAGAGGATCTCCCGTCAGACTACCCTTGCGGCGTCCGAGTTCCGAGCCTCAATCGAAGGGCCCGTTTTCTGAGCGATCGTGAGTCCCCTAGAGCTTTGTTCGCCTTAACTTCGAGACATTAATGGTTCGCCTAAGACGATCACAAACTCGACAAACACAAAACAAAAAAAACAACGCAAACCCAATTGTTGCAAATTATGTTCGCCCTTCACGTATTTGGGGCGACTTGCCACTTCACCGTGAGGTCTTGGTTTACCCTTTTGGTCGTTCGTCTCTTGGTGGCCGATACGCAATTTATACGGACGCGATATCGCCGCGGAGTATTCTTCCGACGCAAGGGGTTTTCAGGGGTATCTTCCAATCAAATAAAGAAATGCCTGTCTCAGCGCTAATCATACATTTATTCTGGTCTTGTCGACCCCATTGCTCAGTGAGTCACGCGACCACAATAAAAAAAAACAAAAAAAACAAGGCCATCAAACGAAAATTAAGTCAGCGGACTACCCAAAACGAAAAAAAATTAATAATAATGAGCTGAGGAGAGCGAAAGAAAAAAATTATCACGCTGGCGGAAGGCCTGGTCGGCGGGTTCCTACCCAACCGTTCTCCCGTAGTTTCAGAGGTGGTGGCATGCCCCTCTTCCTCGGTGGCGTTGGTCCGGCGTGTCCCTTGCCAGGAACGTAGGGACCCTGCGCCTTCCAGCCCTCCTGGCATTTCGGGCAGTTCCGGACACTGGTGCCTCTCTCACCGCAACGATAGCACACCTGCACGGCTTGAAACTCGTTGCGGCGGGGACACTCTCGCAGGAAGTGGCCGGGGTTGTCACACAGCCAACACCCAAACGATGGTGGCCCCAGTATGTCCGGGGGAAAGGGCCTCGGTCGATCCTGCATCGGCCTCGCTCGGCGAGGGGTGACCGGCGCGGGTTCCGCGACCGGGGGCGGCTTTCGGGCCGGTAATGCGGCCCGCACCCAGGGTCGCTCCTCGGGGTCCGGTCCCCGTCCCGTAGGCGGCTCCTTTGCCGCGGTTGGGATGTCCGAGATGGTTCCGGGGGCTACGGCTGCGTTGACGGGGCCCGTATCCACCTCGGGTCGTCTCTCGGCCTCGATCCTGGCCACCTCGGCCAGGATATCGGCCCACAGGTCGGGAAACTGATCCTTTATCGTTACGATATTTTCTGCGGTTTCCTGAACCGCTCTCCTCCGGTACTCCGCGATAATTCTCGACATCTTAATCTAGGGAGGAGGATCGTCGATATAAGGCTTTAAATCTTTTACATGAACTTTTCCTATATCCTTATCCGCTAAGTCCTGTAGTTCGTATACTACCGGGGACAATATCCGCGATATCTTAAATGGACCATGAAATTTGGTCGCTAATTTCGCAGACACTGCCTGCGCGGCGGACGACAACACATGCTGTCTTTTTAAAACCAACTCGCCCATCGCGAACTGCCTATCACGTCTGCGCGCATTATAATATCGCGCTTGCCTCTCGTGCGCGGCCTCTAAGTTCTCATTAACCCATTCTCGCAAGTGTGGGATTTTCTCCATTCGCGCCCGCCATTCTACTGGATTCGCTTCTCCAATCGCGACATCCGCTTCCTGCCTCTCTTTCTCGGTATTCGTCGGCTGGGGTTCACGACCAAGGTTCAAAAACGCGGGAGTCGTTCCCAACGATGTATGATACGCGGTGTTATATGCAAATCTAAACTCGGCTATGTGTTCGTCCCATTCCCTGTGGTTCTCCTCGAGAAAGGCTGTTATCATGGTCTTCAATACGCGGTTCACGCGTTCGACCGGGTTCGCCTGCGGGTGGTACGGAGGTACGGTGATGTGTCCGATACCCCGTTCGCGCGCGAAAGCTTTCAACTCGCGGTTAATATACTCGGTGCCGTTATCTGTCAATAGATTGCGTGGTGTTCCCCACCGATTGATTACCACGTCATCCAGTACCTCGCGTATCTTCTTACCGGTCGCTTTCCGGAGCGGACAACATTCTATCCACTTAGTAAATAGATCCTGAATCACTAACAAATACTCAAATCCGTTCTTACTCCGAGGGAACGGTCCCATAATATCGCTCGCGACAACTGTCCATGGGGTCTCTACCGTCCGTCTACCCATTAATCCGGCGGGCACTGCTTGTTCGACTTTAGTTTTCTGACAAATATCACACCGACGCACGTATTCCGCGACATCCCTAAACATTCGTGGCCAAAAATAACGTAATGCAACGCGCTGGTATGTTTTCTCGACGCCTAAGTGGCCTGCTTGAGGGCCGTCGTGAGCTTCACGTATAACTTCGAGACGCGATTCTTTAGGAATCACGAGCTTCCACTGTTGTAGGTCGTCAACTACCTCAGCGACTACGCGATTCGGTTTCCTAAAATAAAGCCTCTCGTCCTCTATTTTCCAGCCCGGATATCGGCGTGGAGATTCTTCGACATCTCTTACGCGTGCGTTGTACCACTCATCATTCGCGATCGCGATTGCACAAACTTCTCCGGTGGATTCGTATATTCTCGACAACGCGTCCGGGACATGGTGTAGTGCACCCTTTCGGTGTTCGATCGTATAGTCGTATTCTAGGAGTTCTAAAGCCCATCGTGCTAACCGTCCCGTCGGGTTTTTTAAGTTATGCAGCCACCGCAGGCTGCTATGATCCGTAATGACGCGAAACTTGTATCCTTCGAGATACGGCCTAAACTTTTTAATCGCCCACACGACAGCGAGGCATTCCTGTTCTGTCGTGGCATACTTCTTTTCGGTTTCGGATAATGCGCGACTCGCAAATGCCGTAACGTGCTCGACACCTTCCAATTCCTGCGTTAGTACGGCGCCTAATCCCACCGAGCTCGCGTCTGTCTGCAATACGAAGGGTAGTTCGAATCTCGGGCACGACAATGTAGGAGACGAAGTAATGCACTTTTTGACTTCTTCGAACGCGGATCTTTGATCATCCCCCCACTCCCAAGAGTAATTCTTCCGGAGAAGACGCGTCAACGGTTCCAGTTTACTGGCACATTGCGGAATAAACCGGCGGTACCACGACGCCATTCCTATAAAACGTCGCAGCTGTTTGATATTTTTCGGCGGAGGGTACTCGACAATCGAAATAGTTTTATCCGGATCGACTTTTAGCCCTTCCTGTTGAACTAGGAATCCGAGATATTTTACTTGGGCGCGACAAAACTTGCTTTTCTCCGGGTTTATCGTTAGCCCGGCTTCTTTAATACGATCTAATACCCGCTTGAGCCATTGCAAATGTTCCTCAAAAGTACGCGTCACTATGACTATGTCGTCAAGGTAGGCAAACGCGTGGGGCTCCATTTCCGGCCCAATAAGTCGGTCTAATAGTCTCTGAAACGTCGCGGGGGCTCCCGTGAGTCCGTATGGCATACGCGTAAATTGAAAAAGGCCCTTCCCTGGCACTGTAAATGCGGTAGGTTCGCGGCTATTTTTCTCGAGGGGGATCTGAAAGTACGCCTGACTAAGGTCTATGGTCGAAATGTATCTCGCGGACCGGAGTTTATCCAATATTGTGTTCATATATGGAAGCGGATATGCGTCTTTTCGCGACACCTGGTTTAATTTCCTAAAATCGAGGCAAAAACGATATGATCCATTCGGTTTCTTTATCATAACTATCGGGCTTGACCACTCGCTCTTCGAGGGCTCGACAATTCCCGCTTCCAACATCTTATCAACCTCGTTATAGATCGCTTCTTGGATCTTCGGTGACACCGGGTAGTATCGTTGTTTGATAGGCACGTGATTCCCGACATCTATCTTGTGCTCGGTTAGCGAGGTTGCGCCCGGTTTATCTGGATCACCGGTGATCTCTAAACGGAGGAATTCGCCCAATCTAGTCTTTTCATCTGAGGCTAATTCGACTAAGCCGCAACAGACCGGAGTACTAACGCGACAATCGCTCGTGAACAAACCCCGCCGGTTCGGGGTGGATTCGATCCGTGAAAAATTTCTCGAGGCCCGTTTCACGGGCTCTTGAGTACGCTCGTCAGTTACATAATTATTGCGCGACAAATTTTCGCGATTTCCCTCGAAATTATATACGACCGAGGGCTCTTCCACGAATAGCCATTGGCGTGCCGCAAAATTCACGACCATTCCAAACGCGGACAGGAAATCTATTCCCAAGATACACGACAGTGCCAGCGTCGGGAGAGCGCATGCTCTAATAGTTCGCATCTTATTCTCTAATTCGAAGGGGAGATCGATCTCTCCTTTTATTTTCGTCGTTTGCCCCGTAGCGGTGGTCACTCTATTGCCTTCAGATCTCGAAAACGATCGCGATAGTTCTTCTAACTGTTCTATGATTTCCGGTCCTAAAAACGTACGACTCGATCCGGAGTCTAATAAAGCGCGATACTCCCTTCCCATAACCTTCACACATAAAAACGACAAAGACGATTTTTCGCGACAACGAAACGTACTGTACGAATACTCCCTCTTACACGACAGACCCGAACTCGGAGGATGGGCGCGTTCAGGAGTCGATTTTTCCTCCTCAATCGACTCCCTTACTCTTTTCCCGAACAGTCGGGACACGTCCTCAAGGTTACTTCTGCCCGGCCGCAGCGATAACAATGTAATCGCGCGGCGGCCTCACAATCTCGCGACAGATGACCAATGCCGTCGCAGTTCCAACATTTCGCGGTACTGGCCCGCGAGGGTCTCGTTTTATTCCCCGAAGTGGAAGGTTTATCGGGTGTCGCGCGCGATTCTCCGGCGGGTTTTGGTTTTCGCTTCCCCGCTGTTGTCCCGTAGGCCGAAGGGGTCGAGATGCCGGGCGGCGTATCGAGAGCGGCTACGGTCTCGGTATTCTTAACGTGCTTGTTAGTACCCTTCGGTGGCTTATATGCCAAGTCGGGAAACAGCGATTTTTCCGGAGTCGGAGGGGCGCGATATCGTAGGTTCGCGGCTTGATCCGCTTCCGCGCTGGTCGCGAGAAATTCTAGCGTCTCGAGATCTTCTAATTCCTCTCGTCGCACCGCGACCCTTAGTCTCGGCAACATGTTTCGAAACGCGTAGCTAATCTTTTCCTTCTCACTCCACGGAGGCGACAGTCGATCGAACAGCGCGGTGATATTGGTGATATAATCCGCGACAGGCTCATATTCCCCTTGAGTTCGTAACCTTATCTCGTCAAGAAGCGCGAATTGAAAGTCCGGATCGCCAAAGCGTGTTCGCCACGCGTATTTAAAGATAGCCCATGACGTTAGACGGTCTTTCTTGCCCCGAAACCAACTTAATGCGATACCGGTCAAGAAGAACGGCAGACAACGCAAGATGTCCTCGTCAGATACCGGAATGAGTTCCCGACCCTCTTCGATTCGCAGGAGGAATGCCTCGGCATCCTCTCCTCGAGCGCCCGAAAACTTCAGATTCCACTTGCGCATTACGTTATATGCAGTGGCCGCGGAATTAGCCGGCGAGGTAGTCGATGATCGTCTACCGGAGCTGGGGGTCCTCGGTGACCCACCCAACTGACGTCGGTTACACGGTGGTACCGGACTATCGGGCCGATCGGCCTCCTCGTCCTGAGGAATTTCTAATAACTCGTTATCCGACATGGCTTCACTTTTGGTCGAGCTAGGCGGACGCGTCGACCAACGCACCCCTAATCTTTCGCGACGCTCGTAACGCTGTAACCGAGTATTCAGTACGTGGCGATCCCCCTCGGTAGAGAGACCCCTTCTAAATAACTCGTCGATTATCTGTTGGCTTGACAACGTGTAGACCCAACTGTCTTCGTGATGTATTTTACTCATAAGACCCCGAACTTATACTCGCCAAGGTCGCTTACGACTCTCGAAAGCTCGAATCCGCAAACAATTAATACACGCCGATTGAAAAACGGTCGCGAAATTGGGCAAGCTAAGATCGTATTTGTTCGCTTCAATATTGACTACTGGTTCCTTTGTCGAAAACAGCCTATTGTTCTCGCGATTTTATTATTCCGTACCTAGTCAATACGTACGCGTGTTTATCTATCCAATCACGAAGGTTATGCGTGACACGCGTACAGCCTTTCTCGAGGACAATTATACGCGAAGCCGATTTAGCTTCGCTCTCGTTCGAAAGAAAAAAAAGGAAACATAAAACACGACACACAAAAAAAATCAAAGCACACCATATATATCGCGATATCGAATGAATAAACTTTATTTCTTCTGTAATAATTACCCTGAAAGAAACGGAGTTAGTCATACAATACACACTCAAAAAAAATTTCTAGGGTAGGTCTCTCTGCGATTAATTACCGTGTTGAAAGAAATTTTTATTTGTATTTTTAATTTTCTAAGAAAATTGACTTGCGAAAGTATACTACTTCGGGAAGAAAAAGTCGGGTTTATTAATATTATCCAAAAAAAATTATAATAATGCTCTTTTCGCTCCACGATTCACCCGAATATAATAATCATGAATAAATTACTAATGAAAAGAGATTCTATTAATCCCTATTCACAAAAAAAATTTATACGGTGTAAATAGGCGTTTATCCGCGATAATCAAGGCAACGAAAAACTATTTCGCCACAGAGACCTTCCTTTTTCCAATATATTATATAAAAAAAATTCACTTACACAAAATAATTCAATATCGACCATCCCCAGTCATATAAACAACCAATAATATCAATTATCAATAAAGTCATTAATCAATTATACTGATAATCAATAAAATCAATAATCAATAATATTTATAATCCATCGGATAAACAAGAGATAATATTAATGAGCACGAATATCAATAATCAGGTTCCGCTAGTATTCGCGCGAGGAAGCGAATCGCACTCCCGCACGAGAAATTCTCAATCACACAACAAAAGGAATTCTCTCACTACTTCTTCGAATTTTATTTCCGCGAGGAAAAAGAATCGAATCAATCAGAGTCACTATCACTAAATAGAAAAAAATTTTTCGTCACTCAGCGGAATTCTGATATCTGAAAATTTCTATTAGTCGCGAATAATTATACTTCATTAAACGCGTCGTACTTCAATAATGCTTTTTAGCCACTAAGTGCCATATTCACTACATCCAATCGTCAAATAAAGTATTTCTATTCCCCACATCTACAATAATACTAAGCTTTATGGGAGAGAACAAAAAAATTAGGATTAAATTTTATTCTTCGTCAACCAAGAAAGATAGCAAGAAAAAAAATTTTTCTTTTAAAACATCTTCACGAATTGCGGATTTTATTACTACCGAATATCTAACGAATCAGTCACGACTACATATCGCTGTGTGCTAAAATAGATTCGCGATACTAATCAGAAATGCTCCTCCAATTATTTTTGCAACGAGGCCCCACGTTGGGCGCCAATTTTGTGACGATTTTCCACTCTCCGTCCGAGGAGCACGAGGACGGGGGAGCTGGGCCGTCGACAAAAACCAAAGAAAGGAAATATTGTCCTTTAATAACTTACTTCCGCGGAATCAGGGGTCTTGGTCGTTCCGCGCGAGTCGCAGCAGAACGCCAGCCGACGAATATGAGAAATTATACTCGGTTTGGGCGCCAGACACGGTCTTTCACGTGTCAATTCACGATAATTATACGAACGCGAAAATTCGGCCGGAAGTTCCGCGACGGGCCGGCTGCCCGCTTAACGGTAGAGGGGCAGGGTGTGGTTGCCGCGAGAAAAGACTAATAGCTCGCACGATCCAACTCTTGATAGAATAAATTTCCGCGAGACTGATGACTCGATTGAGTGTAAAGCGAGATACTACATCACAAAAAAAAAGGAACACAGAAATAACAGAAGGCGCGTAATTGATAGCCAAACAAAGGTGATCAGATTTATTATCATAGAACAACTGTGCGAGAAGTTAGCAAATATAAATAAACTCGACTTATATTCCGAGTACACAGTGCTCTTAAAGGAAATTAAACAATGTCATAAAGAAAGATCCGATAAATCTGACCTTAACAACAGGATATAAAACGTAAATAATATCTTTACAGCAATCAATGTACGCTAGACAAAGAAGAACCGAAAGCGATAAACAAGATTGCGCGAAATACAACTAATACCAGTATTACGGTTTTGACGCGACCATCAAGGTGATAAAGATCGAATCCGGTCTATTTCGCGGATCGGAATATTTTATGCGAATTTCCACGCGATCGGCAGTTCGCAATACACGCGAGAGGTTACCGCTACGGCGAGAAGAGAGCAGAGAGAGTAATCGCGCACCTCGCCTATCGCCGTCTCGCTCGCTCTCGCGCGCGCGCACTCTCTGTCTCTCTCGGATTCACGCTCTCGCACGTGTTCACGTAAATTCTCACTCCCTGCGTATCTCCGCGCCCACGTAATCACACGACCAACAATATTCCCGATTACGCCATTAATATTTCACACTCGAATCATCCATACGGCACACTCACTTATACTTTACAATTACACGAATAATGCGCGACAAGTATGAGAAGGACGCGACGACTAGTGAGCCCCGGAGAGACGAAGTTCCGCGAAAGAACCAATTACTACGCGTAATATCGCGACAATCCTCGTCGCATGACCCCGATCGCTCTCACGAAATCGCCAAAGAAATAATATTCTCGAAGAAGCGGGCAACGCCCGTACGCAAATCAATTAATTACACTAAATCCTTGCGCGACCGGGCCAGAACGACGGAGGCTAGAAATTACACGATGGACGTTTTAGTTACTTTACCGCAAGAAGAGCAAGGGTAGCCTCACCGGACGATCCCTCCTGAGTACGTGGCAGTCTCTATCTCTTGGTTCTAGTCAGACTCTCAACCTCTGCCAGACACGTGTAGCCGGGTCGAGCGGTCGCGCCAATCTCCCGGATCTATCGGCCCGAAATCGACAGCTGGATCAATGCTGCGCACGCGGGGTGCGTACGCGATAACCAATTACGGCGCCGTGCCGTCTACCGTCGCCGCGCGAGATTAACAAGGCCGTACGGGGTTCACAGCACCCCTCGTGATGGTGATGAAATATTTTTATTCGCGCGGTATTTGCGCGGAGTTTGGAGGCCTTCGCGACCTCGCGCCGCGGGCCTCCCCGCGGTGGCCTTGTGTCCCGTCTCCGACGGAGCGGTATCCCGCGGGAGGAAAGTTATCCTCCCGGTCTGGGGCCCTTCCGGCGCCTGTAGTCGGGCGCCTCACTGGACCTCGTGTCAGTAGCTCGTCAAGGCCGAATTCCTCCGTGACGCTCTGTATTTGCTTCCCTCTTTGTTGTTTTGCAGTTCTTATGGTTCTTGGTGGTGTGTTTGTCTCGCTAATCTCTTCAACCGCGACTGTTTCTCGCCTGCGACGACAACACCTCTCTCTCTCTTTCTCCCGCGACAATATTCTCTCCCGGTCCGGCTCCCAAAAATATAAAAATAAAAGAAACAAAAACTCGTTAATAAGCTATTACTTTTCGCGGCGCTAAGTCTCTCGGGGTTCTCATTCTCGCTCGTTTTTCGCTCGCTCTCTTGGCGCGGTCGCTCGGCTTTCGCCCCGCGATAGGGAGTGCACGTGAGTCGGGACGACCACGTCACAATATATACTATGATATTTTTTTATAAGATGTAATATTCGTCCTTATAAAATAAGTTTTTTAAATATATATTGCATATATCATCAATTTATTCATAATAACTACAACTTACTTGTTTGTATCAATAACAATAAAGTTGGAAAAAGTAAATTATTATTTTTTAAATCTTTTAATTTTTCCTTTCTTATTCCACAGCTGATGTTTTCTTTCATTTGTACGAATTTTTGTACGTACAATTATTTTTAGCTGACGTCTCAAATTTTTAAATTCATCATTTGAAGTAGCTTCTGTATTGAAGAATCTCGTAGCCTCTGAAAATGCATATTTATATCTATAGCATAAAATAAATAATACTTTGATTAATAATTTTATAATTTTTTTCATATACATTAATCAAACCATTAAATCGCATATCTTCGTTATTAAGAAATATAGTATCTTTATATTCACAAACTGTTTGTACAAGTATTTTCTTTAAAGTCACGCAAGTACCGCAATCGTTCCGTCATTTTGGCTCCAGTACGCGGCTATTTCAAATTTTAGTGTATGATAATTGTACTTTAGATGTTAGGTTACAAAGTGTACTACGTACATTTTCCGACGCCATATTGGCTCCAACGTGCTAAAAAAAAAAGAGCATTATGAATTGCGGTACTTTATATATCTATTGAACTTTTATTTTCTTCAACCTCATCTGCCATCTGTTTATCTGTATCTAGTACTTTATTTAAATCTTTATATCAGCATCAGATGAATCATATTTAAATGCATTAGTCGCATTAAAATTTAGCTTAAATTTTTGAGTTTTATTATTTTTCATAATAGATGTACTATAATCTTCAGAATTTCCTGAAAATATATATATTGAATTAAAAAGGTATCAAGAGACACGGTAGTGTCTCGCGCCAAGTCTACTGAGCGTAGCTTTGCGTAGCGACTGCGAGGCATGCCGTGTGTACTATACGCGAGTCGGACAGTTGAGAGTATCATATATTTTTGATACGCAATAACGGCTGAAGCGATCGAGTTCTTATTACGCTCAATCGATAGATTGAGTTCAAATTATATAATAAAAGTGTCTTTACTTTTTCTCTATGTGCTTTGTAAACGGAGATATAATGTAAAGTTTGATTTTTTAAAAAATTGATTCAAGTTTTGGTCGTCATCGACCTTCTCAATGCGCATGTACCAGGAATTGTCCAGTTCGAGCATTCATTGCAAGCGTTGATCCCGCTCCATGAATATCATTAGGTTATCAGTTTTGACATATTTTGACACATAAGTTCAGTTTTGATGTAGATTAAGTTTGATTAATTCATTAATTAATTGATTAAAAGAGAGTAGAAATTTCTTGTAAATATGTATAATATGAAAAAAATAATTGTTTATAATATAAAATAAAAACGTTATTAGAAATTAATAATCCATTATTAAAAAGAAGATGTAAAGTCGATACTCGCATATATCGAAGATCGTGTCACCGCTTTATCCGTGATGTTGACTGATTCTCCCGATGTCGAATAATCGCGCGAGGAAACCTCTTGACAAACACTAACTTTTATTATTTCCGAGTTATTCCGCGTTATAAAAAACGGAGCTGTCTCAAACACGACTGTACTGTTTGACAGCTGTCACAAATCTAAGATGTCCGCCGTGAGACGTGAATTTTGCTTAATATCCTTGAAATTGTCTAATTATTGTGCTTATTTCAAGATGTTGATTTATTTTGTTATAAAAGTTTAAACTTTGAATTCAAAAATTAAGGCCTGTGTAAGTCGTACAACATTTTCTGTAGGCGCGTTTTAATTTTTGCAATTAAAGTTTAAACGTTGTTCGCGAAAATGTAGGCCTCTATAAAGCCTAGAACATTTTTTGTGGGCTCGTTTTGTAGACCTTGAAAAAACCTTTAAAACCCGCCCATGCCCATTGCTTTACCACTTATAGTTTAATTAATTTTTGCGAATAACTTTCAAAATTGAAATTCTAAAATGTATAAAACTATAAGTCTTAGAATATTTGCCTTCTTAATTTCTGTCAAAAATTATTATAATCGAAGATAAAATGTTATAACATATTATATACAATTCCGAGCTAATCCGAGCTTTCCTTAACCGCCTATTACGGCGGTTTCGCGCCGATTTAGCCACGGCCCGCGAGGGTCGTCTTCTTGGGTTGTCCACAACGAGAGCGAACAATAAAATAACCGGACAAGGAGGGTTCTTATTGAAAAATAACTCTGGGATTTCTCGTAAGAAAAAAAAGGAATATATGTTATTAATTTTAAGAGCATGATTAAATGAATTTATTATATTATATTATATCTATTTATTTGCTCGTTAGTTGGCCTTTCACTATATTCCATTATTATTATTTATTGCGTTGCATTATACGAGCCTTTTTGTCTTTTTGATATGTATATATTGGATGATTGCAAAAGTTCGTGCCCGATTTGCATAGATGGTGGTAATAACTTCAAATCGGGCACGAACCTTTGCAATCATCCAATATATATTTATATAATTTTGATATTTTAGTTATTTAAGAATTTAGTTAGTTATTTTATTACTTATTTGTTCGTTCAAGAGAGAGAGAGAGAGAGAGAGAGAGAGAGAGAGAGAGAGAGAGAGAGAGAGAGAGAGAGAGAGAGAGAGAGAGGGGGGGGGGAGAAATCACGGATTCCTCCGCTATCGCGGGGAATCCAAAATGATTTCAAGAGAGAGAGGGGGTAAGAATGGAGGGAGAAAAAACAGTTTTCTGAGTTAGAAGTAAACAAGAATAATAAATTAATTAATCAAAAAGGAAGACAAAGATAATTTAATTCAAGTCCTACAATTATTTTTAAGTATAAGGGTGGAGATGTAGCACACTTGATAAACTTACTTCTTATGGGGTGCGCTGATAGAATATTCAAAAAATCAGGTTGCGTCAGGATCAGTGACTTGTAGCCTCCAGGTGGAAATCTGGCTGGTATATCCAATTTGAACTCACTATTAGTCACTGTTTCTCAGTGTCGCACTAAGTTCTCACACACACACACACACACACACACACACACACACACACACACACACACACACACACACACACACACACACACACACACACACACACACACACACACACACACACACACACACACACACACACACACACACACACACACACACACACACACACACACACACACACACACACACACACACACACACACACACACACACACACACACACACACACACACACACACACACACACACACACACACACACACACACACACACACACACACACACACACACACACACACACACACACACCAAACGAGCGTTAATATTTGCAGATAAAATCTAAGTTCGTGCAAGGCCAAGTTTCAAAAAGAATCGCGTTTAAAAGTTCGAAATAAAGTCTGTTTTCTCAAGGGATGTCGCGGGTATATCAACCTCCTTGCTCCTCCTCTCCATTTGTTTGTTAATATTTCCTGACGAATATATTATATATATTATATATAGGAAATTTTTCAATGACGCCCTTTAGGTCCTGGAGGCGTCGCTTTTGATTTTACAATTACTATGATTGGTCAAGGCTTTTGTTCAGGCCCTTACGTTTGGACCAATGGAGAATTTCTTGCTATCAAGTGTGGTTGATATTTTTATTACCCTCTCGATCTTATCTTAGGCAGATATCGCGTAACGACGATCTGTCAGCCGAGAATTGTTTAGAATCGCTTATCGTTGTTAGTCTCTCTTCTAAAATTGTATTAGTTTTCCCAAGTGTTGGTTTCGTTTAGAGAACTGTCAACTAGTTTAACTTCTTAGAATGTAATGAGTTACAGTTTGAATTTTATGAGTTGATCTGTATACTTCTCTAGTTCTGTATATATTCTTTTACTTTTACGATAAAGCTGTCTCGGAATATGTTTGCATTGCCTGTCAGATCGTCGGTTTATCTGCGCGACTGCAATATTTAAAATATCGCTTTGCGTTCTCTAAAAGAAAAGAATCGTGGAGTCCACAGGACGTAACGATTCTTTACTATTATTATTAAACTATCTCGACATGTTTTCCTCGCCTATCAGATCGTAGTTTGTGCATCTGCGATATTTCGAATATCGCCTTGCGTTCTCCGAAAGAAAAGAATTGTGGAGTCCACAGGACGTAACACTCCACTTGTGCCAAATTGTGCTAGTCGAGCACAACAACTTTTTCTAATGACAAAATGACGTCAGACCATTAGAACTCGCAGAACAGCCACAATTTAAACGTCGATTTTTCAAATCTAAAACTTTATAGTTTTATAACTTTCAAACCGTAATAGATCAATAAATCTAATTTCTCAACTTGTGCTGAGTTGTGCTAGTCAATACGGATAAAAACCGTACAAAAGAAATCTTACTAGTTTCGATAGTTAGCCAAAGATCATTCAAAAAGGGTGGGAATGAAAGAAAAATTTAATTTTTTCACATTTTCTCTACTTGTGCCAAATTGTGCTAGTCGAGCACAACAATTTTTTCTAATGACAAAATAACGTCAGACCATTAGAACTCGCAGTACAGCCAAAATTTGAATGTCGATTTTTCAAATCTAAAACTTTATAGTCTTATAACTTTCAAACCGTAACAGATAATCAAACTTCTCAACTTGTGCTGAGTTGTGCTAGTTAAGACAAATAAAAACCGTACAAAAGAAATCTTACCAGCCTCGATAGTTAGCCAAGGATCATTCAAAAAGGGTGGGGATAAAAAAAATTTAATTTTTTCACATTTTTTTCACTTGTACCAAATTGTGCTAGTCGCGCACAACAACTTTTTCTAATGACAAAATGATGTCAGACCATTAGAACTCGCAGTACAGCCAAACTTTAAAAGTCGATTTTTTAAATCTAAAACTTTAAAAAAGAAACTTTTTCCCCTTCTGATTTTTGAAAATTATGAAATTTATCTTATAACTAGTCTGATAGCATATTTAATGCCAAATTCAACCATATATAATAAAGTTATATTCTGATAACGCATTTTTTAGAAATAAGCTAAAAACGCCACTACACGCGCCCTATTCGTATCTGCTTTATGCTATCAGGCGGTCGCTACTCGTGATGCCAGTTTTTCTTTCGTAAGTTCACAGAGACGATGAATTATCAATAAATAATTTATATATTACAATTTATATATGTTTTTTATTTTTATATCGCTAGTAAATTAATCAACAGGGTAGTTAAATTAATCGACCACACTAGTCAATGAATTTTGTCTAAGTTATGACTTTATCGACCATATGGTTGTGATCTTTATAAAGTATAACTTGAAATTATTAATTACAAATTTTTCTTAAGTGAGAAAAATATTGGTCCGAAAGTCGCTGAATCGGGAATCGAACCCGAGTCTTTCGCTTGCCGGGCGACTGCTCTTACCTCTAAGCTATTCAGACCCTTCGAAACAATACTTTTCTCTTTTGCTTTTATATAGTTATTTGTAAATAACGCCTTGTATATCCGCCGGCGTACACTAAACAGTTGGAAAATCATCTATATGGATGGGCTCCATGATTAGGTCCAGGAGCAAATTTAAATGTTTTTTATTTTTATATCGCTAGTAAATTAATCAACAGGGTAGTTAAATTAATCGACCACACTAGCCAATGAATTTTGTCTAAGTTATGACTTTATCGACCATAAGGTTGTGGTCTTTATAAAGTATAACTTGAAATTATTAATTACAAATTTTTCTTAAGTGAGAAAAATATTGGTCCGAAAGTCGCTGAATCGGGAATCGAACCCGAGTCTTTCGCTTGCCGGGCGACTGCTCTTACCTCTAAGCTATTCAGACCCTTCGAAACAATACTTTTCTCTTTTGCTTTTATATAGTTATTTGTAAATAACGCCTTGTATATCCGCCGGCGTACACTAAACAGTTGGAAAATCATCTATACGGGTGGGCTCCATGATTAGGTCCAGGAGCAAATTTAAATATGTTTTTTATTTTTATATCGCTAGTAAATTATGAAAAATTTGTAATTAATAATTTCAAGTTATACTTTATAAAGACCACAACCATATGGTCGATAAAGTCATAACTTAGACAAAATTCATTGGCTAGTGTGGTCGATTAATTTAACTACCCTGTTGATTAATTTACTAGCGATATAAAAATAAAAAACATATTTAAATTTGCTCCTGGACCTAATCATGGAGCCCACCCGTATAGATGATTTTCCAACTGTTTAGTGTACGCCGGCGGATATACAAGGCGTTATTTACAAATAACTATATAAAAGCAAAAGAGAAAAGTATTGTTTCGAAGGGTCTGAATAGCTTAGAGGTAAGAGCAGTCGCCCGGCAAGCGAAAGACTCGGGTTCGATTCCCGATTCAGCGACTTTCGGACCAATATTTTTCTCACTTAAGAAAAATTTGTAATTAATAATTCAAGTTATACTTTATAAAGACCACAATCATATGGTCGATAAAGTCATAACTTAGACAAAACTACAATTTATATATTATTTACATTTTTCGAAAATGTGAAATTATTTAATTTACCCCCATCACTCACCTGTTATTTTTGGAAATTTAGAAATTTTGTAAGAACAATAATTTAATAACTTATAGCACTATTATGAGTATTATGAGTTATTAAAAATGCACATATTTTTTATGATTATTCTATTAACGTTATTTAATATACCTATATTAAATTTTTTTTATTTCTTTATTTTATATATGTATATGGCGCTGCTAAATTGAATATGCTAATAATAATATTAATGTACTTTGTACATTTATGTTCCAGTTTTGTTGCATTAATAATATTCCAGTTATTATAATATAATGTTTAAAGTAAATTAATTATTTTTTGTAGCAGCGCCAAGTATTTTTAACTAAAATTTTTTATTTTTTTTATTTGTATGAATTTTTAATTTTTGTATAAGTTTTGAATTTTCAATTTTTTTGTGTAGTCGATAGGATGTCGATAGGAGAGATATGTATATTCTATTCAAACTCTTAACTCTTTCTAATTCTCAGAAATCGTATAAACTCTTTATTAATGTTACTCTTGTAAATTCTCAGAGAGAGAGAGACGCGCTCGACCGAGCGGTCGCCGTTTATAAACACTCAGTTAAAACGCTTATCCTTTCAAATGAAGCCAATCACGGCATGTTTCGTCAAAGGTTTCGGCACATTTCGTCAAAGGTATACAATAAAATCGAGGCAACGGACAGATAAGCATACACGAAAACACGACAATGACCCGACACAAAAATAATAACATAATACATATACTGGTGACTTATTCCACGGACATCCCGCTACGTCAGATACCGCCTACATTTGTATAAATTTTTATTTATTTGGCGCAATTTTTTTATATCATTATTTTTTTTTAGAAATATTAATTTTACAACATAAGTTTTTGTCAATTAACAGAATATTTTTATATCTATTTTTCTAGAATTATAATTATTATTTTATATAATAAAATTATATCGTATAAAGTTGAAATGACATTATTTTTTAGAGCAGTTTTTCTACAATAATTTCAAGCGCGCACCGTTTTTTGTATAACACTTTTTCACATGGCGTGTAGACTTGGCGCCTTTTTTTATCTTTTTTTTTAATGGTAAGTTTTTAAGAATTATCGTGTATACGTGGACACGATTCATCTCAGAGAATAATAATGGTGTCAATTTACAATTAATAACATGAATTGGTCACAAACGACAATACATATCACGAAGAAATAGAGGTACCCGGTTTGACCGTACTTTTCCCTATTTCACTTATGTACTGATCGATGAGAAAGTATATTTTTATTTGTAATATATATATTGTATTTTTTTTATATATTGCGAAATTTCGACATGTAAATATGATGTATGTACATACATTGTGTATCAATGCAAATATAATAATGACAATTTTTCTGATTGTTAATTTTGTAATTAATAATTTACATTTTATCATTTTCTAATTTCTAATTTTGTATAAGTATGTATAGCTATAATATTATTATAATAAGTTTTAAATGATAAAATCAACAGTTAAAGTTTGATTAAATAAGTATCAAAAAGCTTTGATATTGTAATCGATATTAGGTTTTCACGTTTTTGAAGCGTTTTTATTGTTAATAGTTGATATCAACTAAAATAAGTTTGAGTAGATTATATCTTGCGGAAGTGGTGCCTCCTCTGTAGGGGGCGGAACACACTGTGTCCACGCATATGTAGAGAAAAATGGTCCCGCGAGGTAAAATGGTACCCTGTACTTATCTCTCCGATTAGTGTTGTTATCTATGTGTAGAATTTTATATTACTTCTAGCTCTGTCCTGCCATCATATGAACGTTTGCCGAAGCGATTGGATATGTTTAGCAATAAGATAAAAAAAATTCGATTTTTTAGAGATCTGATATAATAAGGTAAACTTCTTTTGTTTCATTGTACGTCCTGGTAATTAAGAAAGATTCTATATAAAGTTATTATACTAGTAAGACCCAGTTTCATATTACATATTTTAATGAGTTTAAAAAGTCCACAAAATGGCAATCTTTCCGTAGCCTTTTTTTTATAAAAATAAAACGGTCGGGATAAAACGGTCATTGTTCTTTTTTAAGAAATCACTCTGTCCCAAAAATTTTTAAATACATTACTCTGCGTTTTTGTTGCAAATATAGTATAAAAATGCCTAAAAATTATTTTTGCATAAAATCACAACAAAATTGAACCCCAATTAATATTTCAGTGCTATATGTTGTTAATTTTTTTTTTTTTGCAACATTAAGTTAATAATGCATTATTTGATAAAAAAATTCTTAAAATACAATTACATAAATTCGAATTATAAATATAATTATTCAATCAAAACTATTATCTGTATCAAAAATATTTTTTGGGGACCCAGCAATTGGGGTAAAATGGTGACTATGAAGGCATATAGAACATTTTTGACTGCAGAAAAATTTGAACTAATAAATAATTTTTAGTCATTC
Organism: Prenolepis imparis; assembly: GCF_030444845.1. NCBI lineage: Eukaryota > Metazoa > Arthropoda > Insecta > Hymenoptera > Formicidae > Prenolepis > Prenolepis imparis. The sequence continues at coordinate 6,994,832 of NW_028141173.1, forward strand.
TACTAAAAAGAGGAAGAAAATGACTTTTCAATTTTGCAAAGTTTGAGAGAGAAAGCAAAATTAATATAGGAACTGCAGCATTTTTTCCTTAAGGTGACCATTTTACCCCAGTCTCCCCTATTTTGCAAGATTCATCACTTCGTCTTATCATAAGTAAGTAAATATAAAATGTATATGCATAAGAATAACATTAAACATAAAATTCTCAGTAAGCAAAGGAGAGGAATGGAAAATTGTAAACTCATGTAGAACATATACATTTATAGATCTCGTCTATATTAATAACCTGAATCATCTATAATAACCCGAGTCTATAATAACCTAACCTGAAAGCAGAGGATGGTGGAGGATGATGAATCTTGTTTCGCTTAGAAAGTTGTAAATCTATGTAAAACTCTAAGAACATAGATCTCATTTCGCACTGAAAGCAGAGGAATTATTCTTGGGGTTGGAGTGCAAAAGGTGAGAGGAGGAGGAACTTCTCCTCCACCCACGCTTTTGCTTTATAATATACATATACACATACACACAAATGATGATTTCCGTACCGTAGATCGTAGGTTGTTTTCATGTCGGTTATTTGGTATCTAGGATATGCTTTCAGAAGGTATATATAAGATATCTTTTCTAAGCACAATAATGACGTATTTGTTATCTTGAACAACTCTCTGATGATGAGCCATCAAACGAATAAAAATGATATCAGTAAGTTAGGTTAGGTTAGGTTAGGTTAGGTTAGAATGTCAGAACTATACTTCCGGCGGGGATTTGAAAATCCAAAACTATTTTTTTTTAACACTATCATTATTATCTACAAAATTATATATGTTTGATGACTGTGCCCAGGGTGGCCCAAAATAGGCGAAGTTCTTTTTTAGCTTGTAGTCTTTCTGCTGAATTTTCGGGTTTGCGGGGTTTCCTTGTGAGATGCGACCAGACACGCTGGTTCTCTTTCATCGAGTAAAGTAGAGAGAAGGGCGGTTCTTCAACCCTCTTTCTCTTTCTCTCTTTCTCTCTCTCTCTTTCTCTCTCTCTCTCTCTTGCGCGCGATACGACGCGCCGCCGTTCCTGGGTTCGGTCTGCATTGCGCATTCACGAGACAGGCGCATCGTGGCAGTGGTCGCCCGTCGTCGTCGTCGTCGCGCTTTTGTCGCCGCCGTCGTCGCCGTCGCCGCTATCGAGTCAGTTTCAACGGTGGTCTTGATAAGGAGCTCACTCACGGGACGCTATTGGTAAAGGTAGAAGACAAGAGAAATCGACGCAAAATCTCGAGTGAGGGGGACAACTCGTCTTACAAGTACAAATAAGACGGCCAAGTTCGATTTGGAACGGTAAGTAATGAAACCTCCAATCTTCAGAAATCGAAATTAGGGATTTGGGTTTGTGTGTGTGGTTCACGAAAAAAGATACGCACACATGAACGTCCGAGAAAATTCTTCGCTCGATTTAATCATCAACCCTCGCGTGTTCAACTCCATTGTCGGTGCTTTGCCTTTTCAGGCAATCGGATTAGATGTGAATTATCGCGTGAGTAACGATGATTAGAGATAGAGGATTGGGGACTCGATGTTTGAAAAAAAATTGTATCTCGGGCAAAAGTGTTAAAAACTTTCTATCGTAAATTTTCACCCGATATAAATGCGTTTTGATATCAAAGCTCGATAAATTTGAGAAAAAAATTGAAAACATAAGAATATAAGCACTTTCTATTATTATTATATTTTACAATATATTATATATTAGAATTAAATCGAAATATTTATAGCATATTAGATCATATGTATATTTAGTGAAATTTGGCAACATCGTGAGAAATTGAGTATTTTAAAAATATATTGTAATATAAATATTACACAAATTTAGAAATATTGTTATAATAAAAATTATAACAATAATATCAATAAAAAAACTGCAAAATTTTACATATTTGATATTTAAAAAAATATATATATTTATGGTAATATAGGTAAGTGTGTGGGGGGGGGGAGGGGGATGTAAACTCCTTATGTGAAGAAAAAGGAAGATCTTTTTTATCAAAATAATACTCATGCAAAATAATATTGGGTAAAATTTGGAAAGTGTATAAAATTATCACATAGAAGAAAACTGAAAAATTGCTATTCTTCGCTCAAAGTTTATCTTTTCGAAAAAAGTCTGGCGAAACTTTCCGGAAACACTTTGCTTCATGTGTATATATTGTATCATGGTCATGCATCATTTATAAAATCTTCGAGTCCTAAATAGCACGACCGCGAATCAACCCAGGATTGTACGCGTTATATGTGACTGAGCGAATATTTAAAATTGGAACAAAATTATAAAATCGCATGTAATTGTGACTTTGTGTAAATACAAAATCGACCGAGGTCGTGAACATTTCGAATTTACTGTCCAATTACACAGGTCATGTAGAACTGGCTGGTTACAATATTCCAAGTAAATTCCACGATCTGGAGAGTAAATATTACCATAGCATCATATATAATGATCAATAGTATTATCTGATTACTACTCGTGTTTACTGATATTTTGCATCTTCGCGTAAACAAAATTCTACTTTATAAGGATGTCTTATAAGACAATTTTGCGAATCTAAAAATTCAGATTTTAATGAAACTTATATAAGAAGGCGAGGGAATAAATAGATAAATGTAGAAAATTTTAATTGCTTCTTTAAAAACCCGATTATAAAGAATAAAACTACCTACTCTTTATGTACAGAATAACTTTTGGCTTTTCTCGATATATCTCACAAATTATATTTTAAATAAAAAAATGTTTTATACAAAAACTTAATCGTAAAAACATCTCTAATTACAAATAAAATAAAAAGAAAATTAGTTTTGGAAAAAACTGTTTCAAAATTTCTATTTTTTTAAAAATTTTATTGTTAAATAAAAGTTCTTATGATGAAACTTTTGTATAAAACATTTTTTGAAATCTCGAATAATTTTCAAGATATATCGAGAAAAACTGGTTAGGGTTACGTATAATAGATGATTGTATCCTTAGAATCATTTAGCACCATTTGAAAATTTCTAAATTCATCCATTTATCTTCTTTCTTCTACTATGTGCAAATATTAAAATCACAATTTGCAGTTTTCTGGATTCGAGATTCTCTTGTTAGAATTATTTATTTTATAGAATTATATTTATTTATTTTATATGCATTTAAATTTTTTTTAAATTTTTAAATTTTTATATTTATTGAAAATATTAAACTGGTATTTTGGGGTATTTTAAAAATTATAGAAAAATTAATATTATAACCACATAATAATTTTTCTATATATATTATTTATATGTAGAGAAAAGTATCAATAACAATTTTTTTTAAATGCAGTAATACAGAAAAAATTTTGAGTTTCTGTCTTCATTTAGATTCCGGAAACTCTCTCGTCTCCTCAGACACATTAAACTCCCTTTATACAGATATACTGTACATCGCGTACCTACATTACGTCGGCGCGCACTTTGTTGAGCTTAACCACTTCAAAAGCCGTTCGGTCAATAACCCATTCAGTGTTGCCACCAAACTCTGAACATCTGCTGTTATATTATTGGCTTTTCCATATGTGTTCAATTGGATTTTGATATTGGAAATATAGATTTTTTGCAGATCACTCAATTACGGTCTCAAAAAGTGCTTTTCATTAATAGCTGGATATTATACACGTTACAAATATGAAGGTTGAACGTAATAATATAATTTTAATATCATTGTGCTGATTTATCACATTTATTGGTTTAACGGAACGCAAACATATCTACATATATGTATATATAAGTATATACAGGATGTTCCATTTTAAAAATAAGTTTAAACAATCAAGAAACGTTATGTTTCAGAAAAAAATGTGTCAAACAAGAATCACCTTAATAATTTTCTGCATAGAATAATGAAATAAATCAATTGATGTAAGAAAAACATAATCTTGTGATAAAAAAAAATGCAATCTGCAATGTGCAACTGCATTCTTTTTTTAAAACATAACTATATATAGTTTTTTTACACCAATCTCAATTTATCTCATTATTCTATGCAGAAAATTATTAAGATAAGATTATCAAAAAAATGAGTGTATTACAAGATATTTCATATTTTTTTGTCAAAATGTATCAGAATGAAATTAAAAATATCTCATAAACCATTCATTTTTTTACTACTTCACTCTAATAATTTTTTATGCCAAATATTATGAAGAATCGATTTGTAAGAAAATTATGTAATAAAATTATGATGGTTCCGTTTAAGAAAAGATAAAATTTTTTAAATGCTTTCATGTAAAACAAGACTAGGTTTACGACAAGACGTTCTCCTCGAAATTCTATAACTTTTGTTTCAACTATTTTTTCTAAAACGCGATGTTTCTTAATTATTTAAGCTTATTTTTTTTAATGAGACATCCCCCTGTATATACATATATATTAATAGATTTCAATCTTGTATCTGATATTATTTCAATAATAAATATTTTACAAAAATGTTACTGAATTTAAAGTACATTTAACATTGAAGGTAATTAACTGTTGCCGTTTATTACACTGGTCGATACTGATTGCCAATTATATTTATTAGATCGATTTTAGGGTAACTTTGTGTCGCTGATTCCGAATATGGCATTGATTATAGATTGACTCTAATTTTTAAGAAAATGGGTACCCCATAAAAAATATAATGGTCAGGCGTAGCCTATCCCCAAATCATAACTGTCTAAAATCATACAAAAGTATATATATATATGAAATACATAATGGCATTTATTCAGTAAAAATTAACATAAAAACAAAGTAAAGCTGATTTAGATAATCACAATTAATGCATACAAAAATGCTTGTACGATTTTCTTTTATGTATGTCATCACGTTGGAGATAAAAACAATATGTTAAAGAATAAAAAAACAGACCAAACCCTGCTGCATATATCAGCAGTTACAGGTCGTATTGGGATAAAATCATAATTCGAGTATCCATTGTCTCAAAAACTAGAGCCAATTCGGCAAAACTGTTATCATTTTTGGATTGTGCAATCCCCAAATACCCTATAAATTCGTTCAAACATTCTTGGCAACTAAACAAAAATTTATTTTTGTTGACTAGTGTTATATATCTCTCATGTTTATCGTATAATTATTATTTTGAATCACATAGTTTGCCGCAAATTATCAAAATACAATTATTTAATACACAATCGTGTCAACAGATTATCTCTTGCAACGTATTGTGCGCGATCGTGTTTTTTTTTTTAACTTTGCAATTATTTCAATGACAATAGCATTGTTCCCGCCACTGGCAATTTTCTTCCCGTTCATCGCCTCAATTCGCAAGTTCATTAAACGCGAAACGCTTTTGTGTTCACAAAACTTCTTCGGTCGTTAGACGATACGACGCGCAACCATTTATCGCTATTTAAAAAAATCTGACCTAACCTAACCGCCGCTGGAGAATTTTCCCCGGTCGGTGAGAAAACTCGGAAGTCCGCCAGCCAGCCAGCCAGCCATAGCCAGATTGTGTAATCCTAAATGATCGCAGTGGCAACCGCAATGAGGGCTATCGCATTTTACAGTTTCAGAGTCCACGGACAGCGGTGACTGTAAGCCGTTTAGCCGCGGCTCTAAGCGAATTCCGAGACTCTCCGGGGAACAATGGTGTATGTGTATTACGCCATATATATATATATACACCGTATATATATATTATATACCGCAATATATGCTAGAAGAACCCGCGGACAGTAGGGATTCAAGTCGGACCCTCTACCTCCCCCTCCCTTATATTTCTAGGATAGAGAGGGGGAGGAGAAGAATGGTTTTAGGATAGGAGGAGGGGAAGAGAGAAGGATGGTCCGACGATGTAACCGAGCCGTTACATCGTGATATTGCACTACTGCTGTCACTGTTATCGCTTCGCATCGACGTTACCCTCGGTGCAATGCCATTACATATATAGCTGTAGTCGCGCAATGAAGGTATGTTGGTTTAGTTAGACGTTCCATTGCTCCTTCAACGTCATTTTAATTCGGTAACGCGCAAATTTAATTCTTTCGGACATGCATTATTGGCGGAATAGCTGTATGAATCATATTTTTACATTTTTTATAAAATATTGAAATTTTTATGAAATATTGAAAGATGGTGTAAAAATGTCAATAGTATATTTTTTTTATATTAAAGAAAAAGTTAAAGGAGGATGTGTAAAAGTGGTCGATTTGCCCCCAGCCAGCAAGTAAAATTTGTATGTTTTTTTATAGTTTTTTGGTTGTAAAATCACGTGGTGCAATTAGTTTTTCATAAACATGATGGGAACATACGTAAAAATATGAACGAAGTGAGTAAATAACCACGCGGATATTCCATAAGAATGAGGTACATAATGATTTTTTTACGGAATGTTTTAATCCTCAAAAATTATGAAATGTATGACATTTTGTTGTAATAGAGTTCGAATATAAAAAGAAATAAACCTACGAAAACTCGAAGAATGTAAAATGAGAGATACACGCGCTTCGCGTCATCTTCCCGCCCTCGAGTTAAAATAAAGAAGAAAACATACGAAAACTCTGAGCATGCAAGCCGATAATAAAACCGTCAATTTTTATAACTAAACATCACTATTTAGTCATGGAAACTCAATCTTTTTCACCACAACTCAGTTTATGCTATAACGATTTAGCTCTGAAGTTTAAGAGTCTAGAATTTAAGAGGGCGGGAAGATGACGCAAAGCTCGTGTATCTCTCATTTTACATTCTTCGAGTTTTTATAGATTTATTTCTTTTTATATTCAAACTCTATTACAACAAAATGTCATACATTTCATAATTTTTTAGGATTAAAACATTCCGTAAAAAAAATCATTATGTATCTCATTCTTATGGAACATGCTTATTTACTCACTTCTTTCACATTTTTACGTATGTTCCCATCATGTTTATGAAAAACTAATTGCACCACGTGATTCTACAGCCGAAAAATTATAAAAAAACATACAAATTTTACTTGCCGGCTGGACAAAATCGACCACTTTTATACACATCCTTTTTTAGATTTAGATTGAAATTTAGAATGTGTCTTAATTATGCGAGAGAAAATTACTTTTCTTCTTATTTTTATTTATTTGATATTTATCTGATTTGTCGTGTGATTTTATTATAAAGGATATCCCAGACCTATCTTAAAATCTGTTAATGACAGATTCGTGGGATCATTTGGAGACGATTTTTCCTCAGCAAAAATGTCGAGGGGAGGTCATCATTTTTTGCATGTTCCCAATTTTGCCATGTATCTTTTTAACTAAACCTTAAATTAAAATTCCATTAAAGTAAACTCTACCTAAAATTAACTGAAGAATATGATTTTGTTAATATTTTATGTATTTCCACAAGGAGAGACATTTTATTTTCACTTAGTTTGCGAAAAACCCTTTATTTTCAATCGCTTATAACTCGAAAATTATTGGTGCCTCGACATTTTCACTGAGGGAAAATAGTCTCCAAATGATCCCAGGAATCTGCCATTAACAGATTTTACGGCAGGTTTGGGACATCCTGTATATACGATTCGTTTTCATTTAAATATCTCATATGTCCGCTCTATGAGCGAGGTGTACTACTGGAAAATATCCGTGTTAAGTTTACTGTAGTATTTATGGTATTTCAGAAACCGCGCACAGTCATTAAAAAAAATTAACATGTAATTTCTTGCGTGTAAAAAAATTACTATCTAATAGTATATATAATATTAATAATAGTAATGTATAATAATAATATACATAATAATAATAGAATAATAAATATAGCTTTTATTGGAACTGTCGAATATCGATGAGAACTACTTAAATTATCGCCACCAATCTGACCATTTTCATTAACTTCGAATGTTATCGCATATTTGAATATTATACATATAATATCTATTATTTACAAGAAAGTGTATATATATATATGTATTCTCTAAAATGATATTATTATTGTATTATGTGTGTCATCAATTTTTTAAAAAATTTTCTATGTAATTACATATAAATAGGTTAATATAAAAAATTGATAGAGAGACAATATAACAATAGTTATATAAATAAATAGATCGATAATCTAAAAATAAAGCGCGCCATAGTTAAAATAGTTTATGAAAAATTGATGAGCAATCTTATTTTAATCGACCTGTATATTGAACCAGCCGCGTTTCGGAAAAACCAATTTTAGAATAGAACTGACAATAACAATATATAGAGTGTTCTATAATTACTGATGAGTATCCTTTCTCTCAAGTTTTCAATTTTTTCTATCTTTTTTTCCATCGTATTTTCTATCTTCATAACTAAACCTGAAATTATAATTCTATTAAAGAAAAAATCTACTTGAGATTAACTAAAGAATATAATTTTATTAACTTTCTAACTTTTCACAAAGTTTAGTTAGTAAATTTTTCTTTTTTCAATTTATAATTTGAAAATTATTGATGCTTCGAATTTCAGAAAAAATTGTTTGCAAATTGACCGGACAATTTGCAAATTAAAAGACATCTGATTTTGGGACATCCTGTACTCCTGTACTGACATCTCTCTCTCTCTTTCTCTCTCCCCTCTCACTGCTATAAACATATACTTATATCTATTTCTCAAGATTCGCAGACAGCAATTCCATAGAGGTAAGATGATACTGCTTGCGATCTCGAGAATAAATTAGAAATGGAAAAAGTAAAAATATCGGAGGAAAAAAAATAGTAATAAAGGAAAAAAGAGGGAGAACATTGCCCAGGTATATACACATATACATATACATAGGGTGTCCCATTTTATTCGATCACTCCTAAAAACTTTTTTATTTTTAATTGTACAACAAAATATTTCAAATAAAAGTTGTTTGGTTTAAAAGGAACAGAAAATGTGATCCTATTATCTTTCTTCTAAAGAGCACTTTTCAAAGTCATTTGAAGGTCATTTATGTTTCTTTAACTGGAACCACTATATTTTTTTTATATAAATCGATTCCACAATTTTTGACATAAAAAGTTATATAAGAGTAAAATGGCCAAAAAATGAATTATATAGTTTACGAGATATTTTATACTTAAATTTGACATAATTTTACATAAACTACAAAATATCTCGTAAAATATTCATTTTTCGACGTTCTTACTTCAATACTTTTATGTACAAAATAATGAGAGGAATCAATTGGTGCAAAGAAAACATATAGTTGTTTAACAAAAAAAAATATGTAGTTGCTAGTTGTAAATTACATATTTAAAAAAAAACAACTATGTGTTTTTTTTCACACCAATCGATGTCTCTCATTATTTTGTGCATAAAAGTATTGAGGTAAGAAGGTCGAAAAATGAATATTTTACGAGATATTTTATAGTTTATATAAAATTATGTCAAATATTTAAGTATAAAATATCACATAAACTATATAATTCATTTTTTGGCCATCTTACTATTATACATATAACATTTTATGTCAAAAATTGCGGAATCGATTTATATAAAAAAAAATATATTAGTCAAAGAAACATAAATGACCTTCAAATTAAAAATAATTAATTAAAAATAAAAAGATAAAATTATCGGAAAATGAATATTTCACAAGATATTTCATAATTTATGTAAGATTATGTCAAACTAAAATATAAAATATCTCGTAAACTATTCACTTTTTGATCTTCCTATCCTTATAACTTTTTATGCCGAAAATTATGAAGAATCGATTTATTATAAAAAAATATGGTGGTCCATTTAAAAACACATAAATGACCTTCAAATGATCTTGAAAAGCGTCCTTTAGAGAAAAGTCAATAACGCCATCTTCTGTCCATATCTTCAAATCAAATATCTTTTGTTTAAAATATTTTATTGTACAATCAAAATTAAAAGTTTTTGGGAGTGATCGATTAAAATAGGACACCCTGTATATCTACACATACAGCAGCGCGCGCGTGTATGTGTGTGTATACATATATATGTGTACGGTGAGGGTGGCAGGCGCCATGATATCGATCCCACGCAATATCGCGCGCTACGGGTCCGTGTCCCGACGCGGGCGTACCGACGCCCGGCATCCCGTGTGTATATGTCTACATATATGCTCTGGTATAGTACAACCGCCTCTACAAACGCACGATTTATTGGTGAATAGAGGTACTGTATCCGTGCGTGTATGTATGTACGCCACGTTGGCTTTGTTAAAACGTTTCATCAAGCGAGCCTGGTAGATATTCGCCGATAGCCGCGCACGACGCGATGACGCTTGTTCGATACGATCGATCGCACAGGTTCGTAATGTCCGAGTCTAGTCCAAACGGTGTTCTTGAAAAGTAAACACCGATCAGACGTCCGGCTTTCGCACACACACACACACACACACCCACACATACACACACTGGCTCTACATGGAAAATGATAAATGTATTTTGATATATTTGATATTATATTTTGTAACAGAGAGAGAGAGAGAAAGACTATATGATGTTATGCGTATATAATTAATATAAACTGATCAGAGTTATTTAATTTAAAGAACCCCGTACACTAAGCCAGTCAAACACGAAAAACTTGGCCTCTGCGAATATTTTGTTTGACTGGTTGTAGGTTAGTAATTGTCCATTATTCAGCTTTGAACCTATTACACCTTTTGTTCAGCAGGTCATAAGCTACAACATATGAAAAACTAGCTGAGTTTACTGAGATCCAATTTTATATAGGATTAGTCAACTCGTAAAACTCGAGTTTTTATTTGACTAATTTAAGTGTCCATTATTTAGCTTCTATATTTGATAATAATTTATTTAATAATAATGTAATTAATTTATAATATTTTTTATAATATGAATTTATAATTATAATATTAATATGTTTATATAAGGGCAAATATCCAATATCGTTATTTATTTCTCAAATTGTTATAAAAAATTAATTACACATCTAATTCTTATATAAATTTTTTTTATATTATCAAGAGGCGTCTGAGAATTCTTACATTATTCTACTATATTATAATGCGCTGGTTGCAAGGTACACCAGCAATTGCGGCAGAATCCGTCCATTTCTTGGTTCTCTTTACACTCGACATCGATGAATAAATGAATACGAGACAGATTATATGTAATCCCGGATCTTGACAGACTGCGTCGGTTTCGGGCTAATCTCGATTAACGACTCGGTTTGACGTTGATTGTGATCAGTTGACACGGATAACCGAATAATCGTATTCAGGAGCATTTGTCAGTATTTGTGACTTAATTCAAAATTCGGGCATACAAAGTTCGACGCACTTCTCTCTTTCTTTTTCTTTCTCTTTCCTTTATCCTACTACGTTTGTCTACAGGCTAAGAAGAAGTTTAACGAAACATGGCTCTGGCGGGAGCCGTGTTTAAATATTCATGATATATTCTACTATGCAAAGAGAGAAAGACATCTCTCACGCGAGAACTTTCCACCGAAAGATTTGCTCTTGCAAATGTATACGGGAATGATTTTTCAGGTGTCGACGGTAACTTTTGATTGCTTCGAGAAAGACGGAAAAGTTGAGACTTTATTACAGAAATATTAATAAATTGGGTATGCAAATTGTGATAGGCTAAATGTGGTTTTATATTTTCAATAAAAGAATATTTTTGGTTGGATTTAAACCCGGGCTCTTGGGTATAGATAGGACAACTCTCTGTGTGTCTATTTTCTATGTCCGAGTTTAAATTTGGCCAGGAACATTTTTTTAAATTCGAAGTATAAAACCCATCTAGCCCATCACAATTTGCAATTTACAATTTATTAATATTTTTAAAATCCACATCTAATCCATTAGTTACAAGAAGAAACGATATTGATATAATCTGATATATAATTATCTAATGCCGGAAGCTTAGTAAAAAAAGATTCAAATATATAGTAAAAAATCCAGAACTATATCTTGGATTTATTCGATCGCCACCTCTCGGCAGGCAATAGCAAACCACCGAGAATATTTTGCCGAAGAAACCTCTTTAATCAAGAAAAATAGAGGTAATATAACTTCTTGTTACATCTTATAATTATACGATTCTATTAACTCTATATTATAGTTATAAGATGTAACAAGAAGTTCTATTAACTCTATATCTATTTTTCTTAATCTAGAAATATTTCTTTCTTAGAAATATTTCTATGATTCCCTCTTTTGTACATACAAAACTTAACACTTTATTACTTATAAATGTGATTAATCATCGACCAAATAATTTGCATATTTCTTCTGTTGTGGTGCTACAATTCTTAGCTTATCAATCTACATGTATCTATGACTACATGTATCTACGGTTTTTTACATCTAAGTTTTCCACAGACAAACATAGGATAAAATGTTATGCTGAACGGTCAGATTGAAGAGGTTTTCTTGGTAAAATATTTCATAATTTTGATCGTTATTCGATTTTCAGGAACAGTAGTACAAGCAGAATTTGAGATTCCTCCGAAGGATAATGTGGGGAAGAGCAAATATGGCGGCTGTGATCCTTCTTCTAGGATGGCTATATGTTTTCGCACGCGCAGAAGGTAAATGTTTGTTTTCACACAAGATTAGCACAGAGAATGATTTAAAATAACAAGGAAGAAAAATTATTTTTTTAAAATACATCATAGAATGAAAAAATCATAGAAAAAATTATATTAGACTTTGATATCCACGAAAAGATAAGAGTCGGCTCCTTTCGTGTAAATATTAAAGCGTAAAATATAACTCCTTATGAATGTTACGCGGGAATGTTTTGTTGGTCGTTTCAGCCGGCAACACCGAGGTGACGTCTGCCGATGCCGAGGCGGAAACTATCCTAGAGCGAGCGGCCACGTGGCTGTGGAGTCAACGGGATAAGGATGCCGGTTGGGGTAATGACACGCATCGAGTGCTTCTGGTCCTTCGTCTGGCGAATCTCTCCCGCGATGACGTCACGCCGCCGGCGCCATCGCTTGAACTGCAACTCACCGCTAAGCAGATGGAGCTGGAAATCGTGCTTCTTCTTTGGAGGTAGATCTTCGAGGCACATAATAAGGGTCATGGCACATAAAAAAACGTAAGCAGTAAGATTTAAGCGAATCGACCAATCACGGTTGAGCAAAAAGACAGCCATTTTGAAACTTAAAGCAACTCTGCAAATTCTGTATGGATGAAATTCTTAAGTCTTAAGTCTTACTGCTTACGTTTTTCTATGTGCCATGGCCCTTAACTCCCCTTTTAATCAAATATTACTTATTTTTTAAATAAAAAATTTACTGGATATAATACAAAATTCGTTACACAAAATGCTTAAGCATGCGTGATTTTTTCATTGTGTTCACAGACACAGAGAAATCGGGTTTTCCCCAGTTAGACTGGCACGCTACACCCTAGCTCTGAATGCAATGTGCATGGATCCGCGACAATTCCACGGCCACGATCTAATCGGCACGTTGCAGCATCACGAACCGCCGACCGATTACGAGTTTACGTTGACCGCCCTTGCTGCATGCAGTGCGCAAGCACATGTGCGCAAACGGCAGATGCGTCGTCTTCTAGACATCGCAAGTGCTCCACAGAACCATAATGTTGGTGAGTTACCTTAAGAATTATTGGGAACTTTCCAGCAAAGAAACATGCATAAACAATTACACGATTGGTTGTCAAATAGAACAATTTTCAAAACTTTAAAAATGTTCTCAATAGCCAATCGTATCACATTGTGTCTATCTGTGTTTTCTTGTTGGTAAGCTCCTATTAAATGCTTTTCAACAACATATACAGATGACTCTATATACGCCTCAGTGTTTTTTAACTACAACACAAATCGACACAATCATACACAGAAAATGTTTGTGTTTGACTGTGTCATCATCATTTTGTGTCACTCTACGAATACAACCATTTACTGACATTTTAACATTTGGTACCATTTTTTTCTACGAAATAGTATTTTTTAAATGTCCGCAGTAAAATGTAAATTTAGAAAAAAACTTAAAAGGAAAAACTCTAAAAAAAACTTTGTAAAAAGCTATGTAAAGTGATTGCCTTGCACTCTGACGGTGAAATAAAAAAAAAGCAGCGTTCCGTTGACACTATGGGAGCTATTCAGAATATCAAGAATACCACAATATCATTATTGATTATCAAATAAAATAATTTTCGGGACTTTAAAAATTTTCTATTTGATAACCAATTGCATCACATTGTGTCTGTGTTTTCTTGCTGGAAAGCTCTTTGTGTAACACTGTCACACAGACTGTATGACTGGCTGCGTTCAGCAGAGAAAGCTGCTTTACAACTGTAAAATTCGCGAACTGATTGGTACACGCTCTTAGATTCAGTTAAGTTGAAGAGCATATATCAATCAGATTCACGAATTTTACAACAGTTGTTAAAAGCAGCTCTCTTTGCTTAACGTAGCCAGTCATACACAGTAATCCCTATATTTGCATTTTTATTCTCATATCGCAATTCTTATCGCATTTTTAATAGAATGAACAATATGAATTCACTATAGATACCATCGCGATGTTGATCCTGGTACTGCGGTGCATCAGCCAGGACCACCGACATCGCAATATCCATCACATTATTCGCAAACCATCGACGGTTCTGGCACAGCAGCAAAGACTCGACGGCAGTTTTGGTGATCTGCACACCACCGCGTTGGTGATGCAGGCACTCGAGGAAGTGGAGAACGAGCCAGCCGACAATTGGAACAGATCCGCGGCATTAGCCTGGTTGATTAGTCAGCAACGACCGGACGGTTCGTTTCATGGTGACGTCCGTGCCACCGCTGAGGCGATACTAAGCGTCACGCCACGTGGGTTGGCTAGCATCCGAACCCTCGACTGCGGACAGGGTTTATCAGACAATTCGCCACCTCGTCTAACTACAACCAATAGTAAATCTTTCATTGTAACGAAATTTTCAAATAGATTTAAATTATAACATGGACAGGAATTATTATTATTTATACTTATCTTTTGTTAGTAATAATTTTGCGTAAAAATCATTAATTTTACTAAAACTTCTTAATTTTAATTCAAAATTTATAACTTGACCAAAGAACCTCGTACTAATTCTATATAAAATTAGATCTTGATAAAATCAGTTAGTTTTTTTTCATATGTTGTAGCTTATGACCTACTGAACAAAAATAGACTCAAAGCTAAATAATGGGCAGTTATTGACTTACAATCAGTCAAACATGAAAAACCGTTCGAGTTCTGCGTGTTGTTTGAACGCGCTGGCTATAGTTCAATAACTGTCCATTATTTATTATAGCTTTGAGTCTATTTTTGTTCAGCAGATCATAAGCTACAACCTACAACATATTAGAAAACCAGTTGATTTTACCGAGATTCAATTTCATATAGATTAATGCGGAGTTCGCTGAATAAAAAGAGCGTGGATAACTGTTTTAAAAAACATAAAAACTATCTATTGATTGTTACGATTAACTGCAAGTGTTAGTGCAATCAGCTGTGTGTGGTAGAGCAACTAACAATAAGATCACTAGCGCTATCTGTTGATATTAAAATCCTAAATGAACCATTTTCTTTGGAATAATTCGGTTCATGGAAACTTGCATACTCGTAATCTACGCGTTATAAATTTTATTTTAAGCGGAAAATAAAGTCGTATTTCTAGTTGAAAAAATTGTGATCAATAAGCCTAATATGGACACTTGTCCATACTTTTTTCTAATGATTATTTGAAAATCACACTCACGAGAAGTCATCCACAAAACTCAAATGAAAAAATCATTTGCCAATAAATACGAGTTCTACCGTAAAATGAATAAAATAACGAAATGAAAATAACAGTCCCTTAAACTTATGAGTTGCAGACATTGGGACGTCTGACAATCACAGCGAGATCACCCTGCCATCAGAAGCGTCAGGGGATAACACAAGCAACGCGGATACCACAGTCGCGTACACTTCGGCGCCGGTGTTAGTGAACGTGTCGTATACTCTATGGGTCGGCAGCAACGTGAACGAGACGTATAACTTGACGGTAACCGCGCCCAAGAACGAGACCTTCTACGGCGTGATGTTGCTGGCAGCGGAGATGTCGCCTCATTTTGAATTCCTTGCGTCCGAATGGCCTAACGGTCATTATGTTCACACGTTAGCTGGCTACAAGGAAGAACCGATGTCTTATCACTACTGGCTCCTCTACAGATTGCCCTCGCCACCGGAGCCGTCCTCGCCGCCTGGAAATCAGCTGGTCGCACCCGGAGGTACGGACGATTCGGCATCGTATTGCCTTGTATTCAATATTCTTAGGGCTCCTGGCTCCTCATCGACCATGTTGAAATTGTGACGTCAGAGGCGCGAAAACGCACACGCGTTTCAGCAAAATTCTGCTTAGATGCCATTTCGAAATAAAAAGATATTTTGATGAAACAGTACTTCAGATGGCTTTAGCACATTCTTGAAATACCTCAAAAATTATCCTTTTCCCTTTATATTCAATCAACAGCTGTAAAATGACTGTAATATGAGGCCGTCTAGTCTTTGCACATGCACAGTTATTCCGCATAACAAAGTCTGATATCACTTTATCATTTTATGGTTGTTGATTGATTGTCAAGGGAAAAAATAGTTTTCGAGGTATTTTAAAAGTGTGCTAAAGCCATCTGAAGTAGTGTTTGATCGAAATCATTTCATTTAAAAATGGCATCTAAGAATTTTCAGTGTGCTTTCTCGCCTCTGACGTCACAATCTAACATGGCCGCGGCGAGGATTCAGAAGCCTTAACTTTGCTTAGATCTTTATATTACATAAAGGTAAAATATAACTTCTTCGTGCTTTCAGGTGTCGACAATTTGCAGATTAGCGAAGGAGAACACTATCTCTTCTGGTACAAGAAGCTATGAAGCACACTATCTCTTCTGGTACAAGATGCTATAAAGTACATGGCGAAAAAAACAAACAGAGCAAAATAACAAAAATAAAGAAGAAAAAAAGATTACACATGAGAATACATAAGTGGGGAAGGAGAAGAATACTGCTTTGTAAGAAGAAAACAAAGTTATATATATAAATAAGAGAAAGAAATAGAAGAGAGAAAGCGCGATCTCGAAGCTGTAGAGCGAGATCCAGTATTTACTGCCATCGTTAACGTAAAGAAAAAATCGACACGTAAAGAAAAATTAATTAATTTAAAAAAACGTGCGACGCTGACAATGTGAGGGAGAGGAGAGTTAGGCGAAGAAGAAAAATATATAAATATATAACTTACTATACATACACTTACACATGCATATACACACCACACACACACACACACACAACACAGTTTTAGTAGTGATTTTTGAAATTCCGTTCCAGTGGCTGAATACATAAAGGGTGAGATGAGATACGGATCTCAATTGATACGCCGAGCTCGATATTAACGTATACATATATACAACAAAGCAACTCCACTTCTTAACACGTTGAACGCTAGTGACTAGATGACACAAATGTGTATCTAGAATTTGGATCTAGGATATAGACATGAACAGAATCCGATAGTTCACATTGCTAATTGGCCAGGTGAACATTTGAACTCTCTGATCGATCAATCGTGCTGGTGACCCTAGGCACAGGTCGATATGTGTGGATGTATGCTATCGAGATGTGTGCTAACGAGACCCTCCCGATAGACATATCATCCTCTCGGCACTTTTGCGTGTGTGTAAAAAATATTTTATTGATTTGCAACCAGCTATATTTAGAGAGTTGCATAGATATTTATAGAAAATTTCACAAATTTGTTGCATAATATTGCAGCATCGTTTGTCGCACTGTTATTGCGCGTTACAGTCCTAGAACCTCATAGAGTCAAGTCGAGATCAAGCCGCGCTGCATTCAACGTGTATTTACAATAATAAGCTACGTGACGTTTTCTATGAAATCGCAATATGCACAAACATACTTGTACTTATATCGTAATTAATTCGTATTCACAATAAAATCGAATAGCAGTACTCATATTAGCGAATATCCGCCCCCCGATATTCCCGATCCGGTTGTAACGTATTGATTTAGTAAACGAGTACACTCGTGATTAACGAGAATAAATGATGAATAAGTAAGTAAGTGAGTAAGTAAGTAAGTAATTAAATAAAAAGATGAACACAAAAACCACGAATCTGACCTGCTGCTGCAATATGTTCGAAAAAAAGAAAAAGAAAATGCATAAAATGAAAATGCCGTACTATTGTTTGTACCTTGATACACGATATGTATCGTTTATCAAGCAGCTTAGAGTGTAATGTATGATTTCATTTTTTCTTGGAATCAATAAAGGAATCAGTAAAATATAAGTACATTTACAAACTTAAATGGTACTTTATCTCTTGTCTTTTTTTTAAATATATCTATAACACTGGTCAACAAAAATAAACTTTTGTTTAGTTGCCAAGGATGTTTGAAACAAATTTAAGGTATTTTGGGAATGCTGAATCCAAAAATGACAACAGTTTTGCCGAATTGGCTCTAGCTTTTAAGATAATAGATACTCAAATTACAATTTTACCTTAATACGACTTGTAGCTGCTGACATATACAGCAGGGTTTGGTCTGTCTTTTTATTCTTTAACATTGTTTTTATCTTCAACGTGATCCTGATAACCCACATAAAAGAAAATCGTACAAACAGCGTTTCTATGCATTAATTATGATTATTTTAATCGGCTTACTTTGTTATAATATTATTTTGCTGAATACGTCATTATAGATATTTCATATATATATATATATATATATATATATATATATATGTATATATATATACTTTTGTATGATTTAACACAGTTTCCATATGATTTGGGGATAGCCTACGCCTGACTATTACATTTTTTGCATTTTTTGTTTTTCATAGGGACATCCATTATCTAAAAAATTAGAGCCAATTTAGGAAAACCAAAACAATATTCGGAATCAGCGACACAAAGTTACCCTAAAATCGATCTAATATAATTGCGACGATAAAATCAGTGTTGACCAGTGTAATATATTTAAGTTTTTTGAATGTTCGTATCATTTGTACAAATGACATATCATCTTTCGAGTTGTGTGCGTTAATAGAAAACATTTACGGATCTAACAGATTTTCTTACAGAACTTGCTTTTTTATCTAGTGACAAATATTGTAAACATATCATTTTTTAAACTAATTTAAATACAATAACATATGATTTTGTTTAATCAGCGAACTACCTTTTTGATATATTTTTCATTATATAGAATATTTCTTTATTTTTATATACATTGTTTTATATTTACTTTTTTTAAATCCCATACAATGATTCAAATTATATTATGATTGTATAAAGTCGGGTTATATCGTTATATATTTTTATCGATGAAGCTTTATTTATTGATTTCTTAATTGGGAGAAATTCTTCTAATAAATAGAGATATTAAGATGCTTTCTATATTGTATAAGTATAAGATAAGTAGATTATTTATTTTGAAATTTATACACATTTTAACACGTGTGATTAGAAGTTTTCTATTATCTGAATAAAAGTATATTGAGATAATTATTTAAATGAATTGTTTTATTTTAATTTTATATAAATATAAATTATTAAAATATATTTTTTTTGCCTTTATCTTTAATAAAAAAAGTATTATCTTCTTCAAATTATTTAAGATAATGTTTAATAAGAGTTTAGTCTTATATCGATGCAAGCAGTACATATTTAGGTTTTGTTTCGACGGAGGAGAAGGGGCTAAAATTCTAGAGCGATTACATTAAACAAAATTCATATTTAACATTAAGCAATAACTACTGCGAATTTACAAATAACAAAATGATATGGGACTGTTTTGTTCATCTCGATCCGTTCTGTCCCTGCACAAGCGTTGTTTATGTTGCTTTGGGACACCCTGTGTGTGTATATATCAGAATCAAATTTAAAAAAATTTTGTTTTTAGAAAGTAAAGGCTAATAAAAAAATAAAAATATGAACATGTTTTTAATTTTAAATTGTTTTCTTAAAAATATTATTATCTTAAGATTATGTAGATAAAACGCTTTATAATCTTATCTTTAAAACAGGAACATCTTATCTAAAATATAGTATTTACGAAATCATTCGTCTAAATAATTTATCTAAATCATTTTTTTCTAGATTATTTAACAACGAAACTCTTGCAATTAGTGAGAAAAAAATACTGATTAGAGATCTGCATATTATTTATTCATAATATATTGCACAATGTCATTATATTGATTTTTTTCAGGCAATAATTCATTATAATTCAACAAAATACTAAAGAATTATTGTCGTGATTTACGGATGTATTGATGATTTCGACAAACCGTCGATTCGATAGATTCATCATAGACTTGAAGAACGTTTGCGTGAATTTATTCATTGACTTGTTGGAGGTATTTGATTGTGATAAATGCGTGTTGGACGAATGCAGTTGATTATTGCGATTCTCTTTCAAAACAAACTCATCATTATTTTGCTCTATATTCGCCAAACAGGACGGCTCTATAGTGTTCATAAATAATATATTGTATACATAAACATAAATTGTAATAATATAATATAGTAATATTATACACAGAGTATGTAATTTGCACATAGCAACTACATATTTTTTCTTAAAAACAACTATATATTTTCTTTGCACTAATTGATTTCTCTCATTATTTCGTTCATAAAAGTATTCAGTAACATCATAAAAAAATGAATATTTTACGAAATATTTTAGTTTATGTAAAATTATGTGATATTAAAGTAAAGTACAAAATATTTCGTAAACTTTTTGGTCACCTTTTTTTATAACTTTCTATGTCGAATATTGCGAGGAATCGATTTATATAAAAAATTAGGATAATTCTCTCATCCCTCTCTCTCTCTTTCTCTCTCTCTCTCTCTCTCTCTCTCTCTCTCTATTTAAAATTTATTTAAAATTTAAAATTTAAAAAATAATTTCTTTCTCTAGGAATATATAGAATTAAATAGTATATAAATATGTTATAAACATGTTATATGTATACATATGTACACAAACAATTTTCAATCAAATTTCAAATCATAATAACGTATATATGTATACATATATGAATTCTCTTTTATAAAAATATTATCTTTTTATATTAATATTTTTATTATTTCTTACAAGAGGAAAAAAGAAAAACTATTATTAGAAAAAATACCTCGATTAACATCACACGGGATGTTGGTATCTTTAGGCGCAAATGTTACTATGTTGCGTTTCGCTGGATATTTATCCGCAATAGTATCGCTCTGGGTTTGAAGAACATCTTTGCTTTCTGAAATAATTTCAAATTTTATTTTGAATATTACTACTTCATTAAAATGTTTTAAAAAAAAAGTTTTAATTTTCGCCCGCATTCCAGCTAAAAAGTTAGCTAGTGGGAAGATGATAATTACCATAAAATGCCAACTCCCCCCC
This sequence comes from Prenolepis imparis, assembly GCF_030444845.1. NCBI lineage: Eukaryota > Metazoa > Arthropoda > Insecta > Hymenoptera > Formicidae > Prenolepis > Prenolepis imparis. The sequence goes on from NW_028141173.1 coordinate 7,016,238, forward strand.
CCCCCTCCCCCCAATATAGATTTCATTTAATGGTTCCACATTCACCTTGAAATTTTCTCATTTAAATATTACGGGGAATACGGTTTTTTCATAAATCAATTAGCTAAAGAATAGTAATATTCGCTAAAGAATAGTAATATAACGATATTAAATTGATTAAATCAATTTAATATCGTGATATTATACTATTCTTGTTTTCATATAACTGTGTTTCAAGATTGAAAAATTTATTCGGCGCGCAGTTCGATAAACTTGAAAACAATAGTATGTAAAATCACACAATAAATATATTAGCACGAAGATCCAGCTATGACCGAATAAGGCTTGTCTTTATTAGTTGGTGTATTATTTATGTTAAAAAAATAGATAAAAATTGAAAAAAAACGCCCTTTTTTATTTTATTTAAATGATCTTTCATTCATTTTTTCACTGCGTTTCTGGTTTATTTTGTTTTAGCAGTTATCAACACAGTCTACGCAGTAACTACTGAGATTAAAATTTGACTTGTTTTAATTGATTTTGATGAAGATAAGTCGAATTTATTGAGAAAAAACCGCATTCCCCGTATTATTTAAATGGGAAAATTTCAAGGCGAATGTGGAACCATTAAATGAAATCTATTGGAGTTGACATTTTAGGGTAATTATGCGGGCGAAAATAAAAGCTTTTCTTTTTAAACACTCTAATTATATACATATATATATATGTATATACATATATATATTATTCAATCTCTTTTAATTATAAATTATATAATCTAAATTAATGGATATAGATTATATAATTTCATATTTGACACTATAATTTTATTACATTAAACATTAAATAAAGTATTTTTTTTGAAAGTGCGGAATATTAATAATTAGTCATTTGAATAATGAATCTGAATGAATTCTTGGGTTTGTAACATCTGACTCTGTGAATGTGTATGTATTTAATTCTAAGAATGTATTTAATTCTAAAGTATTAGATGAATTTATTAATTTTAAAAATTATTATTAATTTTTAAATTATTATTTTTAATATATTAATATTTTTAATATATTTTTAATATATTATAATTTTTTATTATTATTAATAATTATGATTAATTTTAAAAAAATTTAAACACATTAAACAATTTAGATATATATTTCTCTTAGGTGACTTATTTAAAAAAAAAAAATTTTTAGACAATTTATTTTTACCATTAATACCATTTTTACCATTTTACCATTTTACCATTTTACCATTAATACCATTAATTTTTTAAAGAAAGATTCATAAAAATTTGTATCTCACATAAAAAATGTTTTGAAAAATAATTTTGAAGAAAAATCCCTAAGAGAAATAATAAAAATATTGATATAATAATAAGATAATATTTTTATAAAAGAGAATTTATATATGTATACATATACGTTATTATGATTTGAAATTTAATTGAAAATATTGAAATTTGTATACATATATATAGATCTTTAGTTTCTAATAGGCTTTAAGTTTCTGGATTTCAAGAATTATAGAATATATTTTATATGCGCTGCTTGTAAGTTTTTTGCAAGGATGAAACTGCTGTTTTTACTTCAATAGGCCATTTTCCTTAATTTTCAATGCTAAGATAAATTATTTCTAATATATAACATGAAAATAACAAGTGTTTCAGTAAAAAAAAAATTAAACTTTTAATAGAATATAGATCACAAAAAATATACATAAAATGAACTTCTGACGTTTCCGATTTACATTCGCTGATGATTATAATGATATATTGTTTTTTTTTTCTTAATGGTATCATACTCCTATAACTAAATAACTCTTTTAGGGAGAGAAGCTTTCAGAAAAATTCGGCCATATTTTTGTGTAAATCGAAGGTGAAAAACAATCCTAATGACGAGGCATCACAACCCCAAGGATTTATCATTAGGGTTAAAATTATACTATTACAGGAATGATGCAACCTTGGCTGCTTCGTGAAACGCTCGTTTTTCTTTTAATAATGCCAGATGTTTTTGATTTCTTCGGATTCTCATCCATCCGATATCTTGTTAGTTATCATGACACTGGAATAAAGCTGAAAAAAGAATATACATATATTTATGAGAATGACTTCTCCATTTTATCAGTATTCAAAATATACTTCTATATCCTATATATAAATTATAAAAAATGAAAATTTATATGTTACCTATAATTTATATTCATGTATGTGACGTGCTATTTTAAAATTCATATTCACAACTTATTAAGGCTCTCCTGGATCCTCGCCGCGGCCATGTTAAGATTGTGACGTCAGAAGAGAGAATTAGATGTCATTTTTAAATGAAAAGATAATTTCGATGAAACACTACTTCAGAGATGGCTTTAACACACTTTTAAAATACCTCGAAAACTATTCTTTTCCCTTGACAGTCAATCAACAACCGTAAATAAATGATCGTGATATCAGGATTTTGTCATGCGGGAATGACTGCGCATGTGCAAAGACTAGACGGCCTCATATTACAGTCATTTTACAGCTTGATTGATTATAACGCTGGGTCCACAATAGGTGATTTAAGTCCTAAGCCTTAAGAAATTGACCAATCACAGTCGAGTTTTCTCCTCATACTTGACTGCGATTGATCAATTTCTTAAGGCTTAGGGCTTAAATCACCTATTGTGGACCCAGCGTAAAGGGAAAAGAATAGTTTTGGAGGTATTTCAAGAGTGCGCTAAAGCCATCTGAAGTGCTGCGTTTCATTGAAGTATCTTTTTATTTCGAAATGGCATCTACATTGATCTCTATACTAACTGGATAGACTATATGATCTTCAGCGCCTTGGAATGTTCAATTAGGTACTAAACACTGCGTTCTGCTGGTAATAATGGTGAATAGTGAGAATTATTTGACAGTTGGATATTTATCCTGTCTTATAACCATGAAGAATAGAGATAAGGAGGCCGAACTAGCATTGAATTATCCATGGACGTAAGAATACCTGGGGCTCGATTCTTGAATTCATTCGCAAGAGAAACGTATGCGCAAATTCGGCTTTTACAGAAAAGTTGCAAGTTGATTGGCTAAAAGCCATGCGATAGCCAATCAACTTGCAACTTTTCTGTAAGAGCCGAATTTGCGCATACGTTTCTCTTGCGAATGAATTCAAGAATCGAGTCCCTGGACGGAATGCAATACTGCGGGGGTGAAGCACAAAGGATGAAGGGAATGAAATGTCTATTGACACGGATATGAGGCATCTAAGATGGCGGTGGCGGATAATTTCACGGAATGTTATCGTTGTGAATGTGTATAATGTCTCAACACAGATGTCTATACAAATCTGTGTGTCTCGATTAACGTCGTGCGACGTGAAAATAGACGCTAAATCTGAGGCATCTAAAATGGATGCAACCGTAGACCTCTCACCCCTCAGGAACTACTCCACGCGTCTAAAAGGGTACTTTACGTTCCGTCCAGGTATTCTTACGTCCATGGGAATTATCGAAATGTCGAGCCTAATTGTAGTTTATTAATGCTCCGCAAGGTTGCGCTTTTGCCTCACGGGACTCACACGTACACGGTGGACTTTTGTGTTAGTCATTCTCTATCCTTCTTGCTCTACATCCTGCAATCTCTCCTCTCTCTCAAACTAACGAGCATCTTGTGATTGCAATGCCATCTATAGGTACCTATAGGTACTACTATCGGGCCTCGGTTTTGGTCGCACATCCCAAACACATAGGCCGGTATTCATAGTCCGTTCTTATATTTATGATCGTCTTAAGATCTCGTTTAACCAATCAAATGCTCGCATAGCATCTCTTGATTGGTTGAACGAGATCTTAAGACGATCTTAAATATAAGAACGGACTATGAATACCGGTCATAGTTCGGCCTCCTTATCTCTATTCTTCATGCTTATAACCAATAAGTAATTTTTTGTGTCTCGTTATCGTTGTTTAAAAAATTATTATATATATTATTTATATTAGATTAATATTATATAAAATTTTATTATATACAAAATCATATTTTATACTTAAAATGTAATTTCATACTTAGGAGAATATTTAATAATTAATTTTATTCTAATTTAATTAGTACTATTCATTAATTTAATTAACTAATTAATTTAATTAAATATAAATTTGAGTTAATAAATTATTTGCTTGCTGCAAAATAATTGTTTATATGATTTTATATTTGAACTTGACTACAAATTAAAAATTCTCTGTTTTATTTAATTTTTTTTTGTTTATGGAATTGAAAATAATTTAATTTTCAGACTGCACTCGGTTAAATAACCCCTCTAATTTATCTTTATCGACAGCGCAGTGTCATGACAGTATTTAATACTTATTGAACATTCCGAGGCGCTGAGTGAGCTTTCAATTCAGAGTGCTTTAATAGGATATAGTCTATCCAGTTAGTATAGAGACACAGATTAATAGACAGATAGCCAAAGGTCTGAAAAAGGCAAGACCGGCATTTCCGTGCGACAGACTTTGCCCCTTACCGACACACTTTGCCCCTGGTTCGAGTCCGTGCTAAACTCCGTTAACTTTACCAAAAGACTTTGCCCCTGGTTCGAGTCCGTGCTAAACTCCGTTAACTTTACCAAAAGACTTCGCCCCTGCACCCCTATTCTGTAACTTTTTAACAATACTTTCAAGGAGAGATCGCGGTTGACTCTTTACCGATTTTGATCTCCTTTTTTATAGTGAATCTGTATTGAATTTAAGTTGATCCGTGTTCGAGCTTTTCGTCCAATGCGCCTTGTAAGCAATATTTTTTTTTTTTTATATTGGATATTTAGAGAAATTTTCATGTTTGTTATAAGGCCTAAAGAAAGACACAGTTTTGATTAGTACCGCTGGCGCAGCGGGAGAACACAAGAGTAGTAACTGTGGGGATCGATCCAAGGTTCAAACTTGGGATGACATAACTTTTTTTTGTTTTTTATTATTTTTTATGTATATGTTATATGTATTATTTATTACGTAGACATAAATATTCGGCATATATTTATTGTTTTTTAGATACGCATATATCTTCTTATATATTTAAAATGTATAAAATAATCATAATATAAATAAAATATTTTTAGAAATATTTTAATTTTTTAAAAATTCATACATTTTTTAAATTTTTAATCCGAATGTTTTCCGTAAGTTATGAAAAGTGTGTATTCTAACATTATTAGATTATTTAAGAAAATTTAAAAAATGTATAAATTTTTAAAAAGTAAAAATATTTCTAAAAATATTTCTCTGTAAAAATATTTTATTTATATTATGATTATTTTATACATTTTAAATATATAAGAAGATATATGCGTATCTAAAAAACAATAAATATATGCCGAATATTTATGTCTACGTAATAAATAATACATATAACATATACATATAAAATAATAAAAAACAAAAAAAAATTATGCCATCCCAAGTTTTGAACCTGGGATCCCACAATTACTACTATTACCGTCGTATTAACGACGCGACTTTTGACTTCGAAAATGACTTATTTCTTGGGAATGTAGTTAGTAGTTACTGCATTGGCCACTACTACGATATGGCGCTGAAATCAGTGAGAAATGCCGGTCTCGCCTTCATCCAGGTCTTTGGCTATCTGTCTATTAATCTGTGATAGAGATCAGTGGGCATCTATCAAAAAGTCATCTCTATATGCATATATGTCGCTGAAATTTTGTCGATAATTCATAAATCTATATTATCGACACATAATGAATTAAAATCTGTGCAGCTATGCAGTTCAAGACTCACGTTTCAACATAGAGGCGTTTCATCTAAATTCCACTTGCATCTCCCTGAAGCCCTGAATCTCCCATCTAAATTAGAAACTATCAGCTGATATCAAAAAGATGCGCGTAGTCACAGACTTCTTTTCTTTTCGATAATAATCAATTAGATTTAACAAGTAATGTCATACTCTAGAGTCTGGAAATATGGTATACCGTTTATGATCTTTATATTCGGCGGATCATATGGACTTCGTGAATTTACAGAATTACGGTAATTACCTGAAAATCTTTTACAAAAATATCCACATTTCATCATTTATCAAACTGTTTCTATTTGACAAAATTTTGTCGACTTATTATTAAGAGAATTTCCAGGTATAGATATAAAAGTACAACTGAATATTCGGTACGGGACGATTTAGAAAAAAAAGGAATCGAGATAAGACCATTGGAGGAAATCACCATAGAAAAGGAATATGAAAAATTAGAAAAGGTGGGATATATAATAACAATACAAATTAATAATATTGCAAGAGATCTTGAAAATGTAACTTTTAATGTGCAAAATCAGATTTTTTAAATTTATTTGATCGAAACATTCTGAGGAATGTTTTTTGTGGAAGAAAGAAAGGAGAAAAAATAATAAATAATATATAAAATTTAAACAGATTGAAAATTAAACTAATAAATTTTGAAAATTTATATTTTAAATTTTCATTTATTGAATTATTTTTAATAATAATAAAATTGTCAAATATAGTATATGCTCAATTTAGGAATATTATACACGATTCTAAATAAATAATAGAGTGAATTGTAACTTTGGCATTACAAATACAATATTTTCTTTTGCATTATACAGAGCTATAGTTCTTAATTCAAAAAATATATACTTGTAATTTATTTATACAGATTATATAACATATTTTTTCTTCAGGTTGATCTAGACAATTGGAAGAACATTCGAGTACCGAGACCATGGGAAGAACCAGAAAATACAAAGGTTTAGTTATCGGTAGAAAATTTTTACTGTATTTTGTCAACACGCAATTAACAATGAGCAATATATAATTAATTTATCAGCCTTCTCAGAAGAGATATTTGTGATATCACCTTTAATTAGATCCTTATTAGATATATAATTATATAAGTAGTATAATATTAAGAGATAAATATAATAAAGCAAATGATTACTGTTCTGTTTTACTTAATTCTGTGAATGAAAAATTTGCTAACAATAAAAATTTCTATTTTTTTAAAAATGTACATTATTAGATTTAACATATACATATATATAAATATTAACAATGCTTACAATTTTAGAAAAATATTTTTAGTTACTATATCATAAACATTGTAATGAGTATTAATTGATCAGTACATAATTTTATTTTACAATTAAACTAAGAACTAAAATATTAAATTTATAATAAAAATATTCTCCGAATACAACTGTTTAGATCACAAAATATAAACTTCCTATACATTAATTCTTAATAAACCATATTCAATTTTGTCAAATAAATTTTCATCAAACTTTTGTCTTGAATATTTGTACAAAAGTAAATAAGTACACACTATAAAAAAATATACATACTTTACTACAAATTTTAAATACAAATAAAATGAGTTTATAAATAGAATAAAGTAAACAAATGCTGAAAATTGAAAAGTGTTAAATCCTTTATTTTTGCTAAAAGAAAATCTCAAAATTGAATACAGAATCATTGTTAGGAAAGTGTGTTCAACAAAGGATTTTATATTGTGCGTGCATATTTTTGCATCTTATCATCAAAAGCAACAAAAACAGAAAACTGTAATGTACAAAAATTACAAAAATTAAAATATCATGTACAATTTTCTTCCTATATTCAACAGAAACTAATTTTTTTGCCATGATTAGAGAGCATTTATAATTATTTTAATATTATCACACATACTACATTCTTCAACAGGTATGAGCAAAAGCAAATATATATTGACAATATACATATATATAATGCAAACAAAAAATTAACTTAAAAAATAATAAATGATTTCCGCACAATATTTTTATCATATTAATTTATAATGCTAATTTTTAAACAATCGATACAATACATAAATACAATTAATAATAATACAAATAATAATAAATTCTGTTTATTAAGAACTCTTTTTATTCTGTTCTGTATATTCTATTGTATTTTTATATTTAAATTTTTTTTTGTGATTATATAAATTTCGTATTTAAGGCTCCTGGGTGCTCACCGCGGCCATATTGGATTGTGACGTCAGAGGCGAGAAAGCACACGCTGAAAATTCTTAGATGCCATTTTTTAATGAAAAGATATTTCGATTAAACAGTACTTCAGATGGCTTTAGCACACTCTTAAAAACCCCCGAAAACTATCCTTTTCCCTTTATAATCAATCAACATCTGTAAAATGATCGAGATGTCAGACTTTGACATGTGGAATGACTGCGCATGTGCAAAGACCAGACGGACTGGGCTTCATAATATTACATTTTACAGCTGTTGATTGATTATAAAGGAGAAAGGATAGTTTTCGGGGTTTTTTAAGAGTGTGCTAAAGCCATCTGAAGTGCTGTTTCATCGAAATATTTTTTTATTTCGAAATGGCATCTAAGAAATTTTAGCGTGTGTTTTCTCGCCTCTGACGTCACGATTTCGACATGGTCGGAAAGGAGCCAGGAGCCTTAATTTCTTATAAAATAAGCTAAACTCTTTTTTCTCACAGAAATCAACACATATCTAAAATAAATTTGAAAAAGATAATTTTCGAGTCACATTAGATATTTAAGAATTATTCTAAACGTATTTTATCACAGATTTCATATTTAATTTTAAAGGAACCTTTTAATATAAAATAGATTAAAACGTATTGAGATATTTGACAGTTCTTATATGTGGCAGTGTGGTAATAAATAAACGAGATAGAACATATTTTTCAGCAGTATTGATTTGCCACTTCAAATAAATGTACGTGTTTATATTAATGGCAATCAGCTATTACGTCTCCTTAATTACAGTCAAATTCTATTTACAATATTTTAAGATACACTCAAAGAACACATCTGTCTACTTACAAAGATATTGATAATATATCCAGATTTTCACAAAACCGTGAATAATCCAAGTTTAATATTTTTTAAGTCAGTGTTTCTAAATCGTTCTGCAAAAATTATAAATTTCACATTTTATCTTTCATTATATAATAACTATATATAATACATGCAAAATTTAAAAAAAAATTATTTTTATTTTTACTTTACCTTTTTTGAAATCCATACATACTCAGTAAACTTTGTCGTCTTAAATCTAATGATAATTGTTTACTTTGATGCAATTGTTTTTTTTTCGTTACTGAATTAACTCTTGATACCTGCAATAAAAAGATATTTTTTAATAAATATTATTAGTAAAAAAATTAAATGACTGTTTTTTTCTGTCAATTCCAATAAAACTAATTTATGTAAGTCTATATTTACCAGATTCTCTGAACTTCGTTTTTTAAAAATTTCTTTTTTGTGCGAGGAGACTGGGCAATCTTTAATATTTAAGCATTTGGATAAATTATCTTGCAAACTACTAGCACTTTCTAAATTAATTGAATCATTAGCAGCTTCTGTATTAGAATTTGAGTAAAATTTATCTAAATCGTAATCTTTATCAATTGTTGTAGAGTGCGATATTTCAGAGTATGATTTTTCAGAAACATCTTTACAAGAGTTAATCAAATATTCATTTTGATCTGATAAGACTGAATCATTAATATCTTTTATCGAGTTTGCAATTTCTGTTATAGATAACGTTTCTAGTTGTTCTTGATTTGCTCTAGTATCATATATACTGTCGCTTGTTTCTGGAATTATGTTACATTCCATATTTTTCAAAACGTCATCTTTAATTCTCTTATTCGTCTCTAATTGTTCTTGATTTGCTCTAATAGTACATATGCTGTTGTCTGTTTCTGGAATTACCTTACGTTCCATATTTTTCAAAATGTCCTCTTCAATTCTCTTATTCTCCAACTCAAATACATTAGGGTTTTCATTATCTTCCTGTTTGGAGAAATATTTACTTTCTACTATAACATTTTCGTCGACAATAGTCCGTCTTATACGCATTAAATTTCTTCCTCTCCTTCGACAGTTTCCATTGAACAAAACACTCGGTGAAGTTGTCAGTTCGGATACTCGTTTAACAAATGGATTTCTGGATTTCAATAATTCCGGTGACATATTATTTTCTGCAAAGCATAAATGTTCTTCCGCTTTCTTTTCAGTACTGCAAATTAGTTTAGTGTCTTGATTGGAATTATATATATCCAAAATAGCTTTTTCGTCGTTTGAATCCTGACATTCTGAAAGTCTATTGCATGGCACAGTCGGATTATTATGCAATTCTGATAAAGTGTGTTTATTAGAATTTTCTTCATTAAGATTTTTCTGTAGAGCCAGCTCTTTTTTAGGGATAATCGACGACTTTACTGCATTTTTGGAAAATAAGACATAATTTTTCGTTTTCAACTTATATTTGCTTGACCAAATACTAGAGTGAATCGCTTCTCCTGTTTCCGTGTCTCGCTTCCTTTTACGCTCCTATAATTTATAATACAAATTGATGTGGAATGTTCTTTCAATTTTTATTGCACATTATATTATCTTTAAAACAAACTATATAACTGTAGTAATATAACTATAGTAATATATTGAATATTAATATTAATATATAATATTTATAACTATATATAGTATATATATAGTATATATATAGTTAATTATATAACTATAGTTTAAAGGCAAATAATATAGCAACTTACGATTTTATCTGGATTAAAATCGTGAACTATTTTTAAAGTGGACGGATCACAATTGCCGAGGGCTAGTTGTAAAGCAAGATCCGCATCTAATTCTTTACCGGCGTATTGTAATTGGTCTTCGGTAATGTCAATTGTAGGTGGATTCAATCGTACTTGCTTCCTTTGTAATGGACAAAACACTAATTGATACTTGAACGTTATATCTGCTAATATAAATGCATCTCTATATTCCTGCGTCACAATCAGCGATTTCATGTTGAGTATTGATCCTATGCGTGTCAATGCCTAGAAAAATGTTGTGATGTTAATTAAAATCAGAAAAAAGGCATACATAATTTCTTGTTATTGCAAAACAAAATTTTCTTCACATTTATATAAGATTATTGTATAAATTATTTTTGTCCTATATAATTAAAATTTGGAAATAATACAGTGACTTACTCTATGTATATTATAATCTGTATTTCTTGCAATAAATTTTCGTGCTTTTGCCAAGCCAATACCAGGAAGTGAAGGGAGATAATCACAACCAGACAAAATACAAGTATAACGAAACTTATCCATATCAAGCTCTTCAGGTCGCATATTCATTGCTAAATGTAATCGGTCTTGTTCGATCAAAACTCCATTTCCATTAAAATCCATTTTAAAAAATATCTGTAATAAAATAGAATAAAAATTTTATTTTTTAATGAAGAATAAGAGATTTATTTCAACATTTTTTGATAATTAAGTATTGATAGAAATTTTTATCAATAAATCATCATTCGTATTATTTACACTATTTACATTATGTTTTTCAGTATCATACATAGCTATATTTATATGAAATTATTACACAGAATGTCTCAATTATTGATTTCAATAATAGATTCTTTGATAAATTTAGTTTTAAATTCAAAATTAAAATTTTCTTTAGTTTGAAACTCTTAAGAATATATCTCTAGTTTTCAAGATGAGATTGAAAAAAGCTTAAAGACTATAGATTATGAAAAAGTATAATATACTATTCATTTCTAAATTTAATTTTAATTTTTGAATAAGCTTCAAAGTTTATTTGATTTAATGGATTTGTAACTCTAATTTTTTACTCTAATATACACATTACAGATGTATAAACTGAAAGCCATCCAAAGCAAAGTATGGATTAAAAAATAAATAAATAAATATATACTAACTTTCTTACATCCAAATAACGTCAAATCACTATCCTCTGTAATAACAACATCAGCTATACCACTAATATTTAAATAAGCTAATTGTGCATCTGCTTCGTAAGGAGCTATAATGCAATCAATATTCTCATTCTGGCAGTGTTTAATTAATCCCAATGCTATTTCATGAGTAATATCTATAGCTCGTTTCAACAAGTTTTTTCCCTCTCCAATTTGACCCATTTGTATTAACTCGATTGCTTTTTGACGATTCATTTGTCTGGTCCTAATAAATGACATAGTTATTATTGCACATTATTATTTATCAATACTTTTGATAAAATGATACGTTGACATTAAACTTAGTAATTTTAGAATAAAATAATCCTAATTTATAAACTTAAATTCTTTCTTAAATTAGTTAAAAATTCGTAATATTTAAAAGGTGATTTGCCTAATTCTTACGTACTGTCGCCTTTTATTTTCCGTTTGTTCCTTAGCAGGTAATCGTCGACCATCAAATACCAAGATCGGTTTTATTTTATACTTTAAAAGCATGTCTATATATTTCATACAATACAGAACATACCTATAATATACGTGGAAAGAAAATCATCAATCTCTGATATCTTAAAAAATATGTTAACATGTATAATAAAATAATTCCTCTCTTACGCATTCGTTGTCTGTCCCATCATCAATTTTTCGGCGCAGGAAAATACACCTTTGTGTAACCAACAATAAGAATCGATCGCGACAACACCACCGGAAAATTCTCTAATATTCGTCTTCTTGGAAGACTTTTCTAAAAACGGTAGTAAACCGGTAATTCCCATATTTATGAATTAATTTGTTCCAAGCAATTAAGAAGTAATTGTATGTAATATTTTTAACGTATTGGTTATTGGTCGCCAGTTGCCGCCAAATCACACACCGCACGTGCAATGTTATTTTTAGACAGACGCTTTTTTTCACACATGCGCAGTACACTGACGCACTCTACATCCATTTGACAGTTGTTTGGAACTACATTCATTTATCGAGAAATGCTATGGTAAAACAGCCATTTGGTTTGTATCCGTGCTATATAATTGTAGATCAGGAATCAGGAATTTATATGATATATATACATATATACAGGCTGTTTTTCAGAAGGAATAGTCAGCATTCTAAGACATGATTGGGCTGTTCTTCCGAATGGGACACTTCGAATTGAGGGCAGCCCTTTTGCGTACTGAAAGTAGATACCAAAATAACGTATTATATAAAATTTCAGTCGCGGCAAATTATTTTTTCAAATGTTTTTATTTAAAAAAATTTTCTTTAAAAATTTTATTTAAAAAAATTGGACACCGCACGTGCGAAGATCCACGCGCTGCCTACCGACGGGGAGGGTGCGGGAGGGAGGCCGAAAGCCCCCTTGCACCACCCCGTGTGTGTGTGTGTGTGTGTGTGTATAGGATAAAGGTACCTATTATGAGATACTATTTACATTTTCTTAATTATTTCCAAAATATATGCAATTAGGAAAGTATTTATATACTGTTTTTAATCGTCATTTCATGTAGTTTTAGGAATCCTACTTCAATAAGTTATATCTCGTTCGAATTTTAATATACATAGGTTTGTTTAAAGTAAGTCAATTTTTGTATCAAAACCAAAATGTCTCCTAATAAGAGATACTAGCTGATCCTTATATGAGATACTGTCTCATATTAGGTAAACTTAGTTTCATTTTTATTAACATTAAAAATAAAAGACATATAGATAAAAATAAATGTTTTTATTATTACCAGTCTTAATTTTAAACCTTTTACAATGTTATATCTTCAGAACCAACAATAAAATTTAAAAATATAGCTTTAATTATATTATTTGTTAGACTTATATTTATAAACTCTTGTATAAAAATGTCAAAAAATATGAAGGTAGATACTTATACCTTAAATCAAACAAAAAACTATCCTTAGAAAAGAAAAATAATCTCATATTACGAGACCTTCGGTATCTCTTATTAAGAGCTTACCATTTGACCGAGATTCAACAAAAAACATTTTGTTTCACTTATAAAACACTATAATGTGCACAGCAGAGAATTCTCTGCTTTAACCAAAAACACAAACTGATAATTATAAAGTATTAATACTGTTATTGAGTTTAATTGAGATTTTACTTTTAGGTAAAAACTGTTGAAAAAATGATTTGCCGCGGTTGAAATTTTATGTATTATGTTGTTTTGGTATCTATTTTCAGTACGCTAAAGGGCTGTTCCGAACTCGAAGTGTCCCATTCGGAAGAATATCCCATGATTGTACATACACATCATTTTAAAGAAAAAAGTTTATATAAACATGTATCCCTATTCTGGGCAGTTATAAAAATAATAACGTGTTCAGTTTTAAAACATATATTATTTATTAAAACTTAATAGAACCAAATTCTATTAAACAATTACATTAAAGTATCCCGCATTAATCTTATGTGAAATGGATTTCGGTTAAATCAGCTGGTTTTTTCATGTGTTGTATGCAATAGCCTTAAAGCTAATAAAAATTATGGACAATTATTGATAATTTACAGTCAATCACAACTTGCTCGAGTTTTTATATTTGATTGATTGTAACTGTCTATTATTTAGCTTTGAACCTATTACATTTTTTGTTCAGTAGATCATAAAAGCTACAACAGAAAACCAGCTAATTTTATCGGGATTCATCAATTTCATTTAGAATTTCATTTATAAATTCAAAAATTCCGCACTAATCCTATGTAAATAAATTGAATCTTTAGTAAAATCTGCTGGTTATTTTCTCATATGTTGTAACTTCTTTTATGACCTGCTGAACAAAAAAATGTAATAAGCTCAAAGCTATTATAATAAATAATAAACAGTTATTGATTTACAGCCAATCAAACACGAAAAAGACTGGCAACAAGTCAAAAAGATTGATTCTGCAAGTTGTTTGACTGGCTGTAGCTCAGTAACTGTTCATTATTTAGCTTTTTTTATTTAATAATACAGCTTTCGCACTTCTTCGGGAATCGAAACAAGGTATTGCACACACGCATTCACTCCAACTTAAACTTAAACTTAATTACTACTAACTAGAATCCTAGATACAACCTTATTCTACTTATATATATATGTACACTAATATACATTCCTATGTACAAGAGTGATTGATTCCCCGTAAGGGGGGGGGAGGGGGGGAATCGCTCACTCTGGGCCGAGTCGCTGTCGATCTCGCTCCGCCGCTTCCTTTTTACTCATAATTTCCTCGATGAACGAAGTCACTATGTTCCACTCCTTTTCTCCAGTCAGTAGGATGTCCATTAGACTGCTCTCTGTAAGAGCGCAGTCCATGGTCTCCACTAGTTTCGTGCGTGGAACTTCCCACTCGGGGCATTCCATCAAGATATGTCCCGGATCATCTATCTCTGCTCCGCAGTGAGCACATGCTGGCACCTCCAATTTTCTGATCCTATGTAAATATGCGCCAAAACTGCCATGCCCCGTTAGGACTTGAGTAATGCGGTACGTTATACATCCAAAGTTCATTATTTAGCTGGGCCATTTCGACTAACTCCGATTAACTTTAACCTCTAGTTAAATTATATATCTTTGGCCTGTTTCTACCAACGTCGGTTAACTTTAACCTCTACGGTTAAACTATATCTTTGTCTTTTTTCAGATACGTTCTTAAGAAAAGACAAAGATTATAAAGATATATAGTTTAACCGGAGGTTAAAGTTAAATCGGAGTTGGTTGAAGTAACCCTAACCGAAATCCATTTTACATAATTAAGATTTAGTGTGCGGAATACTTTTAAGTTTACAATAAAGGAGGATGTTAAAAAAGTATCGAATTTGGCCCCCAAAAGTGTAAGTAAAAGGCATAGTGTTTCTTGTAGATTTTGACCTCCTGCGAATACGATAAATCTATGAAGAAATTCGTGGAGTTTAAAGAACGCCTTGAAGATGTATGGAAATACCACAGAACGCATCCGTGTGTTTTTTTTTTAAGAGGGGAGCAGGAAAGAGGTGCACTTTATAAAATATACAGATGAAACAATCTAATAATAATTAATATTAATAATTACTAATAATAATAATAATAATAATATAATAATAACCCTAGTTTACAAAAATATGTTTTTCATTATATTTTAAACGAAACAAAGGTATTTCTTATAGATTTTTGGATGTTGAACACGATGCCGCAAGTCAATTTTTACTAACACGTCAGGTTTCCAAAATAACTGAATTTAATGTGCAAACAATGGCTTTTTTGCGATATTTTAGATTTTTTTGTAAAAAAAATTAAAAGTTATCTGGAAGTTCTGATTAGATGTCATGAATGTATTGTTCATGCTCTATAAAATGCATTTTTTTCATGTCGATATCTTACTTTTTAGTCATGTTATGAAAAATTAAAGCTAGCCCAGCCAGAAATGATTGTTTGAATCGACGTCGATTCGACGTCAATTTGACCTAGTCGACGTTGATTCAACGACGATTCGACGCCGATTCAACGACGAATTGACGTCGATTCGACAATCATTTCTGGCTGGGAGGAACAACTCCTCATATGGGGCATCCATCTCTAGATGAGAAGTATCTCTCAGGTTTAATTTTTCATAACATAATTATAAAAAGTAAGATATCAAAATAAAAAATTGCATTTTATAAGAGATAAATAATACATTTATGACATATCTGATCAGAATTTCCAGATAACGTTAACCTTTTTTACAAACAAATCTCAAATATAACAAAAAAGCCATTTTTTTCACATTAAACGTCAATTATATTATTTTGGTAACCTGACATGCGCTAGTAAAAATTGGCTTGTGACATCGTTTTCAGCATCCAAAAATCTATAAGAAATACCTTGTTTCGTTTAAAATAATTTAAAAAAATTTTTTTGTAAACTATTATTATTATTAATTATTATTAATTAATTATTATTAGATTGTTTCTGTATGTTTTATAAAATGCACCTCCTTCCCGGTCCCCTCTTTAAAAAAAACACACGGATGCGTTCTTGTGGTAGCTCCATATATGTACATACATCATCCGAATTTCTATTATAATGCACCATGCTGTTGCTCAAACTTTCAAGGTGTTCCCTAAACCCCACGAATTTTTTCATAGTTTTATCGTATTCAGTAGGTCAAAATCTACAAAAAACACACTATGCCTTTTACTTACACCTTTAGGGGCCAAATTCGGTATCTTTTAACATCCATCTTTAAATAATTAATAATAATGAATAAATAATAATATCATTTTATCGATATTATATAACAAAAGTATTATTAGATTTTTTTTATTAAAGCACATTAATTCTTGAGATATTTTAATCAGAAATGTAATTGATAGAAAAATTCCGAATTAAAAGAAATTAACAGTCGATGAGATAACATGAATGTCATCATAAATTATCTTTATATATATTTATTTAGTGTCAAAAAGTGTTACTGTTTCTAATGTTCCACTAACATTTATTAATAATTAAACAAAATCAGAATTAACTTTAGCAATATAAATGAATAGCAAAGCTTTATTTTATATTTTTATTTAAAAAAATTAATTTATATATAACATATTACTATACATATTATTATACATTACACATAATTTTAAGGCTCCTGCTCTTGGGTCCTCGTCGCGGCCATGTTAGATTGTGACGTCAGAGGTAAGAAAGCACACGCTGAAAATTCTTAGATGCCATTTTTAAATGAAAAAATATTTCGATGAAACACTACTTTAGATAGCTTTAGCACACTTTTAAAATACCTCGAAAACTAATTCTTTTCCTTTGACAATCAATTAACAATCGTAAAATGATCATGATATCTTTGCCATGCGGAATGACTGCGCAAAGACTGGGCCTCATATTACAGTCACTTTACAGCTGTTGATTGATGATAAAGGGAAAAAATAGTTTTCGAGGTATTTTAAGAGTGTGCTAAAGCCATCTGAGTGCTGTTTCATCGAAATATCTTTTTATTTCGAAATGGCATCTAAAAATTTTTAGCGTATGTTTTCTCGCCTCTGACGTTATAATTACAACAAGATCGGTAAGAAGCCAGGAGCCTTAAAACTTAATTATCAATTAACACTAAAAATATAACACTAAAATATTTGAAAAAGTTATGAAATAATATATATCAATTCTTTAAATCTTTTTGTTAAAGAAAAACCCAACCAAACCAAATTTTTTAATAAATACTTTTAAAATAAGTGTCATCTTGTACATAAGAAGTTACAATGTTTTGTTTTTTCTATTTTATACATAAGAAATTACAATCCTCTCTCTCTTTCTGTAACGCAATTGTTATGTTAATATTACTTACTTTTATCTGCATTTTATGTTATGTTTTACATTGAACAGAATTTTTTACACATTTTACATCTGTGTGCCATTGCATCGTTAAAAAAATTTACTATTTAAAAAATTTATTAATTTTGTCTCAACTAAATTTTTAATATTAAAGATTTTTTAATATTAAAGATTGCAAGTACTCTCTTGAGAATATATACTAACTATAAGTTAAAATGTATACAATTATCAAATTAGGAAATTAAAGATTATTAACATTATCAGAGAGACGAGTAAGTTCCAGCGCTATAGCGTCAGGTAAATCACTTCCCACTTGAGCGTCAAAGTATTCTTTCAAATCTTTGACTTCTTTTTGCCAGAAGGCTTTCGGAAGTCTAAACAATTCTATCGTATTTACGTTATCGTTGAGATTTTCTAAATCGATAGATCCTGGCTTTGGCAATAAGCCAATAGCTGATTCTTCGGCGATGTCTTCACCATCAAGCCTTCGAAGGATCCAATCGAGAACACGAGAGTTCTCACCGAATCCTGGCCACAAAAATTTTTCGTCTAAATCCTTTCTAAACCAATTTACGTGAAATATCATTGGCAGCTTGGCATTTTTTACATTTGCCATGCTTAACCAGTGGGCAAGATAGTGTCCAAAATTATAACCGAAGAAAGGTCTCATGGCAAACGGATCGTGCATGATTACTTTACCCTGCAAAGTACATTACAGCTATTAGCTTTAGTTGAACTCTCAATTAGTCTTTTGGGACTTTCATTTCTTTTAAGCTTAATATATATTTTGAAAGAATCTCTCTTTTGCACTAATCCTATATAAAATTAGATTCCGGTAACATTAGCTGGTTTTCTGATTTATTGTAGCTTTTATGATCTGCTGAACAAAAATCTAATAGACTAAAAGCTAAATAATGGATAGTTAGTGACTTACAGCCAGTCAAACACGAAAAACTCTGCTCTACGAGTTGTTTAACTGTCTATGTGTAGATCAGTAATTGTTATTTAGCTTTGAACTTATTACACCTTTTCAGCAGGTTATAAATTACAACATATGAGAAAACGAGCTGATTTAATAAGGATCCAATTTCATATAGAATTAGTGCAAGGTTCTTTACATAGTTTGCACTCCTATAAAATTAGTCGATTAGTTACGATACCTTATGTTCAGCAGCGGCAGTAGCCTCAGATCTCATTGTAGCGCCGATGAAAACACCGTGTTGCCAGTTACGGGCTTGATAAACCAAAGGTACACCCTCCGGTCTTCGGCCCCCGAATAATATAGCATCGATCGGAACGCCGGTTGGATCATCCCAAGAAGGATCGACGATCGGGCATTGTGTTGCTGGAGTGCAGAATCTTGAATTTGGATGAGCAGCTGGTACTTTGGAACCTTTGCACCAATTGTTACCTTTCCAATCCGTCACCTACGATCAAATAAAAAGTTTATTTTTCACATTGTTTACACACACAACATATACATAATAAATGTGTCAGCGTAGAAATAGCAATATAAATTTTAAAAATTATCAAAAGAGAACCTTGAAAAATTTGTTTTTTTTCTCGTTACTATCTAATTTCAGTGTAGTCCTATATCTTGAATAATTTCATAGATGTTTGTTTATTGCATTTTTATTGGTAAAAAGAAAACCAATTGTTCATGTGTGTCGTCTCGTTCATTTATATACCTTAACATTATCATCGATTTCCTTCTCCATTCCTTCCCAGTACACTCCTCCGTCACTAGTAGACGCTACATTGGTGAAGATGGTATTTTTGAAGATAGTTTTCATCGCATTGGGATTCGTAGTCGAACTTGTACCGGGCGCGACTCCGAAAAATCCGTTCTCCGGATTAATTGCGCGTAAATTTCCTTCATTGTCGAATCTCATCCACGCGATATCATCTCCTACGCATTCAATCTTATAACCCGGTAGAGTTGGTTGCATCATAGCCAGATTCGTTTTACCGCATGCGCTCGGGAAAGCAGCAGCGATGTATCGTTTCTTGCCTTTAGGATTTGTGATACCCAATATCTGAAACGGGATGTAAACTATTTTACTTGTTTTATTCTATTTTGTTTGTTTGCTTTACTATCATGTATAGATATATTCTTGTAGCGCCCGCGAGTCGATCTCGCTCGATCTCGCAACTCAAGCCATCACTCGCAGTTACAATCGCGCCGAAAATAACAATGTGTATTTTAAAAAGAAACTTATTAATTTTAATAATAAAGAACACAGAAACAAAATACAAGAAATAATAATAAATTCCCGATCATAAATAAAAAAATACGTCCATATTGTATGACAGCTGTCGAAAGTGTCGAACAACTTTAATAAAATAGCAATTATTTAAAAAAAAATGTCCGCTCTCGTTTATAAACAACCCTTCTACCAATGATTTCACGGAAACAAGGACAACTCCGATTCAGGAGCAAAATCCAAAGATGTAACACTATATACATATATGTATATACATATATAGGGTGAGACAAAAACTTTGTCCATCTGAAATACATATTTCCGTTATTTGTAATAATACGGAAAAATGTTATATACAAAACTTAAATGATACGAAGGAGGACATAATGCAATGTAAATACTTTGTACGTTAGTGGAGACATAGAGGAGATTTCAAGGTGATCTCTTTTTTTTTTAATGAGATGCTATATTTTTTTTATCGCTGTGTGATAGTCCTGTTATAACTATTTCAGCATGCTAGCATTAAAGGTCATTCAAGATTAAATGTGGTGGTAAAGTAAATTTTCTTACATTCCAGAAGATGTTTGAATAAGTGTTGACCATTTGTGTCGATGCAAAGCTGCAATCTTTTTATTGCTGAATCATGAGCATGTCTTATCTCCTCTGAACTTATTCTAGCATGCTACAGTAATTCATTGTCTCATATTTTCCGGTGTAGTCAGTATTTTCTTGATAGACAACATTTTTGAGTGCTCCTCAGAGAAAGAAATTTAATGGGGTTAAGTTTGAAAACGAGTTGGCAACGAAACTGATCCTCCATGTTCTATCCAACCACTTGGGTAAAGTTCATTGAGTGCCTCTCTTACTCTCCGAGCGTAATATGCTGGGCATCCGTCATGTTGTAACCACATTGTTTGGCAAACGTTTAGTGGTACATTTTTTAATAAAGTCCCCAATGTATTTCTTATAAATATTCATATTTTTCGACAGTAAGAGTTCCATCGATAAAATATGGTCTAAAATTATTGATCATGAATGATTCCGCATCATTCATTAACTACCCATTATCGTTTATGCTCAACTTGTTGTAACCAGCATAGATTTTTAATAAACCAGTGTATATTATGGGATAGTGCATATGATGCAAATTTAGATTTTCATGATTAGTAAATGTAACTTCATCGGTAAACAATATTGAAAAAAAAAATGTTCTGCTCATTTATATTTCATGTTGAGCCCATTAACATAATGCAACACAATTCATAAAATCAGTACTGTATAATTCTCGGTAAAGACCAAAAATATGGTATGGATGAAATTTATATCGTGCAAGGATTCGCTCCTCCTGCTGATAGCAGACTCGCGTTTAATTTGTTGGGAATTAATCTGTTACGAGCTACCAGTGTTTGCTGTTATCTAAATAAAATTATATAGATGATCATCTAGATGAAATTTTGGCGTTATCTTATCTTTATATAGATAATAAAAAAATGTATTATCTATATCTGCATCTTAGATAAAAAAAAGTGTTATCTTTACTAAATTATCTAACATAATATTCAGATAATTTGGTTTAGAGTTTCATAGCACATGAAAATATTTTAAGTAATAGAACTTGAGCAGTAAACGATAAAAACTTATAAATAAAACTATAAATATATTTTTATATCTATAATTTTCATTTTTTTTATTTTATATTACATTTTTTAACTGTTTACATAAGCGATTTTAAAAATAATATTATCTGGAAGTTATCTAGATGAATCGTCATATAATTTTATCTTTTATCTATATATATTTAAAATAAAATCATCTTTATCTTATCTAAGATGAATTTACATATTTTTATCTCATCTTTATCTAGCTAATTTTAAAATCATCTAAGCACAACACTGCGAGCTACCATCGTAAGAACAGCAATTTGTTTCATCGGTTGCCCATTTTCGATGATTAGACTTACGTGTAGCCAAACTTCTAGTTTCTCTTAATTTTTTACACAATCTTTGAAATACATGTTCCGATGAAGGATGTGCACGATTTGAATACCATTCAGCATATAATTTAAGCTTTTATCGAATTTTGATGTGTTTTCCCATAAATACGAATCATATCTCTATTTGTTCTTCAAAAGAAAATTTTATCTTGATTATCAATGCTATATATAGGTGCAATTTGTCTCAGCAATCAATAATTGATACTCACTACTGATATTCCACGCAATGTCGTAAATTGCTATAATGTTTACGTTGCTATACGTAATGTATTATTAGAATCTAAAGTAACCTTGCCCTTGCGACAAGACTATCTGTTTACATAAAAGTAAGCATTTGCTAGAATAAATCCAGTGATGATAAGATCGCAGTTTCAATTCGAAAGTAATAGTAATTGTTTTCCGATCTTCAGTGATCTTGAATGATCTTTAATGCCTAGCATGCTGAAATAGCCAACTATTACAACAGCGACTACACATAGTGATAAAAAAATATAGCATTCCATTAAAAAAAAGAGATGACCTTGAAATCTCCTCTACGTCTCCACAACATACAAAGTATTTTCATATCACATTATGTCCCCCTTCATATCATTAAAGTTTTGTATATAACGTTTTTCCATATTATTACAAACGGAAATATTTAAGATGGACAAAATTTCTTTGCCCTACTTTGCATATACAGGGTAGCCCACATAACTCTAAACAACTTATTTCAGAAACTATGCCATCGATTTTAAAAGTTTAGGTCTTGAATTATATGGGTCTAAAGAGCCTTCAAACTTGAATGAATAGTAATTTCCAAACCTCGGTTGCATGAATAGAGTGGAAATGTTTATAATATATATTACGAATAAAATTAAGTTGTTTTCTTTCATAGAATCTAAAAATGTAATTTTGTATAAAGTCCCATTAAAAATTTTATAATCAACTCCCATTTACGCAACCGAGGAGGTACTATTCATTTTAGTTTGAAGACCCTTTAGATCCATACAATTCAAGAAATCTAATAAAATTGATGGCATAGTTTCCGAAGTATCAAGCTATTAAGGCTCCTGGCTCCTTTCCGACCATGTCGAAATCGTGATGTCAGAGGCGAGAAAACACACGCTAAAATTTCTTAGATGCCATTTCGAAATAAAAAAATATTTCGATGAAACAGCACTTCAGATGGCTTTAGCACACTCTTAAAAAACCCCGAAAACTATCCTTTCCCTTTTATAATCAATCAACAGCTGTAAAATGTAATATTATGAAGCCCAGTCTTTGCGCAGTCATTCCGCATGTCAAAGTCTGACATCTCGATCATTTTACAGATGTTGAATGATTATAAAGGGAAAAGGATAGTTTTCGGGGGTTTTTAAGAGTGTGCTAAAGCCATCTGAAGTGCTGTTTAATCGAAATATCTTTTCATTAAAAAATGGCATCTAAGAATTTTCAGCGTGTGCTTTCTCGCCTCTGACGTCACAATCCAATATGGCCGCGGTGAGCACCCAGGAGCCTTAAGAGCTATTTAGGCCACCCTGCATATAGGATATTTATGTTTTGGACAAACTTTTAGGGCGTATACCTCACGTTACAATAAAAAAATGTTTATAAAAGTTTAATTAAAGTTTAATAAATAACCTATAATAAAAAATGAATGGTTGCAAAGTTATAATAAAACAAAATTCATGTTAATGTTAAATAAACATAAGTAAGAACTTAACTCATAAGAAATGCTTAAAATGACCACAATTTCATTGAAGACAGCCAGATTTTTATTTATGAGAATAATATGAAACATCTAGTATACCTATTCGCAACCTATTGATAACGAAGAGCTACGCTAATGCATTATTAATGTTTGTGATATTATACAAAATATCATTTGAGAACCTTTGAAATGGTTCCATAATCCTTACTTCGCCATCTCTCAATGCTGTGATTATTTAATATTATTATTTAATAATAACATTAATATAAACTTCGTTTTACTTTATCATAACTTCGCAATCACTCATTTGACTATGGGTAATTTAAGAAATAGAAATAAGAAAACTTACAAGCATATGTTCAGCGAGCCATCCCTCCTTCCTGGCTATTGTCGAACCAATTCGTAGCGCAAAACACTTCTTCCCTAATAGGGAATTTCCACCGTAACCGCTTCCGTAAGATACGATTTCGTTCTTGGCGGGTTTGTGAAGAATGATCGTCCTTTCGGGATCGCACGGCCATAAATGGTTTACATCAAGTTTTGAATTGTGTTCCGGAACGCCCACTGAATGCAAACATTTAACGAAATCGTCGTTTCCCAGAATTTCGAGCACCTTCTCTCCCATCCTGGTCATTATTTTCATCGAGCAAACTACATAAATCGAATCGGTAATTTCCACGCCAATTTTTGAAAGCGAGGAACCTACGGGACCCATACTGAAGGGAATCACGTACATGGTGCGTCCTATTATTATAAAATTTTAATTATCAGAATTATTACAGTAGATAGTTTTTTTATTATTTAAAACACACATTTATATATTTATATATAAATATTTATATATTTGATATATCATTCGTATATATAAGATGTGCAAAAATCAAAGTGTTTTTTTAATAGCAAATTCTGTGTTTAATTTAAAACCGACCTTTTTCTTAGCAAAATTGTCAAAAAAGCCATTTTTTACACACTTTAATTAAATCTTAAATAAAAATTTTATTAAAGTAAACTTATTAAAGTAAAGTGCATCTTAAATTAACTTGAAGAATATAGTTTCGTTAATCTTTTAATTCCACAAAATTCAGTTTACGAAAAGTCTTTCTTTTTCAATAGCTTATAACTCGAAAATTATTGATAACTCGACATATTCATTAAAAACAAATGTCTTTTTATCTCTATTTAGCCATATTATTTTCAAATTAACCAAATAATTTGTTAGAATTAAAAGGACATCAGATTATTTTGTGAGATATCTTGTATGTAGTTTTCATATAATATGTGCGAATCGATAACAAATCATAAAAATGCAATAGAGAACTTCTACTGACCCTTCATACAGTTTGGGAAACGTTCCAAGATAGCTTGTTTCATGTCATTCGGAGAGATCCAATTTCCAAGCTCTCCAATTACACCTTCACGTGGTGTAGGAACAGCGTCGCTTTTCAAGTCTGTGCTGATGAACGTACGTTTCTCGACGCGTGCCACGTCCGCAGTGTGAGTTTTTGCCAGCCAACTGTTATGTATTGAAAAAATACAGATATTACAAATATACAACATAATAATAATAATAATAATAAGGATGATATGCGTGGCGCATCGTATGGAAACCCATATGCCTGCTTGGAAAATGATTGTGGAAGAAGGATTGGATTTGGAAAAGGAAGAAAGGAAACAGGATTATAGTTAAAGAAGAAGTAAGAAAAAAGGGGAGGCAGAGGCGGATAAGAAATAGTAAAGGAGGAGAGAAAAGGAAGAAAGAAAGAAAAAAGGACGAAAAAGGAAGAAAGAAAGAAAAAAAAGAAAAATGTAGGGTGGAGGAAGAGGAGATGAGAGGAAGAGGGAAAGAGTTAAGATATGTTAAAGCCTTTAAGGCCAGGATGTAAGGACCCGATGAGAAATGGTGATCGAATCGATGTCGATTCGACGTCGATTGGGTCGAATCGATGTCGAATTGACGTCGATTCGACCAATCATTTCTCGCTGGGGAAGAAGTAATGAGATTATTGTAAAAGGTTCGGGTACGCTTCTTGATAAAAGCGTCGTAACCTCTAGAGAATCACTAATAAATATTATTATTAATATTAATAATAATAATAATAATAATAGAGAAAAACAGAGGACGGTCCTCAACAGCGAAGCCCCGAACAAGTTTATTCTACCCCTCCGATAAGCAGTCCCTTAGTTCGGGAGAGGTTCATTCGGATACAGTGCAATTGGATACAGCCATACTCATATCAATCGGTATCTAAGGTAACCAATACGATTGACCAATCGGAGAATTCTGTGTTCAATTAACCAATAAACAATTTGTCTAATTGAATGTCATCTCTTTAGTTCAGAATCCCTTTTCTTTCCAGAAGAGAAAAAGATCCTTAATCGAGAGACTGCTTATCTGTTAGGTCCTCAAAAAAGCTGAACTTAGCAATATAGATCTTATGCCTATTACAAACATAATAAATCAATAATCTTTTAATACTATAAAAATTGTGATTTTAATATTTGATATAATGTATATGATAACTGTGTTATACGATGTTTCTCATTAAACTGTTGGCCAGTATTAAGGTAGTTAATTATAATTAATAAAATAAGATCTAATGCAACATATCTGATTGATTTCTATGCGTATCTTCTAGTGAACTATCCTACATCGACCATTAGAAATAATAGTTCAATAACATTTTTTGAGAATTAAATAGTTATATTTTTTGTTTTTTGTTTCTTTTTTTAATAAAAATCAATATACAACTAGTGTATTTTATTTCAATTTTATTCTACTATGAAAAAGATAATCTATATTTTCTGGAAATTGTATAAAGAATATTTCGTAAAAATCTCTGTTTCTCAATTATTATTATTTTTTTAAATATTATCAAATAGGCAAACTAAAACTTAACAAAAATATAATACAATAATATTGTGACGAATGAATATATAAAACTCACCAATTTTCATATTTCGGCAAGTTCTTGATGGTTCCATTTTTTTGGAGAATTTTCAACATTTGCATATATTCAGCGTCTGTACCATTGCATATATAAATCTCCTTAGGACAGCACAGCGCGACACATTCCTCGAGATAATAACGAAGTTTCGGCGAGATTTCTACTGCGCATGCGTTCAATAACGGTACTTTGCCAATATAATCGTACCCATTTTTAATCAATGGATCTTTTGCCACTTGAGTCACAATAAATTTCGGCATTCTGAAAAAAGTAAAAATACATATTAAACAAAAAACACAATGTCGCAAGTGACAAAATGTATCACGAATATAGTATATTTATCGTACATTCTTTTGCCAATAAATATTCTTTAAAAATTTGTATTTAATTTTTTCTTAGCAAAAATATATGATTGAATAATATCGTTGAACCAATAGAGCTCGTCTGAATTGGAGCTAAAGCCACCCAACAAGGAGTATGGTCAGGAAAGAACTGATTACAAGTTAGAAACTGCAGCCGGTTTTTTGTATTTTGGATTTATTGTTCAACGACTGGGTAAAAAAATTCTGTTTAGATAAAATACAATTTAGACGGCTAGCTATACTAATCAATATAGATAATTTTAATTTCTAATAGCAGACTCTGTTAAAAGAACATTTTCTAAACGAAAAATAGCCAGAAACTGGCCAAACGGATCAGTAAATAGATAACTAGTTTTTATGTCTAGTCAAAGGTTAGAATATTCTAGTTAATATTTTATAGTCAATAACTAGTCAATTAGATAAGACAAACTAAATAACAACTAGCGATGCACCATATTCTAACTATTATTTTTTAATACACATATGCTTAAATACTAACCAGAATTAACTGAGTTATAATAGTAAAATTATAAATTTTTATTAACAGCTTGGTAATCATTTTATTTATAACTTCTAAATATATTAATTTCTAGTAATTTCATATAATTTCTAATAATTTCATATAATTTCTAATATATACTTTATAATAATATTATAATAATAACTTCTAATTATAATAATTTTTCTAATTCTAATAATAAAAATTCTAATTAATAATTTTTCTAATTATAATAATTTTTCTAATTCTAATTCTAATTAATTAAAACTTAAATATAAAGATAAAATAAAGAGGAAATTGGAAAATTGTTGTTAATTGTTATTGTTATTTAAAAAAAGATAGTAGAATGTTTATTAAAATTTCAGTCAACTCTTACAATTAATTTTTAATCAGCTTATATCCAAAAATAACAGCTACAATATTGTCAATGAATAATTAAATAACTATAGATAATTAATTACTTTTAGCAGTAAATTGAATGATTAGTTATATGTTATATGATTAAATAAAATAATTTATTTTCTGATAATTTTATCTTCAAGTTTGATCAAATCTTGATTTTCTTAACATCGTCGGTTACTATAATAATATTTTAAAATTTTAATAAAATTAATAAAATAACAAATTACCAATGGCCCTACAATAAAAACTATAACTATAAAAAATTATTTTTCTGTTTCTCCAATTTTTTAAATATTTTATAGTTTATTATTTTATTAGTTTAATGTTTACTTTGTTCACATAGAAAAAAATCATAATAAAAAATCATAATAAATATTTAATCAATCATAAAAAATTGTTCTTCAAATTCCAAAAAAATAGACTTTTCATGTAACTTTACGAAAAACTAATATTAAGAAGATAAATAGTATGATTTAGCAAAAACTCACGTTTGTCATTATTTAGAGATCATTAAATTTGTATCTTTAAAATGATGAGTAACTGAACTTGAAATGTACGATGTTGAAGATATGTAAATAAAATTTAAGGCTTTTGCATTCTTATTATCAGTCATATATTGAACTACAATGTAGAAAGCGAGAAATTATGTAAATTTTTTTTCTTGAAGCGACGTCTTTTCGATAAAATATATCGAAAAAGAAAGTTTTCTTTTGTATGGTACCACTTCTCGTGTTCGACAGTGTATAAAATTAGTAAAATATACTGTAAACCTTCGTTTTTATTATCTTGCATTAATAAATGTATATAATTATAGTGATGGTAAGGAAAATTTATTTGGTTCAACGGGATACGGTAAAATACATATTTATCTTTACACTGTCAAGTAAAGTCTCAAACGATTTCCGATTGACATATGTTGTCAAAATCATATTTTTAAGTAAAAATTTTAGTCATTGTTTATTTATTAAAAATTATTTGTCAAAAACTTCTTAATACATAATGAGCGACAGTTAGAATATTTTTTGGAGGTTACTCAGGAACATGATCTTCATAATATGACAATTGAAAGTTTGGCCTGATGATGATCTAAAGATAATTTATCTGCTCTCCCCCCCCCCATATTTCATAAGAAAAAAAGACTTTATCTGACTTGAACTTTCTGATATCATAATTCAATATAATATGTCAATGAAGGAGGATAATAAAAAAATAAAAATGTTAATATAAATAAATATATAAAAATGTAAATATTTTTAAAAAATTATTTTTATTTCAAAAAACCATTTTAAAAATGTCTATTTTATATTTCCTATTTTTAAATGGGTGTCTAAAAAACATTTTTCATTTTTTATTTTAATTTGGGTTTGTACATCCATTTTGTACATCTCTGCATAAAATAATCTGTATAAAATTATCTCGGGCTCTTGCGCATTAAGGGGTTAATCCTATGAAATAACATAAACAAATCCATTATTTAATGGATTTTTTGAATTTGTGCGGAAAGATTTTGTAGAAAATTATATGCGTAATATCCTAAATTATAATTCAAAAAACACTGTCGCTTAATATTATCTTAATGTGTGTTTGCTTATTTAATGTCATTATGTATTTAAGGACTACAAAAGAGAATAGATACTTACTGTGAATTACGAACATCAACAGCATACGGCGTCCTACGGATTTTTTCGATTGTAAGGGCAGATGATGCGAAGAAATGTGCAGAACGACTCATTTTCCTCGGGACGTGAATCAAAGTTAAGTTGAGCGAATCGTCACGATTGACGAAACATCCGATGGAGAAATTCCTCTTGCTGTCAGATCGTCGCGAAACTCCCATCAGATTTTTCCAGTTGATGCAGTAGAATTTGGGCGGCATATTGTCTCGTTCGTCGCTCAAAACGCTTGCTTTATATATATGCGATAACTGAACTGTATTTTGTCCGCGGGCGAGCCCTAGCCGATCCCCCTTGTTCGATTGGTTCGATAAGTAGAGTTCACTTAGTTAGACTTCCGGTTAAATAGTGGGGGACGCAAAATCGTCAGATGACGTCTCGGATCGACGATCCCATGAACGATGACCGCGAAACAGAGTCGCGGCTAAGAAGTACAGCTGATTACACGCTTCTTTCTCTCTTTTTCTCTCTTTATCTGAATGCACGTTGTGTCTTTAAATGATCGAAGTCTTAATCCGCTGATCAAAATTCGAAGTCCAGAAGGAAGAAATATGCTCGAAAGTTAGTTAACATGCTATAATACAGGGTGTTCCCTGCATTTTAAATAATGCATTGATATTTTTCGAAAATCAAAGCTTCCATTGAAAAATGTTTCGTACGAAAGTTCTGGAATTTCGAAGGGAAAGTCTTGTTGTAACCATATAGTTTTATTCCAGGTGGAGGCTTTTTGAAGATTTCGAGATCTCATCATTACTTTTTAAATCTTAACTTAATAATTTTCTGCATAGAATAGTGAGATATTAATTGGTGTAAAAAAACATATAGTTATTAAAAAAATATGTAATTTGCATTTTTTTTTTCAAATCCCAAGGGTATGTTTTTCTTACATCAATTGATTTATTTCATCATTCTGTGTAGAAAATTAAAGTAAAATTATCGAAAAATGAATATATTACGAAATTTCATATTTTTTGTTAAAATGTGTCAGAATAAAGCATAAAATATCTCGTAAATTTATCTTTAAATTATTCCACTCTGACAATTTTTTACGCCAAATATTATGAGAAATTGATTTATGTAAAAAATTATGGTGGTTTCGTTTAAAAAAGTAATGACCTCAAAACTCAAATATTTTTATCTGGAATAAGACTATACTTATGACAAGATGTCTCCCTCGAAATCCACCGCAACTTTTATACAAAATTTTTTAACGGAAGCCTTAGTTTTAAAAAATAGCAATGCGTTATTTAAATCTTGTATATGTATATGCACTGTTTCTAAGCCGCGATCAATTACACTGGTCAATTGATTTTATTGTAAATTATATTAGATCAATTTTAGGGTAACTTTGTGTCGCTGATTTTTCTCTGAATATGGCATTGGTTTTCTCAGATTGACTCTAATTTTTGAGATAATGAATGCCGCATTAAAAACATAAAAAGTGCAAAAAATATAATGATCAGGCGTAGCCTATCCCCAAATCATATGGAAACTATTTTAAATCATACATAAATATATATATGAAATATCTAAAGGCGTTGTATTCAATAAAATAACATTATAACAAAATAAGCTGATTCAAACAATCACAATTAATGGATAGAAAATGCTGTTTGTTCAATTTTCTTTTATGTGGGTCATCAGGATCACGTTAGGAGATAAAAATAATGTTAAAGAATAAAAAGACAGATCAAATCCTGCTGCATATGTCAGCAGCTACAGGTCGATTGGGATGAAATCAAAATTTGAGTATCCATTATCTCAAAAACTAGAGCCAATTCGGTAAAACTATTGTCATTTTTGGATTCAGTATCTCCAAAATATCTTAAATTCGTTCAAACATCCTTAGCAAGTAAACAAAAGTTTTTTCTTGTTGACAAGTGCTATCGTCAAATTTCGAAAGAAGCCGAAAGAGTTAATAAACACATCGCGTATTTAAATTAATTAAATCTTAGGGAATATAACCGAACAACAACCTCTCTAATACAGTGTTGCAATGATGTGACGCGAAACGACAACATGCACTGTGACACAACAACTGAATGCTGTTTCAGGAAAGTAAAAGCTACTATTCGCTTTCGTATATTAAATTGAAATCGGTCGAACGGGTGGATTTTATACCGAAAGTCACTCTCTCTCTCGCTAGTTTGATTTTTGTACTTTGCTATCTTGCTCTCTTGCCCGAGTCGACTTTTCCGCTGTTATTTGCTTGGCGCGAACAACTTATTTACCGTCCGTCAAACGAGTAAGACCACTATTTCGCGATCCGCATTTCGCACAATTATCCGGCTCCCTGATGAAAGGATCATGCCTTTTATTCGAATATTTGAGCACACGCTCTGCGTTCCGTGTAAAACAGTGATAAGTTACATGATAATAAGATCCATGGAAGAATTTTACTTAATACTCATGTTTACGAACAAGAGATATATATGTCACTTTTCTCGAGAAGGATAGAATTTATAGCACCGAGATCACATCATCATTATTCAAGTCACATTTACCATGCGTAATATATAGATTTTTCGATAGTCGCGGCGCGTATGTGTTGTGAAAAACAAGTAATATAGGATATGGAATACATATACACATATATATGTGCATGTGTGTCAAAATGATACATATCAAATACTAATATACACACACACAAATATATAGTAAGGGGATGACTAATCTACAATAAAAAGAAACAAAAACAATAATAATTGATATACTATTTATGTCAAAAAATAATTATTTTTGTAAAACATTTAATTAAAACATTGATGATTATATATACATATAACTGACTTGCCCGATATTATATAATACTTTATTCGATCTGTATTAAAATTATTTCAAATCAAAATAAGATGTGGAAGGAAACATTACAATTAGTTTTTATGTTATAAATAAAAAGAATGAAAAAAGATATACCTATGTGTGGGGGAAGGATAGGTGGAAAAATAAATAGGTGAATGGCTGAGTGGAATTGTGTATGTATTTATGTATATGTAGAGTACTTTTCCTATCGAGTTAATATATACCACATACTTCTTGTCAGTTTGCACTGTGCAAACTGACAAGAAGTAAAGAAAGAAAGACAAGAAAATTATACATTATAAAGCTATCCGAAGGAAGAGAGAATTAAATCTATAAATTAAATAATTAGGTAACTGTTTAAAGATACATTGTTAGATATATCACATTTATTTATTGTTTTACACACAAATCTGGAAACATATTTGTGTAAATTTTAACAGTAACTATTTGCCGAAACTTACATATATAAAAAATACGATGCGTATTTTTAATTGTACTATTATAGAATAGATCAGGAAAAAAATAACTATCGGCTTTTTAAAATATCTTATGGGAGTTCTTCTTTTCACTTTTTCTCTTTTTCTGGATTGTAAGATTATAAATATTGAAAAAATTAAATCTCTCTTTGCGTGCGAAATAAAATAAATGTCTTTAATACAACGAAAAGAACTTTTATTTCAGCTAAAATAATATTTAGAATTATGTAATTTCAAGTAATTAAAGTAGTTAACTAATGAAACAAAACATTAATAATATAAAAGATCTCAGTATAAGCCCTCTTGTGTGATGGTATATATATATATGTATATATATATGTGTATGTGTGTGCGCGCGCGCGCGCGTGTGTGTATCTAATGAAACATGCTAATATGCTATATCGTTAAAAAATGAATTGAAAAGATAACGGAAATCGCTTCTTACATACGAAATACATAAAGCAAATGATGC
Organism: Prenolepis imparis; assembly: GCF_030444845.1. Lineage (NCBI taxonomy): Eukaryota > Metazoa > Arthropoda > Insecta > Hymenoptera > Formicidae > Prenolepis > Prenolepis imparis. The sequence goes on from NW_028141173.1 coordinate 7,049,811, forward strand.
AATACGATTTGAAACCCTTGCCACGTGTGTTTCATATTCAAGAAATTTAATGGCACACACACACACACACACACATATATATATACATATATATATATACCATATATATAACCTATATATATATATATATATATATATATATATATATATTCTATATACATAATTGAATATTGACTAATTAACAGAAATATATGTATATGTATATTTGATTATATTAATTAAAATAAAACATTCTATATATATACAGAATGTTTCTAAATAAATGCGAAAATAAGTTTCTAAATAAGTGCGAAAAACTTTAGGAAATGATTCCTTGTCGAAAATTAAGGGGAATTTTTCATATATACATATACTTCTATGGAGGTGTAAATTAGATTTTTTTCTCAAATTTTGGACAAGAATTAAAAACATGAAAGGTATTTTCTACTATAAAAAAGGATATTTATTAATATTTTTTTTATCTTTTCGTATCGTTATAAAGAAATAAAACTAACAACTTCTGTTCAAATTTTTATTAGAATTTTTTAATAAAGCGGAATGTGATCATCTAAAAATATGCGTTAGAAAGTTCAATTCCTTTAGAAACTTTTTCATTTCTTTTAGTTTTTTCGTAAAATCAATAGTTTTCAAGAAAAAAAAATAAAAATCTAATTTTTACCTCCTCTTTAGAAAAGTGTAATTCCTCAGAGAGAGAGATACAAGAGTATACGTTTATATGGAAAATCTCCCTTAATTTTCGACAAAGAGTCATCTTCTAAAATTTTTTGCACTTATTTAGAAACACCCTGTATATACATATATTATTTTATTTTAATTAATATAGTCGAATATTTTTGAAACTATATGTAACACGCGCGCGCAAAAGATATTTCATGTAAAAATTAAAAAAAGATTTCAAGACGAAGAAAATTGATAATCTTAAATTTTAATTAAAGTCATTTTTCAAGATTATTTACAAAAAATCAATTTTTTTTAATGGAACTAGCTTAATTTTCGACAAAGAATCATCTCCTAAAATTTTTTGCACTTATTTAGAAACACCCTGTATATATATATATATTATTTTATTTTAATTAATATAGTTGAATATTTTTGAACCTATATGTAACACGCGTGCGCAAAAAATATTTCATGTAAAAATTAAAAAAGATTTTAAGAGGAAGAAAGTTGATAATCTTAAATTTTAATTAAAGTCATTTTTCAAGATTATTTACAAAAGATCAATTTTTTTTTAATGGAACTAGCTTAATTTTTTATATAAAGCGATTTCTTATATTAGCATAAAAAGTTTTATACACACACACACACACACACACACAAATAAGTCTGTTTGTTTTATTTTTATCATTCTCATAAAAAGCGAAAAACGGCATTGTCATTTCGCTACGTCTTTTATCGCGAGACATATCGGATTTGTATATTATCGCGCCCAGACAGTAGGTGGACTACGGACCAGAACCAGGAGCGGATATTATCGAGGTTACGTCGATAAACTAGTGTCAGTAACGGCTATACGATCAACAAAGTGTCAAGATTGATAGATCTAACTAAATCATTATTTATGCAATATAAACTTATACATTATTATTAACAATATTAACTTATAAATTAAACACGTATACCTAAGTCAAGTTGTAAATAATTATTTTATAAATATTTATTTGTAAATAAAGTCATAATTTTTAACGTAACATAATACAATAAAATGTGCATGAAAACATTGAAAAAAATGTGTTAAATGTTATTCCTATAATATAACAAAAATGCGCGTAGCTCTCTTTTTAAAAAACGTGTGTGACAATTAAGTTTAATAAATATATACACTTTTTAGTAATATATAAAATTTAACACACACATGTATCGTTACTATATACTTAATTAATAATATTTTATTTTATAAATCATTTTTTTATGTATTGTTATCTTTCGATATCACGAAAAATATTAGAATTTCTCGAAACTTGTCTCAGTATTATATATAATATTCCAGTCTCGCATTTACTCTCAAATCTTAAGCTTGGGAATGATGCATTATGCATAACAAAAAACATATATATTGGATGATTGCAAAAGTTCGTGCCCGATTTGCATAGATGGTAGTAATAACTTTAAATCGGGCACGAACTTTTGCAATCATCCAATATATATATATATATATATATATATATATATATACATACATATTAAGCATATATGCGTACAAGCGCGCGGATTGACGTTTCTGGAGGCTCGCCCGTGTGGTCTACAAGATATGTTTATCGGTAAGATTGCATAAGAGAAGGCTTGACTCTGTCGTTAGCATGATGTATACATCAATACCAGTTTCATAAGACAAGAAAGTTCAAATTCTAAATAAATATTTATTCCAAATAAACAGTTATTTATCGTAACATTAGTGCATGTGTTTTGTATATTTCCTTTATTTTTATCTCTATATGAAATTCATTTAGTCTTGTACATATATTTCTTAAAAATATTCTTGTGTATTGCCTTTTTTTACTATATTTTAATATATATATTTAATATATTAAGAATTTGTCGCTTTAAAATTATTATTTTTTTGGAAAAAGATATTATACAATATACTAGAAAATAGTAAACGCAAGGGAAAGAAAAAAGAAAGCATGTTATTAGTATTATATACTTTTATTTAAGCTTTAAGTTATATACATCTATATTTGTATCAAATATATTTTGTATGTGTATTCCTCTACATTCTTTTTTCTTTTACGTTGCGCTGAAATCATATATACTATATACTATATTTATTATTTTATAAGAGCAGATATAAAAAGTGCGCAAAAGAGGAACATATATATATATATATATATATATATATATATATATGTATATATACCGGGTGTTCAAAATAAAACGTTACAAATTTTTATTTCTAAAAATATTGTTTCTAGAAAAAAATGTTTCAAATAAAAGTTGCAGTATTTCAAGGGGGAAATAAGTTAATGTTATAGAAATATTTGTAGGAGACGGTTTTCAAGGTCATTTTAAGGTCAACTTGATTTTTTTAAATGGAATCACCCTAAATATTTTACGTAAATAGATTCCTTGTAACATTCTGCATAAAAAATTATAAGGGTAAGGTAGTCAAAAATTGACCGGTTCACGAGATATTTACATCTTAATATCTGACATATTTTAATATTGTTGTTTTATTGATTTTTCGGCGAACACACACACACACACACACACACACAAAATCAGATTTATAATGAAAAACCGATGATGTGTTCCGTGAAGATTATTCATGAATGTCACTGAGACGTTAGAAATTCAGGGTTTATATATCTGCCGAAATAAAGAGAAGTGTTGTGTGCAACTTCCCTTTAGGGGGGGTTTCTACGAAACGCTTATTAAAAGAACAGACGTTCCACAAGATGTCGGATATTGATTTCCGAGAGCTAGATAATCCGGATTAGATAATGAGACGGCGCGCTGAGACGAAAGACATAACTTCTAGGAATCGCTTTAAAATAATTCCATCCGGCTTGCGGTACAGGTGGTAGCCTACTCAGCTTAAAATCGCATACAGGCGAAAAGTCATTACAACACACGAAAACATTCAAACATGCATATATTACAACAAATATAAAATACAAAATATCTCGTAAATTATTTAGTTTTCGATAATCTTACCTTAATACTTTTATGTATAGAATAATTAGACGAATCAATTGATATAAAGAAAATACATACTTATTTTTAAGAAAAAATATGTAATTGCATATTGCAAATTGTATATTTTATCTTAAAAACAAGTATGTATTTTCATTATATCAATTGATTTCTCTAATTATTCTATACATAAAAGTGTTACGGTAAGATTATCGAAAACTAAATAATTTACGAGATATTTTGTATTTTATATCAAAATATGTCAGATATTAAGATGTAAATATCTCGTGAAGCGTTCGATTTTTGACTACCTTACCCTTATAATTTTTTATGCAGAATGTTACAAGAAATCTATTTACGTAAAATATTTAGGGTGATTCCATTAAAAAAAATCAAGTTGACCTTAAAATGACCTTGAAAACCGTCTCCTACAAATATTTCTATAACATTAACTTATTTCCCCCTTGAAATACTGCAACTTTTATTTGAAACATTTTTTTCTAGAACAATATTTTTAGAAATAAAAATTTGTAACGTTTTATTTTGAACACCTGGTATATGTATATATGTATAATACAGAAAGATAACACGCAAGATATATAAAGCTAAACTAAACAGAGGAGGTAGAAACAAATGTTAAATTTTTCTCATTTTACAAAATTTATGAGCATCTTTAGCGTATTAATGTTATATAATTTTTAAATGTTCATAAAAATTTATAAATTAATTTATAAATGTTTAATAAAAAATTTATTTGGCTGTTCTTCCGAATGGGACACTTCGAGTTGAGGGCAGCCCTTTTGCGTACTGAAAGTAGATACCAAAATAACGTATTATATAAAATTTCAGTCGCGGCAAATTATTTTTTCAAATGTTTTTATTTAAAAACATTTTCTTAAAAAATTTTCTTTAAAAAAATTGGACACCGCACTTGAGAAGATCCACGCGCTGCCTACCGACGGGGAGGATGCGGGAGGCCCCCCTTGCACCCCCCCGTGTGTGTGTGTGTGTGTGTGTGTGTGTGTGTGTGTGTGTGTGTGTGTGTACATACGTTTCTGATATGCGTGGATCTGTCCAATGGCGTGGAGCCCCCGAAGGGGGGGGGGGGCGAACTTACTGCATCCTTTGCAAGGTGAAACGAAGTTCATTCTACACCTAACATTGATATAGTGTACCTAATCCTGAAGGATTACAATCCATTCAGGACAACACCCAGATATTTATTTATCTCTGCTCTTGGCATTACCCGGAACTAACGACGAGGACGTGGGAGGTTTTTAGTTCCATATTTTTTCTATTTTTTGTTTTTGTATTTTTTTTACATTTTGTATTTTTTAATTTTTTGTTTGTAATTTTGTTTTTTTTTAAAATTATATATGTAAATTATATATTTATATATATTTATATATGTAAAAAAAAAAAAAAAAAAAGCAGAGAATTCTCTGCTTTAACCAAAAACACAAACTGATAATTACAAAGTATTCTCTGCTTTAACCAAAAACACAAACTGATAATTATAAAGTATTAATACTGTTATTGAGTTTAATTGAGATTTTACTTTTAGGTAAAAACTGTTGAAAAAATGATTTGCCGCGGCTGAAATTTTATATATTACGTTGTTTTGGTATCTACTTTCAGTACGCTAAAGGGCTGTTCCGAACTCGAAGTGTCCCATTCGGAAGAATATCCATTTATTTTTTCAATCTATTTTGTATTCTTATTTCTTACAGATCACACATTATTAATTGTATTTTACATTATTAATCTTACATTATTAATTTAAATCTTACATTATTAATTTGCGTAACATGTACATAATAGATTTTAAATCTCATCCCAAAAGTAAAAGTCTGACAGATTTAAGATTTCAGGAAATTATGGTGGCCATTACAGGTCTACTTCGCTCGAACCATCAATTTACGAAGTTATTTAAAAATCGGATTGTAACAAAGAAGTGAGGTTAGCATTATGCGCCATCATGAATTACAGCCTATTATTCTGGAGTACATCATCTAATAATTCTAAGAATTGTTTGACACTTTGTTCCGTAGATATCGACATTGTTTGTAAACATTCAGTTTATAAATCGGGTCACAAAGTGCTTATACCGTATGTTGAGGCTTGACACATCCAGCAATATTTCGTAACTGAGAAATTATATGATATGTACAACTATATATGTTCACATAACATTTTTACTTATTTTAGTGTTTTTATTCATCCCTGAGTATTGCTATATGTATTCTTATAAAATACCTTGCATTTACAGAATGTATCTGAGAAATCGTATTCGAAATGTATCTGAAATCGTACAAAGATTAAGAAGAGATTTTTCATGAAAAAAATGAGCCCAGATAGCAAGTTGCCGATCAATTTACTTGAAATTGCTTTGATTAAGTTGTTTTCAATATTGAGGAAAGCGGCTTCCGATTTTATCTATTAAATTGTCGATTGTTATTGCTATCGACAATTGTGAGCAACTTGAGAGCAACAATTGCTTTCTTAATAAAAAGTTATTGGAAATCACAGAGCAACATGACGAAAACAATTTCCACCTAAAATTTTAACAACTAGTGTAGGCAACTATTGTTCGTATTATGCCTTTATGTTAACCTAAACGAAATTCTATTATCTCGATGATAGCAACATAATGACAACTGAATGAAAACTTGTGTCAAGCAACGATTTTCTTTCTTATGCCAAGGAACGCTTGGCTATCTGGGAGTATAAAATGTAAAATAAAATTTTTATTTTTGAGATAACTAATTTTGTGTAACGATTAAAAGAATTAATAACATTTTTACAGGTTTCTATATTTTCTTTTATACTATATAATGACTTTGTATTGTTGTTAACTTCATTTCCACAATAACTATATAAATATATATAAATAATAAAATACAATGTTTTATTTACTATTGTAAATATTTATAATTATATTAATAAGAAAAATCATATATATATATATATATATATAATATATATATATATATATACATATACAGGGTGTTCTAAAAAGGTGCGGCCAAACTTTAGGGAGATATTCCTCACACCTAAAGGATAAAAAAATGTTATATAAACATGAGTGCGGAAACGTTTATTTCAGGAGTTATGTTGAAAATACTATTGATTCTGTATTACTTACAAGAAACAATTTAGGATTAATCATTGTGGACGACAATCGTTTAATCAGTAGGTTTATTTATATTTTTTTAAAAGTGATATTGAGTACGGTTACAATGTTGAAAATGTCCACCATTCGCCTGAATACACGCTGGTATAAACGCTGCGCGTTCCGGCCATTACCATCTGCCAAGCCATAAATGAAATGCATGTCTGCAAGTTCCGCATTTGTGTACATAACCATGGCTGTGATTTTGTACAATTACAATAAACCTTCCTATACAGCATCAAAACCAAAATATATCTAAAATCGGGACATAAGACGTCTTTAAGATGTCTTTAAGATGTCTTTTAGACATTATGTCATAAAATGTCTTAGAGACGTGTTAAAGACGTCTTAAAGATGTCTTATGTCCCGATTTTAGACATGTTTTGGTTTTGATGCTGTATGAATTGTTTCACGGATGATCTACAGTACAGAATTGAATTAAAATATGATCACAATGTTCTGCCAACTTCAAGGGATGCGCATCTCTTGAAGTTGGCAGAACAACAAATATTGACTTTGAATAACAAATATTGACCTATGATCCCTTAATAAATTAAAAGTCAATATTTATCTGATTTTTACCTGGCTAAGGTCACTACCTCATTAACCGTAACGTCGCATATTCCGAAAAGAAGCTCTAACTCCTAAAATAAGCGTTTCCGCACCTATGTTCATATAACATTTTTTCATCCTTTAGGTGTGAGGAATATCTCTCTAAAGTTTGGCCGTACCTTTTTAGAACACCCTGTATATACATATATATATATATAAAATATTTCAAAAAACATTTATTTTTGTAATAGAATGTTATATTTTTTTATAGATATTTTAAAAGGCTTTTTTTCTATTTCTGCACTGATGAACTGATGCAATAAGTTAGAGAATGAGACAAGTATATTTTGTCTCACTCTAACTTATTGCACCAGTGTGCACAGTTCAGTCAGTGCAGGAATAGAAAACAAAAGCTTATAGTTGCCATTGAAAGACAGAGAGAGAGAGAGAGAGAGAGAGAGAGAGAGAGAGATTTCTTTAATCTACATTTTCATCTAAATTTTATCTCAAATTCTTTGACTACTTATTTAGAATCGTTTTTTTTTTTCTTTGCAGAAATGTTAATGAAAATTATTTGCTATAAATATTGAAGTTTTAGGATTAAAATCATTACATATTAAATATCATTAAACATCACAATGTTTATATTAAAATACAATCTATCTTGAATTAATTGTACAGAAATAGGATTTCACTTTTCTCTTATTTATATACTTCTGAAGTTTTGTTTCTAGAAGATTACATATTATCAATTACTAGCTGATTAAATTTCTATCAGTAGCGTATTTATGAAGAGGGGCCTGCCAGATTTCCTTCTCTTTTTAAAGTCCGAGATTTAAGCTGTCAGCATTTTCGCATTTATGGAGCCTTATTTTATTAAGCAAATAACACTACAGTCCATTGATTAAGTATGAATTTGGTTTAATGTAATCTCGCTCGCTTAATATTCCAACTTATTTCCCCTCGCTCCAAAAAAATCCTATATATTGATCTTTATATCCAAATATGTGGCTACTTACACATTACCACGCATTTATAAGTATTATTGGATATTCTAGGTCATTGATAAACCCGGATATCCGGATATTTGTAACCTTAGATAATATATATATATTCATATGCTTGTCGTTATTCGCAAACAGTGATAAGTGATAATAGCTGACAATGAACATTCAACAGATAGAGATAAGTACAAAGCATCATATACATACACATATTTTGCATAAAGACTCGTTAACTTGTTTATACAAAAATAAGAAAAGTATCTAGAATCTAGATTGACAATATATTGTATCTTATGTTAATATAAAAAAATAGTCTATTTTCTTTACTCTTTATAAGCAGTTATTATCTAGATGTAAATGTTTCCTAATAAATTTGTTCGAAAAGTGCTTGTTTAACAACTAGTAAACATTTATGAAATATTTATGTTTCGTATATCGCTAGAACATTGCTTAATTTATATTTATGATGAAAGAACCCCCTGCGATGAGTTGAGCAATTGGCCGCAAAACATTATCATGGTCTTTAACCTCGATAACTCATAATAATGAAGCGAAATCTTCAAAGTGCTGAGTATTTAAAAATCGAATATTACAAAATATTATTTCAAGCATCCGAAATTATATTGAGAAATATTGCAATATCTATTATTTAGTTTGCAAGAGTTGAGAAAGTATATGACTAACTTGTTTTTCTTTTTTTTTTCGATTCTAAAGTTATGCAGCCGTTAATTATATTGATGTTCCAGTATTTACTCGCTAGATATAGAGCTTTAAATAAAATAAAAAAACAGATACAGAAGATTTTAAGCAAGGGGGTTAAAGTCAAAAAGCCAAACTAGCCAATCTATTAGCTATACGTCATGTTATCTTTCCTATTCCGACTTATATTGTGTGTGTGTATTTATTGACCAAAAATTAACAAATAGAATCTAGCAAAAGGAAAAATAAATTTAGCGGTATGATGAAAATTCAAACTGCGTCCAATGTTTAGGTGCAATATATAAAATTAAACTTGATTATTGATTTGATAATCGTGTTGCAATAATGTTAAAAAAGAAGGAAACACTTAAATTTAAAGTTTTACTCATTTAGTTATTATAGTTAAAGTTTATTTTAATTCCCGTCAACTTAATTATCGTCAAACTGCGTCCGACCGATAAATGTCGATATGTATGCATAGCAAAAATTTTTTTTTGGTCTCTTCTCTCTTCCCTTTTTTTCACGTTCACGTTCACGTTGTAACGAGTGTGCCAAAGAAATAAATCGTTCTATTAATTTTGTAATCCGCATCAAAGTTCATCCCCTACACTGCATTTTCATCAAGTTATGGGCCCAAGCTCGTGGGGCAACAAATATTTTTAGAAAATCAGTGTCCGTCGCGATCAAATATTGAAGGAAAAATTTCGGCCGCGTGCAGAGTGAAATATAACCTCAACCAAAATGGAAACTGAGATCGCCCGAATAACAAAATTAAAAGGAATCGAGAATTGGGCCGCCTGGAAATTTCAAGTACGCGTCACGCTACAATCTAACGGCTCCTGGGACGCAATTATGTCCACAATTCCTGAACCAGATCCAGGTATGAACGAGGCCACGCACACTCAAGCAGTTGCAGCATGGAGAAGGAAAGACATCACAGTGCAAAGAATCATTGCCACTTCCGTGGAAGAAAAATCTCTACTGCATATAATCAACTGTGAGTCGTCGAAAGCCATGTGGGACAAGCTAGTATCAGTCTATGAACAGAAGTCAGAAACCAGTGTGCACATACTGCTACAACAATGGTATAATCTCCAGAAGAGCTCTTCAGATGACATCGTTACTCACGTAGCTCGACTAGAGGATCTCGCACATCGTTTACAAAATCTCGGTGAGAGAATTCCAGATCAAATAATTAGTACAAAAATCTTAATGACTCTACCTTCATCGTATAAACATTTTATTAGTGCATGGGAGTCCACGCAAGCTGATGAAAAGACGCTTACAAATCTAGTAGCCAGACTTATGATTGAAGAGGCAAGGATGGAACAGAGCGAGAAGTCAGAGAGCACAGCGTTCACAGCAGCAAGCAAACAATCTAACAAAAGGGCTGGCAAGAAATCTGAAAAGACAGGTACGTGTCATTACTGTCACAAACCTGGTCATTGGATCCGAGATTGTAGAAAACGAAAAGCAGCGAATTCAAAACAAACGACAGATAAAGGAGAATCCCTCATCGGAGAAGCTTTGTCCACAATACAGAATGATGAGACAGTCAACGGTGAATGGTACATGGATTCAGGCGCAACTGACCATATGTCGAATCAGCGAACATGGTTTGCTACGTACAGTAAATTTCAAGAGAAAATATTAGTGCGCATCAGAGATGGAAAACTTATTCCTGCGATTGGTTCTGGAGAAATCAATGTTCTGGCCTTCGATGGAAAAGAATGGATACGTAAACACCTCAGCAATGTTCTGTATGTCCCTGAACTAACATATAATCTTTTTTCACTAGGAGCAGCTCTTGACAAAGGCATGACGTATCAGTCTGACAAGCAAACATGCAAACTAATGAAAAATAAAAGTATCGTTGCAGTGGGAGAAAGACAAAATAAGCTGTTTCGGATGAAATTCAAGGTCATCACAAATAAGAGTGAACATGAAGCAAATGTTGCCACACACAGCTCTCTTATGACTTGGCATAAACGAATGGCGCATCAAAATATGAATCAGGTAAAGAAAATATTAAATCAAGCAAAAACTCGTTTTCAGGATCAAAATTTTCGCTGTGAGGACTGCATTTTGGGCAAAATGCACAGACTGCCATTTCCGAGGAGCGACACCAAATCTGTACGAATAGGCGAACTCGTACACGCAGATCTATGCGGTCCGATGCAAGAAAATTCTCTAGGAGGTGCACGATATTTTCTGTTATTAAAGGATGACTACAGTGTCATTGGAGAAAGTCATATTTTATTAATCAGAAAACTGAGACGACTTACTACCTGGGGTGCGTTCCAAAACCTTACTCTGAGTAAGAGGGTTAACCTATGATCGTTCTAAAACGCGAAGTAACCTATTAAATGGGCGGAGTTTGTTCGTTCCAAAAACTCATAGTAAATGTACACAGAGTTAACTCTCCCAACCCTGCTTCCGAGTAGAGTTGAAAGAGTAAATCTAGGAAAAGCGCGCTAATTTGAGAAATCCAGCAGAAGTAAACCTCAGTAAGTTATTGTAAGACAATTTTATAAAAATGAGTCTAATTACTCTAATTGAAAGAGTGCACAAGCTCATATCTAAGACGGATGGATCTCCAATTTTAGAAAATAAATCTTTTTTGGTACTGAATATGAAAGGTAATATTTAATTTTATATATTAATGTAATTAAAACATTATAGAAATTATTTTTGTTGAAATATATATATATAAATAATTTATTTTTAAAAATAATGTTACAAAAAATTGTTTATTCTAACTCGTTCCAAATTAATCCTACGTAATAGCTTACTTTGACTTACTCTGTTCCCCACTTCTCCGGGTTCTGTACGGTTGATTGAGTAAGGTTTTGGAACACACCCCTGGAAGACTTTTTTAAGAAAATGGATAAGCATCTGGAAAAGGGAATTAAATATCTGCGAACAGATAATGGACTTGAGTTTGCGAATCAAGAAATCAACGATATGACATATCGCTATGGTATCACACACCAAAAGACTGTACCATACAATCCCGAACAGAATGGAGCTATCGAGCGTGAAAATCGAACTGTCGTCGAACTAGCAAGAACATCACTTCATGCAAGCGGATTACCAATCAAGATGTGGGTGGAAGCGATTACGTTACATATACGCTCAATCAAACAGGCACAAACAGTAAAAAGGAGATATCCCCTAGTGAATTATGGCTTAAAAGAAAACAAAAACTTACAAGATTTTCGGAGAAGAAATCTACTTCCACATTCCAAAGGAAAGAAGACGTAATGGGACGTCAAAGCTGAAAAGGCTTTTTTGTAGGATATGATAAAAAAACAAAGGGCTATCGTGTCTGGCTTCCAGAACGTGATCAAGTTAGAATATACAGAGATGTTGTGTTTACCGGTCAACAATATAAACATCATCTGGCAGAAAAGAAGTCAACTGAACTCGAAATAAATTTTGATTGCAGTATCGAAAATGCAACAACACCGAATGAGGAGGAGCCGAGGCCTGTTCAAATGCAAGACCTTCCACAAGATAGTAGTGATGACAGCGATACGGAGAATAATCTGCAAAATGCACCCGAGCAAGAGGAAACTAAAAAGGACAGGCAGAATCAAGAGTACCAGCTGAGAAATCGCAAATCAATAAAACCACCAAGCAGGTACCGTGATGCATGTGTATCTATTGTAGATAATAAAAAGCCTGAGTCATATGAGGAGGCAATCACTGGCAGCGATGCGGATAAATGGAAGGATGAGCGATGAGATTAACTCCCTGAAGAAGAATCAAACCTGGACGTTGGTAAATCCACCTGATGATCAACAAGTTATCGACAATCGTTGGATATACAAGATCAAGCAAAATTGTGACGGTAGCGTGAAACGATTTAAAGCAAGACTTGTGGCTCGCAGTTTCAAGCAAATAGCCGGCGTTGATTACCATGAGACATTTAATCCAGTAACAAGATTCGATTCAATCCGAATCATTTTATCTGTTGCACCCTCTAAAAACATGTATCTTCAACAGTTTGACGTAAAAACCGCCTTTCTTTACGGAGAAATCGACGAGACAATCTACATGCAGCAATCGAAGGGGTATAAAGACGGAACTAAACGAATCTGCAGACTGAATCGGAGCTTATATGGTTTGAAACAAGCATCTAGATGTTGGAATCATTGTTTTACAACCGTACTGGGTAAATTTGGACTGTATCCGACAAACGCAGACCTGTGTGCGTTCACCAACCGAGATGTGGATATCAGCTGATCCTGACAATACATATCGACGATGGAATGATTGCTGCTGTGAAGCAAGACACAATAACTCAACTGTTAAATGAACTGAAAAAGGAATTTGACAGTACATCAAGTGAAATAAGTACGTACTTGAGTTTGCAGATAGAACGACTACCTGATAGATCTACGAGGATTGTCTGAAAAGTTTCCGACCTCAACATGAAAATGGCAGCACTCGTAAACAAAAGTTGGGGAATGTGTTTGCGCATGCTTTGAAAGGTACTCACCAAAATTTCAGCCATTTTGGACGCGCAGTTGTTGTTTGACAATCATTTGAGTAAGTCGATGTGAGTGTTTTTGTGAAAATGGAAAAAATCGAGTATCGAGCTGTCATTAAATATTTGTTTTTGAAAGGCAATACGCCTATGCAAATCAAAGACGAGTTGGACGCTGTGTACGGGGACTCTGCACCATCATTTACCACCGTGAAATTTTGGGCTGCTGAATTTAAACGTGGCCGTACCAGCTTGGGTGACGATGAACGTTCGGGACGTCCAAAAACTGCAACCACTGACGATAATATCGCTCAAGTTCACCAAATGGTGCTAGACAACCGTCGAATTAAAGTTAGAGAGATAGCAGAGGCTATGAACATGTCCAAAGAACGTGTTTGTCACATATTGAATCAAGATTTAGGCATGAGAAAGCTGTCCGCGCGTTGGGTGCCGCGTTTGCTCACTTTGGACCAAAAACTACTATTTGGACTACTATTTGGAGTACTATTTGGACGGGTTGAAGAGATGGGAGCATCGCTGGGAGAAGTATATAGACTTACAAGGAGACTATGTAGAAAAATAAAAATTAATTTGAAGAAAAAATGTCTTGTATCTTTGTTAGGTCGGAAACTTTTCAGACAACCCTCGTATATTTATGCATCAAGAAAATTATGCCAGGAAGATCTTACATCGCTTTAAAATGGAGGATGTCAATGCAGTTGCAGTTCCAGCTGATCCGCACCATCAGATGTGTCCAGATGTACACCAAAATGGACACCAAGACGGTTCAAATTGTCCATATCGCCAGGTCATAGGTAACCTCACGTACTTATCGATAGGTACACGCTCAGACATTATATTTTCCGTGAACAGCGCCAGCCAATATCTTGAAGAACCAAAGAAAATACACTGGAGTGCCTGCAAAAGAATTCTCAAATATCTAAAAGGAACTATAAATCACGGACTCTATTTTCCTGCAAGACAGAAACACTATCTCCAAGCCTTTAGCGATGCAGACTATGCCGGAGATGTAAAGACAAGAAAATCAACAACGGATCTTCTAATCAAACTAGGTGAAGCAACAGTCGCCTGGAATTCATTGAAACAGAAGGTTGTGACATTATCCACTACCGAAGCTAAATATGTAGCAGTGAGTCAGACAATTAAAGAAATCATATAGATGAAGAATTTACTCTCTGACCTAGCTCTATTCAACGATCTGAAAACAACTCTCCATATAGATAACATGAGTGCAATAAAACTCATTAAGAATCCCGAATTTCATCAAAGAAGTAAGCACATTGGTGCGTTATCATTTCATACGCGACAAATATAAAGAAAAGGAGTTCCTTTTGGAACACGTTCGCGTCGAAGGACCATCAAGCTGATTTATTAATAAAACCTTTGCCAAGGATGACGTTTGAGATACAGAAGAAGATGTTAAATATCTTGAATAGAGGAGAAATCAACCCAAAACCTTAAATTTTTTTTTAGACTTTTTGTAAAAGTGCTGAAGTACTTAAAAGATAAACTTTTATGTTGCAATACTATCAAAAGGGAGAGAGTTATTTAAATTTTAGTTTTTCTTTAGTGGGAGTGTTGCAATAATGTTAAAAAAGAAGGAAATACTTAAATTTAAAGTTTTACTCATTTAGTTATTATAGTTAAAAATCAAAAAAATTATAGTTAAAGTTTATTTTAATTCCCGCCAACTTAATTATTGTCAAACTGTGTCCGACCGATAATGTCGATATGTATGCATATAGCAAAAACTTTTTTTTGGTCTCTTCTCTCTCTTCCCTTTTTTTCACGTTCACGTTGTAACGAGTGTGTCAAAGAAATAAATTGTTCTATTAATTTTGTAATCCGCATCAAAGTTCATCCCCTACACTGCATTTTCATCAAATCGCAATGCTTCATCACACGTTAAAATATAATTGTTGATCGAAAAATAAAATGACTAAAATATAAAATTTTTTAACAAATAAAATGTTATTAAAAATAATTTTAAAAAAATAATCTTTATAACGTTTTACTATATCTGGTTTAATATTTAGATTTTTTCCCTCCATTGAATCAATTAGCGTAAGAAAATGTATGTCAATATTAAACTGTTCTCGATTGATTTACTTTGAACTCATCTAACAATCAGCATAAAGTTTTTTTTATCAAATTTTATACTATATATTTTATACTTACATAAGTAAAGTAATATTGTTTATTATTCAATAATATTGTTTATTACTCACGCTTTTATATTGTAATATTTTGAGAATATAATCTTTATGTTGCATTTTTAAATATAATAAATTTTTGAAAAATTTTACATCTTACATATTTTATTACTTTACAATATAAGGTGTATATCGTTATACATATAGTCTTCTTTCTGTACACATAATAAACAGAAATAAAATTGTCTAAAGATTGGGTTAGAGTTAGGTTAGGTTAGGTTAGGTTAGGTTGGGTTAAAAAAAGGTCAAACATTTTATAATATAATTTATTTAATAAAAGAAAATAAAAATTACATATACAATAAATAATTTAAAGATAATGTCTGATCCACATTTAGTTCTTTTATCTTATACATGTAATATAATCGTGTAATCGACAAACGTATATTATGTATAGTGTATAGGATTAGTAATAACCCAGATAGCACAGCGAATTCGAGAAGAATTCTTTTTGAATACTCGAATTCTGAAATGAAGTCTTTTTCTAACTCATTTCTGTGCCAAAAGAACTCTTAAGAGTTCGAAAGAAATTTTTTTGTATGTCACCCACAATTCTGAGTTCTTTTTTAAATGCATATAAAATTTATTTTATGCTCCATAAGAATTCGCAATTTATTGAATCCTTTTTGAACTCATTCCGAACAGATTACGTGAATTCTTAAAGAATTAGGAAAAGTGAATTCTTTTTGAACTCATAATAATGATCATCTGTACTATCTGGGAAGACAATAAGACTAAATAACGATTTTCTTTGTATGTATTTCTAACATAAAGAAAGTTATTTTTTCATAAAGTTTTAATAGATAAAAAAACAAAACAAGTATTATTGTCTTTTCGTATCATAAAATTAGTAGTTTGTAGTGATAAACCGAAGCGGTAGAAATATTAGATATATACAGTGTGTAATGTTCACATAGCAGATATTTTTCAAGATTTAAATCTTTTAAAATTAAAAATATTATGTCAATCAATAACTCGGGTCCACAAATCATTAATCTAAGGAGTTTTACAGAGGGCTAATATTTAACTCAGAATGCGCATCAATATATTGATTATTTATTCCATTTCGTCGGGAAAAATCATCTCTTAATCAAATGATAAATAATAATATTAATAATAAATATATTAAGGCTCCTGGCTCCTCACCGACCATATCGAAATCGTGAGACGTCAGAGGCGAGAAAACACACACTAAAAATTCTTACAAGAGAACGGTCAGAAGTGAAAAAATATGGAGGGGGTGGAGGAATTTTAAAAAACTTTTGAAACATTTTTGAAAAATTTGATTGCACTGTTTTAAAGAACATCAAAAACCATAAAACTTTTATTTGAAACATTTTTTTATATCTTTTATCGTTTCGACGGTATTAGCTCAGAAATTTAAAAAACCGATTTTTTTCAAGGGGGTGTTTTACCCCCTAAACGTCGAGATACGCTGCTAAAAAAAATAGGGGTCTAATATTTTTCAATGTTCTACAACATATTTAAAGCTCATTAAAATCGGTGAGGGACACTTCCGACCGTTTCCTTGTTAGATGTCATTTCGAAATAAAAAAATATTTCGATAAAACAGCACTTCAGATGGCTTTAGCACACTCTTAAAATACCCCGAAAACTTTCTTTTTCCTTTATAATCAATCAATAGCTGTAAAATGACCGTAATATGAGGCCCAGTCCGTCTGGTCTTTGCACATGCGCAGTCATTCCGCATGTCAAAGTCTGATATATCTCGATCATTTTATGGTTGTTGATTGACTGTCAAGGAAACAGAATAGTTTTCGGGGTATTTTAAAAGTGTGCTAAAGCCATCTGAAATAGTGTTTAATTGAAATATCTTTTCATTAAAAAATGGCATCTAAGAATTTTCAGCGTGTGCTTTCTCGCCTCTGACGTCACAATCCAACATGGTCGCGGCGAGGATCCAGGAGTCTTAAGTATATATTGTATTTTCAAAAGCCTCCTTCCTTGGAATTCCAAGATAGTCGAGCGATAGGAAGCTTGAAGTAGGGGGAATCTCACTACTTATAGTATAAATAAGCAAAAGACAATTAGTAAAAAATTAATATCCATTATTATTTGATAATTTGCGCAAAATCTAAATTGGCAAAGTGAGCAAAGCGTAGTATGTTAAGATACATCCACACAAACTTGCATAGACGCATAAGCATATACATAACAAATTCGATTGGTTTATTCTCTTATGCATACGTTTATGAACCAATCAACTAGGTCCTTATTAAATAATAATTAAACCTACTTTTGACAAACATATTATTTCTGTTTGATTTACGACACGCGCAAAAATGCGTTTAAACATTCGTCTACAGGTGAAAACTAACTCGGCCCTTATTAAATAATAGTTAAATCTACTTTCGGCAAATATACTATTTCTGCTTGATTTACCACACATAAATAAATGAATCTGATAGAAATTCATTTTATAAAACATACATGATGTCTAAAAATTGCATATAATTAATGGAAATTTTTTTGTTGTTTTTTTGTAATAACTTTCTAATAAACAAAGAGCAACGGTTAAAACCTTTTGGATGTTATTTAGGACAGTGACCTTGACATACGTAATTGATTTTTAAAGACTACTCTTTCGCGCTTCTTCATGCAGCAGTAAAAACATTCAATGGATGTTATGATATCTATGATTATGCAAATAAATTAAAAAATTCTTTGCTGTTATATACGTACCAATAGAGCGCATTTAAACAAAAGATATCTGTTTATTGAAAAGCTCAACAAAAATATTAAAAACATTTTACGCTTTGTATATTTTTAATTATAAAGACAAAATAGAGGCAAGAAATTATCAAAACATACTAACATTGTCACAACAAAACAGAAATTAATTTAAAAAAAGAGAACGATATTTGAAATCTATCATAACAAATAAGCATAATAATCTCAATATTTCTCGAATATTAATATTATATTAATTTTTCGAAAATCTAAATCTTTTTTTCCCGTCTCAAGGGTCATAAAAGCACCTTTCCAGACCTTCATCCCCTGTTCAAAGATCATAAAACTTCAGCCAGCAATCCCTAGGACACGAGACGATCGTTTCTAAATAAACGCAACACGTTGCAATTTTAATAAAACAATATTCCAGCGCAAGAACGCGTACCGAAGAGATTAAAAATTTATTGAGCCTAGAATACTTAAACAAAGAGGAAACGGAACACGTCCATAACTTGATAGATGTCTACAACTGCCGATTCCGTTTCTCGACAGATCAATTCTATTCTCCACCAATACAATCACACATATACCAATTACCAATTACAGACAATCTCCCGATACATACAAAACAGATTCCTATCTATGCACAAGGAGGAAATTAATAAACAAGTGCAAAACCTAATAAAAAATGATGTTATTCAACCATCAATTTCTCCATATAATTCCCCCTTGTGGATAATGTCTAAAATTTTATATATAGGTATGTTAAATAAAACAAGCATTATCAGTATATTAAATGATTCAGTCTAAATGCTACCCGAACATCTAAGCGAAGACATTCCGGGACTTGCGTGCGACGACTTCTCTGTTATAGTCGACATAATTATCGGGCTGTTAAACGACGTCCAAAACGGAATTATAGACATTGACTAGTTCGTCGTCTGTTTGGATAATCTTTAACTTTCTACAGGTTGTCGAATTAACAAAAACCCACGAAAATTAAGTAAATAATTTAAATCTCGTTAAAATTCGAATCTGCTATCCAAATGAACGATTTTTATTTCAATAAAGAAGAAGATCCATTATTTAACGCTTTAAAGTTTCTCGATTTTCCAAATTTTCCAAATTTTCCAAAATCGAGAATATATATAATTCTAGATATTATTACATCTCTCCTTTTTTACAAGAATAATTTCCAATGCAAATCTCAAAATATTGTATAATACGGACTCTACATCATTATCAGGTATAGTGCTTCAACAGCTCGAAAAAGTGACTTTTTTGAAAAATCTTTTTTGTGGTTGATCTATCTAATAATATGTCTAATATACGGAGTTTGAAGAAAATTGGTCGGAACCTATTGTACGTACAAAAAGTGCGGTGTCCTTTTATATATTACTAAATTCAAAAAATTTTTTTCTATAAAATATAATGCGAAAAATATCTTTTGAAAGGATGCTCTTTCAAAATCAGACAAAAATCTTAGATCCTTATATTAATCTATATGATCTTTTTCTATAATTTTCCGAGTTTTTCGGCGTTGTCGAAGTATCATTATGCGATGTATTCTAACTAGGCTCGTAATTTTCGTAAAAATCGCAGGTCGACAATAACGGTGGTGCCGCCATATTGCCAATGATATTTCAATACATTTGCTTTCTAAAACTTTCTCGCAAATCGAAGACCAATTAGAAATATTTAGCAAAGAGCGAGAAGTAAATAATATACTAATCGTATGTTATCGAAATATGCGATTATCGCGAGTGTATATGGTGTTTGAAAAACGATCTTTGTTCGCGAAGCGCTGGATCTCGAAACTCGCTCGAGGAGCTGATTCTCGGAATCGCATCGAGCGCCGCTGGACAATTTTTTCTCCGAATAAGTGACAATATACTTTCATCGCGGCGTCTCCGAAATACATGCTCGACAATAAATAAATAATCGGCAAAGCTCTTGCGCGATTTCCACGATTTCTTCGTCGTCAAATATTCAGTGAAATATAAAATATAGTGAAGTGTAGTGGCCAATTCTGGAATATCGGCGACTCCTGAGTGCGTCGCGGGGGAAGTCACCATCGTTGTTCGATATAAGGCCCTCCGATAAATGGACCTTGAGAAAGGCGGGACGAGAATAGGCGACGCGAAAACGAAGCATCGGTTTTATTTGCGTGCGAATAAGCTCTCGCGATTCTTGCATTTTACCGAAACGCGTTGAAAATGTGATAGCTAAAACCCGGGCGTCGCCGCGCGTTGTGTACGAAAAAAAGTAACGCGAATGCAAGTGTTTCGAAGCTTCTTCTACGAGGATAGTTCCCATTGCAGAGATTGGTTTCTTACTATTTTATTATGTATTTATAGCCTTGATTGACCTTAAATGTATTTCTGTAATATATCAATAAACTTATATTTAAAAAGCTTATTATCCTATAAAATAAAAAATTAGCATTCCATTTAAAAAAACGAAGTTGACTTTGAAATGTCCTCAATGCCTCCACTCATAAAATAATTGTTTTTATTATATGATGTCCCCTTTTGTACTGAACACGTCGGTATTAACTATTTTTTCATATGTCTTCAAATTTCGTTAATAATTTAATTGGTCACTGTATACGAATCACGCTGTATAATATGCGACAATCTTATATCAAATGTAAAAAATAAGATTCGCCTTTATATTGTTACGTCCTACGGACCCCACAATTCTTTTCTTTCCCACGACCCAAACAAAGTTTGTTGTTAGCAAAATAAAAAGGAGATAATCTCAGCGGCATGTATATAATAAAACAAAATGTGCCCAACGAAATGAACAGCTGCAGATATCGCGAGCGATCGATAAATATTATAAAATCGGTGAATTAAAAAGACCTAACCGGAAAGATGCCGAAAGAGGATTTATCGCCGACACCCTCGAAAAAATAATAAATTAAAATCACCTATTGCCAAGAAACAACGACGGCGAGAAAACGCCGAAAGTAAAATTTCCCTTAGGAGGAAATAAGAAAAACAAATAATAAAGCGAAAATGTGCGAACTAAGATAGCACACCTGCGCATATCCTCGCGAAGGAAGCGACGACAAATAAAGATTTAAAAGATGCTACACACATCGCCCCCTCGGCAAACAAGATCTAAGCCACACGTGAGGGCAATAAAACAGTAATACACCGATAAAAGATGGCACTAACAAACACCGAATATCGCGATATACGCTGAGAAAACTAACAACAAACATCGCCGCCGATACCGAAAATCTCGAGACACCCCCGTTTTTGGAAAGCGAGCTCCGATTTGCTGATGCCTGCACTAAACTTTTCGTCGATCTTTGCAACGCACCCCAGAAGGGGAAGTAAAAATAATGAAATATGCGATTACGAATTCCTATTCACAGGATTTTGTTAAGAGGTCGGAACGGAGGGCGTGAACCAAAAACCGGGATATAAACGCGAACTTTGCTGCGGAACGACACTTCCTTTATTTCGCTCAATTGCTCAGTGTGCTAGTGCGTACAGCGTACTTCATCTCAAACTTTCAAGCGAAATCAGATACTCAGAGTGAGCCAAACATTTCGAGTGCGACAAAACCAGTTACTTGCCCAATTTTCTAGTGGAGCGAAGTTCGCAAACACACCAGAGATTATTTCTCACCAATCTTTACAAAGATTCTCCTTATGCGTTTTCAGCCTAGAACCACCGTGTATACACCCAAGCCATCTGAAATGGAACCAGTTCTTGCTCAGAAACGGCCATATCTCGGTAGGCCAGAGAACCAAAAGGATCCACAGGCGGTTGTACCTCAACGTCAACGAGGCAATCAGCTGCAGGAGCAGGCACAAGGCGCCAAACCAAAGACGAAACCCCGTAGGATGCTACCGAAAACTATCAATGCACCTACGCGTCTGGCCGCCAGCATGTCGAAAGACATCCAATATTAACAAACTAACGGGAAGGAGGAGCAAGAAGGTATATATACCCGCGACATCTCTCAGAGAATCTCAATCTTTTTCTCAAACCTACACACGCGGATCATTCACGAAAAGTTATACCACCATCCTTCGAGTCCGTAAATTGTTCGAATCTCGAACTCGTGAGCATTCGCAGTGACACTTGTGAGATTATTGTGTGCTCAGTGCTCACCGATTACGACAATTTTCGCGAGTGAATAACCGTGAGTGGAACACCATCCTCACGGAGGAGTCCTTAGCCAGATTCACACCTGGGATAATCAGAATAGCTAACACCTACCTACGCACTCAATAAGTAGTAAGTGACCCTCTTAAATTCCTAATTTTATTTTTTTTTTATTTTTATTTCTTTATTTTAAAAGGAATAACTCTCGGATCTTTCAATTATTCATTCATCTAATTTTAAGCGCAATCATTTACTTCTCTGAAAATTATCTTAGAATCCCATTAACTCTCCTCTTTTTTTTTTTCTTTCCCAAAATCACTCAGGATTCTTTGTGTTAGCGAAGTAATTCGTGATTTCTCCTCTTATCACTCAGGATTCTTTGTGTTAGCGAAGTAATCCGTGATTTCTCCCCTTTCCCAAAATCACTCAGGATTCTTTGTGTTAGCGAAGTAATCCGTGATTTTTCCTCTTTCTCAAAATCACTCAGGATTCTTTGCGTAGCGAAGTAATCCGTAAGTTCTTTTCCCCACCTCTCTTCTTTTCAACTTTATTTAATTTAAAGAACAGAGAAATAAATGAGGAAACATTTATATAAAAATATTTTACATTATCCCTTGATCTAAGAATTTCCGAGAAATATTCTTGATAAATCCCCCTTATCAATTATTCCTTATTTCGTTCGTTCCCATAGTGAACAAACTCCGCAAACGACCCTCGCGAGCGGCAGCTAAATCAGCGCGAAACCGTCGAAACCGTCGGTTGAGGCGAGAATTGGCTCGGGCTACTGCGGGATTGCGCGACGATCTCCATCTAACTCGCGAGACACTAGAAAGATGGACTCAGGAGCACACTAACATATCCAATAACTTTTCGAATACCACATTTAATATAAACACACCCATATCTCCCTATCAACCTAACACCTCCCCCATTTCCAATCCGGAAATCCAAGAAACTCCACGAATCCCCTCCCCCTCCCCTCTCGAACTAACAGAAGGAGATTCCCGATTTCCGTTCCCTTCTTATTCCCCCGTACCACCCGCTAAATTTCAGCGCATTCCTTCCCCTTTTTTCCAAGATCCACCTGAGTCCCCCGCTGAGTTTCAGCGGAGTCCCTCTCCCTTCTTTCGCGATTCACCCGAGTCACCCGACGAATCTCAGCGGATCTCATCCCCGCTCCCCCCTTGTTTCTCCGAACCACCGAGGTCCCCTTCCCCAGCTCCTTCCACTATCATCCTCGGGGATTCTCCTCCTCCCTCCCCTACTTCCTTCGAAGCTCAGGAAGAAACCAAAGAACTCACGGAAGAAGAATTCCGAGACTGGTTAATTGACCAGTTACCAGAATTAGCAGATGTCCCCGAGGATTCTTTCGTAATCGGACCGGGCCCAGTAGAACATGAGGCCCTGCGTCTTGCTTTAATCGACGCACCTATAGATGGGATAATCCTTTGGTATTTTCCTGGGCTCAAACGTCCACTAGGGGTTTCCGTTCAGCTCCTATTAAGGTCCTATCCCCGCTCCACTATCGAATTCCTCTCGTAAAACCCGTGGAACACATATATACACAAACACACATGCATATGTATACATAGATATCCATGTTAGATAAAAATAATTGTATCAGCCAATCGAGACCTTAGAATAGTCAACACAAAACACTTTCCCTCGTTGTCTCGATTGACTGTATCGATGTAACCTTGGAGGCCGTGGTAGCAGATGTTTGTCTCCTGGCCCAAGTTGGAAATCACGTCATATGGGGACTGGATGAGGGGGGTGGACAGGAATTCTATCCGGCCAACACAAGTGTGATTGACCAGGTTCCTGAAGCTGCCCAAGGTGTTCTCCCTGACCTCCTATACCCTGAGACAATTGTAAGTGACGAACAAAGGGCAGCCTTCCGGGCATTAGCAGTCACATACACTGACGATCATCTATTGGCCTTCAGGGCCTTCATAGCCCCAATTGTTGCCGGATTCCGCAAATGCCGCCAGTAAGCCAGAAATATCTCTTTTCAAATTGACAGGATTCCTTGCCCTTACACTCTGGAGAGGAGCAACCAAAAATGTTCTTCAGTTATCAAACGCCTTAAAGGTCCAATATAAGCAGAACCTAATTTCCCTTGCAGAATGGCCTGCTGGTTCCCCCTTTGTTCCCCCCTGTCAACTCTGTATTCAAACATGTGTTGACGGCCTTCAGAAAGGACTGTCCAAGACGGGCAGCATGTTCACCATTTTAGCCCAAACATATGTGGAATCCAGAGCCCCACTTTACCTCCATGGACAGGTATCAGGGTACTTAAGTGCTGCCGTTCTAACCCACACAGCCAGAAATGTACTAGGAATACTTCAGATGTTGGAACAAGTTTGTTTAATAACAAAAAGAAAATGGTTCGATATCTGTAGGCTCTCCTATCTAGATATCACTGCCCCTTCCTGGAGGACAATAAGTGAATTTTTTACAACCTACTTAACCATAGAAAACACTCAGTATGGCTACAATTGGGCTCGAATCATCAATGATGGATATCTCCGCGACTACTCCCCTAAAGAAATGATATACTTGGCTGGCATCTTTGCAGGTGTAATAGAACAAGTTCAAGGGCCTGGGATCTGGCAGGCGGAATGGGCCAAAGGTCAAGAAGTCCACCTCACGGAAATGAGGCGAATTGGGGAAGCCCTGTTCCTTTCCACAAAGCCAGACTTCGAGAGCATTAAGGCATCGGCAGCAACAATGCCTATCCTCCTCCGGGCTCAATAATTGGCTCAACGTGTAAATGATGAAAACGGAATCGAGGAGGAAGTGCTTCGCCTACCGTAATATGAAATCCCACTTTTCAAATAAACACGATAACGGACCTTTAGATCAATTTTTGTATACTAGTCAGTGGGAAAAAATAGTGTTTCCTAATTTTACTCTAAAAATAAAAGACCCAGATAATTGTTGTAGTTTAAATAATGGTGACATTGTTTTAATTAAAAATATTGCTTGTAACGATAAAAATACAGTAATAATTGGAAATAAATATAAATCAATAAAAGATTTTTATAATGAACCATGTAAGTCTTCTGATTTGCGTATATATTTAGTAGAAAACGTTGTTAACGATCTTCAAAGAGTGAATATAAATAAAATATCGCATAAATGTATAAGATTACATTTTAAAGATAAATTTGTTATTTTTCCTTTACTTCATTTCATCTAATCAAATTTTATAAATTTTAATAATTTTACTTTTGTATATTAAAAAATTTTAATATAAGATTATTTAAATGTCATTTTACAATTTATTTTTATATTTTACAATTAAAATTATTTTAGATTATATTTATTAAGATTATATTTTACAATTAAAATTAATAAAAATAGAGATAAATCATTTTCTTAAATCTTAAATTTATTGACTTCTCAGTATTTAAAAAAATGATGAATAATGTTCCAAAAAATATTATTATAATATTCAAAAATAATTGTTCTGAGAATATATATCTGACAATTAAATTTTATACGACAATATATATATATATATATATATATATATTATTATAAGACAAAAAATCGAGTTTTCCTCTGTTTGTTAACGACTTGATTCCGAATATTTATATTTGAAATTATTTGAAGTTGCGTACACAAATTGTTAATAATTTGCAGGACAAAATGGCGAAGACATGGACAATTGTAATTTTCACTGACGAAGATACTGTGGAAGTAGTTCCATCGAATTAGATACAGAATAACAAGTGCTATTGGCCGTCGCTTACATCTGAAAAATTGATGTCTGCTATAAAAAATCATGATGCACCTAATGTTTCTTGGCCCGTATATCCCATCCGACTTATACGAAATGGAACTTTTGGTAAATATATTACTTATTATGGCTGCGTTCCAATATTCACTGCCAGTACTGAAAATCTATAGTGTACGTGACGTAAACTATAGAATTTCAATACTGGCAGTAAATATCGAAACGCAGCCTGTGTTTTGATGTATCAATTATTATTAATTATTATATTATTTTGTTCTAGCCAATTATTCCATAGCACAAGAAAAATGTCATAAGGCGGAATATTCGTCCGACATAAATTCTGACAGATCACTCGGAAATAAAAGAAAAGTGACAAAAAAAACGTACGGCTCTTCATTTGAGGAGGACAATCTATCGTCAGATGATAATAACAATTTGCCGACTAAATTGCCGATTCCTCCACGTTTAACGAATGGTTCGTTAGAAATTTTGATAAAAATTAACCATCTTATAAATCAAGAGACATGGTAGTGTCTAAGGCATAACCTAGACATAACCTGTCCGCTGCCGCGGTTGCGGCTCGCGTCATCGTTGCGTGCGCATCCAGCGTCTGCGCGCGCATTTCCCTTTAGCTAACTATTGGCTTAGCGACAAGCAAGCGCTCCTCATTGGAGCTCGAGAGTCACGTGACCCGGAAAGCCATGGAGACTCACTCGTGTTCCGGTAACGAAGCAGTTACGCTGGGTCCACAATAGCTGATTTAAGCCCTAAGCCTTAAGAAATTGATCAATCGCAGTCAAGTATGAGGAGAAAACTCGACTGTGATTGGTCTTCTGTGGATTTCTTAAGGCTTAGGACTTAAATCACCTATTGTGGACCCAGCGTTAAGACGACATTACGGTCGTACGCATAAGAAATAAGTATAAGCGCCTGTTGCGTCAGTGAAACGTTTCGTGTTAAATATACAAAGTCTAAATATATATTGAACTCGACTGGACTTGGTTTTCCTTGGCTGACCCGCCTAAATCCTGCCTAACCCCCTCGACACTCCTTACAGCCCTCACAGCACCGAACATTGCAGTAAGATTATAGGGAGGTTACAACCTTACATATTTAATAATCAATGTTACTGGTATATACCACTAACCTTACAATATAATCTTACGTTATAATATTATCGGAAGATTAATGGAACTTTATTTCAATATTTCAGTAATCTTACACGCAATTATGAAAATGAGATAATTGCGTGAAGATTACTGAAATATTGAAACAAGATTTCATTAATCTTTTGACAATATTATAATGTAAGATTATATTGTAAGGTTAGTAGTATATACCAACAACCTTACAATATAATCTTACGTTATAATATTATCGGAAGATTAATGGAACCTTATTACAATATTTCAGTAATCTTACACGCAATTATAGAAATGAGATGATTGCACGTAAGATTATTGAAATATTGAAACAAGATTTCATTAATCTTCTGACAATATTATAATGTAAGGTTGTTGGTATATACTACTAACCTTACAATATAATCTTACATTATAATGTTGTCGGAAGATTAATGGAACTTTATTTCAATATTTCAGTAATCTTCACGCAATTATCTCATTTTTCGGGTATACTAAAAATACGTAATATAAAACTATAAAATATCTTTTAAAATATTAATTAAATTTGATGTTTGCACATTTTCATATTTTCAAAATTATTTATTTATTAAAAATTTAATTAAATTTAATTATAAAAATAATATATTATAAAATATTTTATTATAATATATTATAAAATAAGTATTTCTTCGTATTATTTATGTTTGATAAATTTTCAATATTTTATAAGTGTCATATTTATAATTATTTTATATTTATTTGCAAAAATATTTATTTTGTTTTAACTTTGTTATTCAAATTGCGCGCCAATTAATTTATTGAGCGCGCCAATTATAGCCACTGAACTACTTTCCTTTCTTTCTAGGCTGCGTTCGGAAACGTCACCCGAGTGCATTCCCTCTCTTTCTATATCACTGAGAGAGAAATGATATAGAAAGAGAGGGAATGCACTCAATGACGTTTCCGAACGCAACCTAATGTGACGATTTTGTTATAATCGGACAAAGCCACGTTTTGAGGAAAAGAATACTTCGTATTTTGTGCATTATTTTGAGTGTGTGCATCGGTTCAACTCATCTGTGCATCTCTTCAATCATCATACTAAAAACTGGGTAATAAATAAAAATTGTATAAATATTTAACTATATAGATTTATGTATATTAAGAGGTTAAGTTAAGTTAGATTATCGTGCTTTCGGTATCTATAATAGCAATATAATATTTATTATAAATAGTTTATTTTATTATAAATATTTATAATGAATAGAATACATAAATATA
The DNA here is from genome assembly GCF_030444845.1 of Prenolepis imparis. Taxonomy (NCBI): domain Eukaryota; kingdom Metazoa; phylum Arthropoda; class Insecta; order Hymenoptera; family Formicidae; genus Prenolepis; species Prenolepis imparis. The sequence continues at coordinate 7,078,559 of NW_028141173.1, forward strand.
AAATATATTCTAAGGGTCATCTTAGGCGTTTAGCTAAAATTGAGGCAGATTCGTATTCTTTTAGTAGAAGTTTATTATTACAGGCACAAACTTTGCCTTGCAATAGTTCAATGAATACAGATATAGAATGTAATAAAGAAAATACTGCAAATATGAGAAATATAGATAATGAAGTTACTTTTATATCACCAAATGAAGACAATGTAAATGACAACATATCGCAATCAAGTTTAATTGAACATTTACATGAGTCCTTAGAAGCAATAAGCACAGATAATAATTTTTATTCTGAAACTATGAGTGATGAGTCTTTAAATAAAAATAAAAATTTCAAACAATCTGTAGCTGCATGGGCAATAAAATTTGGAATCACACACTCTGCGCTGACACCACTGTTAGAAATTTTAAATTCTTATACAAATACAAAATTTCCAAAGGACTCTAGAACTCTTTTACAAACTCCTAGAAATATTACTGAGGTTATTGAAATGGGCAATGGTCAATATTGTCACTTTGATATTAAAAGTATTGTGGAAAAAATGATAATGGATATAAGAAAAAGTGGTAAAAAAATTTCTGTACTGGATTTATTAATAAATATTGATGGCATGACTATATCTCGGTCTTCAAACGGTTGTTTTTGGCCTATTCTTGTATCGGAAAATCTGTGTGGTAAAGTATATATTGCAGGACTGTATTATGGATATGCAAAACCAAAAGATCCCAATGAATTTTTAAAAAGATTTGTATCAGATATAAAGCCATTAATAATAACAGGAATTAGTGTCAATGAAATAACAGTCAAAGTAAATTTAAGTGCATTGATTTGCGATACACCAGCAAAATCATTTGTTTTTTCAGTAAAAAGTCATACAGGGTTCTCTAGCTGTACAAAATGTATCATAAGAGGTGAATGGCATGGACGTGTATGTTTTCCTGGAATAAATAAAAATAGCTTACATACTGATTCAGAACTGGCAGATAATAAATACATGGGAGAATATCAGCAAGGAGAATGTATATTAAAGGAAATAAACAATTTTGGATTAGTTTCTTGTGTGCCACTTGATTATATGCATTTAGTATGTTTAGGGGTGATGCGAAAATTAATAAGTTTATGGTTGAAACATGTAGTTCCAAAAAGAATAGCTAATACCTTCTGTGAACGAGTTTCTCGATTACTCAAAAATATAAGATCAACAGTTCCATTAGAATTTAATAGAAGACCTAGATCTCTGAAAGATTATAAACAGTGGAAAGCTACAGAATTTAGAACTTTTCTTTTATATTTAGGGCCTATTGTTTTAAAAGATATATTAGACAGAGACATGTATAACAATTTTTTAACGCTTCATATTGCTATTTCAATATTATGTAATCAAACTTTTTGTAAGGAAAATTATTATTTAGATTATGCTGAAAATTTATTGAAACACTTTGTTGATTCTTTTGCAAAATTATATGATAAAGCACATGTATCTCACAATATACATAATTTACTACATCTTGTTGCAGATGTAAGAAAATTTGGAATATTAGATAACTTTAGTTGCTTTAGGTTTGAAAATTATATGTCAACAATTAAAAAACTATTGAGAAAAGGAGACAAACCATTACAACAAATTTCAAAAAGATTTGGTGAAATTGAAAATATAAATGAAACATTTAAAGAAAAGACTCTGAATTATGAAATAAGAAGTTTTGAATTATATTTAGATAATAAACATTTTGATGGCCTTTTAGAAAACAATATTAAGAATATTAAAAGTCAATATAAAATGTTGTGTAATTTATTATATACAATCCGCTGTGATAAAAGAAATAATTGCTGCATATTAGAAAATGGAGAGTACATAGAAATAGAAAATATCATTCAGTGTGAAGATAAAACTATATTTGTGATTGGGAAAAAACTATTAAATGTAAAAGTTTTATATGATGTACCTATTCAGTCTTCACTTTTACAAATAAATATTGTAAATGAAAATTATGAAAATCAAACTTTAACTGCATGGGACATAAATTATGTACCAGCAAAAGCTTGGAAAATTCCGTATGGCGATCAGTTTGTTATATGCCCCTTAATACATACATTTAAAAATAATTTATCTAATAATAATAGATAATATAACTATAATAGTTATAGTATAAATAAGAGTGCTACCGGAAACACGAGCGAAATTTTCAAATCGAGAATCCTCGCCATACGGAGAAGGTTTTCGATTGGATAGTCTTGCTCGCATTTCCGATAACGCTCTTATCCGCGCTTTACTTGTAAATATAAAAATTATAAATATATTTTATAAATATATATAAGTTATAAATATAAATGAATTATAAAATCAGCATAGTTTAAGTATGTATATATACGAGTATAGAGTTCGAAGAATAGTTATAATTATTATTTATATAGTCCCGTTTGTTTATTTCTAAAAAATGAAATTTTTAGTTTATTCTGATCTTCTATATTAACGTGTGATTCTATCTTCACAAAACTTATCTACTTTAAGCAGAAATGGCCACCTCGAAAATCTACATTGTCGTAGAATTTAATGATGGCCTGGCAATAGTACCTTCATGTTGGTTAAACGAGAGTGAAATGAAATGTGCTTATCCCACTTTTCGGGATCCAACAAAAATAAAAAAGGCTGTTGCATCACAATTATCTCCTGAAGATAACTCAAACTGGAAAAAATATGATGTTTTAAAAATCTTCTATAGAACAAGTTAGATTTATTTTTCAAAAATTCGATTATGTACATTATTTATAAATATGTCGATTTTAAATATCCTTTTTATGTCTATCTATATTTTCAGATTTATATGAAAAAGCAAAAGAGAAGCTACTTATTGCTGAAAATATGTCAGATTTGACGGCTGACGAAAGCACAGAAAATGATGAAAACAGAAGATGCGTCAAAGAAAAAAAATCAAGACATATGCGAGCTAAAAAAATTTATTCTTCGTCAGAGGAGTGTGAATTTGATTCTGACGTTAGTGAGAAAACAACCAAATTATCACCCTTTCCTAAACTTACAAAAAAATCTTGTGTCACGAACAATAAAAAGATTTCTGCAAGTCAATTAGCTTCACCGCCATCAACACATATAGAACGCTCAAAATCTGAGTGCCAAATGAGTTCTGCTAAACATAATAAAAGTTTAGATAAAGAAGCGACAATAAATAATAGATACACAACAGAACGGAGATATTGTGACAATCTATCAGATGAAAATGGCAACTCGAAAAGGTAATAATTGTTGCTTAACAAAATGACTGCTCTAGAAAATAGAATGATATTGCTAGAAACATCAAACATTATGCGGCATAGGGAGGAAGAAACAGTCGACAATACTATATTATATGAGGAGTATGATCTTCCATTACAAAATATGCAAGCATTAGAACGATTAGAACAGCTATTAAAAACTAGCTCATTTGCAGATAAAATGGTTAATATGTAGTTTTATATATAACATATTCATATATATATATATATATATATATATATATATATATATATGTACATACTCACACAAAAATACGTGTACATACATAATACGTACACAAACCTAAAATCATATATATATATACAGGGTGTCCGGTAATAGTCGCATCAACCGTCGTGTGCAGGTAGAGCTAGTTAAACCGAGTAGAAAAGTCCTCTACCATTTTGCGATATTCTCAATAATAAGAGAGAAATAAATTAAAGAAAATCAGCCAATTCGCGCGATGATAAGCGTGCGGCGAGAAGAGACAGCCCACTCGGGGGTCCAGAGTTAGCGCTACTCGTATGGAGTTACTGTCTTTTGTAAAGCGCTCCTCCCCGCTTCATCGCGCGCTTAGCAACCGTGTAACATTATACTGTTTCTTTTCGCCGCATGCTTAGTAACGACATAAAACTGGGCTGTCTCTTCTCGCCGTCGTTACGCGAATTGGCCGATCTTTATTAATTAATATCTCTCTTATTATTGAGAATATCGCAAAATGGTAGAGGACTTTTCTACTCGGTTTAACTAGCTCTATCTGCACACGACGGTTGATGCGACTATTACCGGACACCCTGTATATATATAGGTTTAATTAACAATATATATATATATAATTTTAGTTGATAATATTTCATATTTTAAATTAATAACGAATTTCTTCTTTTCTCTGTCTTGTCTCTAGGTAAACACGCTGAAACAAGTGGGTGGAGTGAATTTGTCCAATATAATCCCAAATATGTTAAAAAAGTTACTAAGCGACCATTTTGCACAGACTTTCAGTTATTTAGGACAACGAAACAAGAAAAATTTTAGTGCTCTAAAATTATGCTCAATTGTGAAGAGTGAGTATTACATGAAACTCAAACAATCGATTCTGCCATATTCAAAACAACAAAACATAGACGAGACTATCCTTATTCACAAATTGTTCTTAAAATATTTGAGTTTATAGAATAGAGTATTTCTAGTACCAGATTTGATGCTTTCAATAATGAAGTTATATTTATTTTCATATTAACATAATAAAAATTTTCCATAAAAATATTTGTAAAAATATTATATCAATATAAAATTATTCAGGAAATATATATGTTAGTACATATTTATATAGAGTTACTAATTCACACACACACAATGCATAGTTTACACAAAAAAGTTAAATAAAAATCTCAAAAATAAGTTTAGATAGTAATACATAGTAGTATAAAAAAATTTACTTATATGAAACACTTTATAAATATACATATATAATTAATGGATGAAAAATCTCAATATATTTGTTCAGGAAATATGTATACATATAACATTTGACATTATTATATATTAATATATGACAATTTGTTGGATAAAATCCTTATATATGGTGACTTTTTAATATTTAACATATCTTTATATAACTGTATACATATAAACTCCAAATTAGAATTCTATTAAAGCCTGCTTGAAATTAATCGAAAAAATAATTTTATTATCCATTTCGTTGAAACTTAGTTTGCAAAAAGTTTTTTTTTCACTCGCTTTTTTTCTTGCAAACTACTGATAATATATATCTTGATATTTTCGTTTTTATATAAATATAACGTTTTATTTAAGAATTATTGTAGGAAAATATTTATGTAAGCAAATATTTATTTTTCATACATATATTTTAGTATCATTATAGTAATATCGATTTTTTTCCTATTTATAGGAGTGATACGAATTCATAAACCGGAATCAAGTGATACACAGATTGCTGAGTCAATATCGAGTTGGTTAATACACGCTAAGTGGCGAGTGCAAAGAGCAGAGTATGTATATATATATATATTATATATATATATATATATATAATATATATATATGTGTAGATACATGTATATGTATATTCATTAATAATAATAAGAATTTTATTTGTTATATTAATATTACAATATTATAGTTAATCATATATATACAAATATTAAAAATTATAATAATTAAAAATATAATAATTATAATAATTAAAAATAAAAATAGTATATTAAGAATTATAATTAATAAAAAAGAAAAAATACAATACACATATAACGCTTTTTATAATTACTCTAAAAAAATATATCACAGATAAATTTGTTTGAAAAATACACACATTAATTGGAGAAATTTTTATAGAGCAAAAGCGAAAAAGCAACAGGAGCGTGAAGCAATCGACGAAGCAGAGAATGCGAACTGATGATGGAAAGATGCAATATATAATTCATATTAAGTCATATTAAAACTCATATTTAGTTTATTTTATATATATTGTAAAAGTTATATATAGTTTATATTATACTATTAAGTTTATTATCCGCAGTAGCGTTATTTCCGGGTGCATTTTTTTCAATTTTCAATTTTCTAATTGGCTGGTTCTAAAAGTAAGAATCACGTTCGATTGCTACTTGAGCTGTTGAGTCTGTTGAACGCGGCCAATAAGTATTATTTTATTTCGTTCTAATTTTTATTTAAATTTTTATTTAATTTTTTAGTTTTAATTTTTCTTTAAATTTATTTAAAAATATAATGCAATTTTTTATATGTTTGTGCAAGGGGACTCAAAAAATTTTTGCGGAAGCATCCCAGTCAAATAAATTGTTACGCTACTGCGTTATTATTATATAAAAATCATTTATAATAACATATATATATAATAATATGTAAGATGTGATTTGCCAGTCGAATATATATATATATATATATATATATATATATATATAATGTTATATTAAAATAATATATAATATATAATTATATAATGATATATATATATATATATAATATATATATTAATAATGTAATAATTATATATATATATATATATTTATATATATTACATAATAAATAATATAAAACATATATATACAATTTTATAATTTTAAATGAATCTTTCATATATCCTAATAAGGTTACAATAATCTTAAATTGTAAGATTCCACAAAGATTAATAAATATGCCATTAACCTCCCAATAACATGTGCATGTTCGTCCAATCTCATTCCCTTAACATCCCAGAAACCTTATAGGACATGTTGTATTAATATTCATAATACATGCTAAGAATCTTTTAATTTGTAATATTAAAAGGTTCTTAGTATGTTATATGAATGTTAATACAACATGTCCTATAAGGTTTCTGGGATGTTAAGGGAATAAGATTGGACGAACATGCACATGTTATTGGAAGGTTAATGGCACATTTATTAATCTCTGTGGAATCTTACAATCTTACAATTTAAGATTATTGCAATCTTATTAAAATGTTGATGTGCTGTGAGGGAGTAGTATCTGGCGCTATGCTTTTTTACTTTATAAATTTTTTATTTAAAATAAAAATATTAAATTAAGCTCGTATTATATATATAAATAATAAATAATACAGTAAGAACATACATATGTACTAATACAAATAGGGTTCAAAATTATTAATCTAATTTAATAAATAAATTATTAATACATATGTTTTTAAATAATTATTGAGTATGCAAAATAATTTGTATAACGCAATAACACATGCATTTACCTATAACTTGATTTGTTGAACAATTGTGTTGAAAAAATGTAAAATTACCTGAGAAATAAAAGCGGGCTATATTATTTATTTAAAATATAAATAATAATATACTACAAAAAAATGTTATATAAACACCTTAAAACCACTGCTTATAGGCCCCAGTCTAACGGCTTGATAGAGCGCTCCCACCATGTCTTGTGGGAATATTTGAAGCAATACGTCGACAAAAACAATGAATGGGATAAATTAAAACTAGCATCATTTTCTTACAATACAAGCGTACACGAGGGAACGCGTTATACCCCTCACGAGCTAGTTTTCGGGAGGATAGCCAGGACGCCTACTAACGATCCCGACGTCGCTGACGTCGCAGATGAAAGTTATTTTAACTACCTCACAAATCTTTTCAATAAATTAGCGGAAGTCCAGGCTATCGCCCGCGAAAACTTGATCACCGCCAAGCGTAGATCGAAAAATTATTACGATCGCAAAGCTAACGCCTGCGAATTAGAATAAGAGATTATGTATACCTATTAAAGGAGCCAACAAAAGGAAAATTGAACGATCAATACGTTGGGCCTTATAAAATAATTAAAATTCTAGGAAACCATAATGTTAAACTAGCCATAAGTAGTAATAAGACTAGAATAGTGCACGAGGCCAAACTAAAGGCCTCACCGCACCGGACCCCCACCGAAGAACTCCCCCATCATGAAACCGACAACTATAACTTCAACGACCAGACGGAGGACCGGTCAGTTCCAGGCAGACGACGAAATGAATAGCATCGCACTGATCCTAATAGCGCTGACAGCTCTACCGGCCCATGGGCTAGTAGGTTACGACTGCGGAGGCCATGGATTAAACATTACATCGCTCTCTCTCCTAGATATTGGAGAATGCCGAATGGACAGCATCGAACCCGACAAAGAAGAAGTATACATACAGTTATTACAACTGAGCGAGTTCGATCACATCATCGGACTCCAATGCAAGATCGAAGTCGATCGAACTATATTAATTATATATTTAATATATATTTATTTCCTTCCAAGATCACTCAGGATCTCGGGAATTAACAGCAAGATTCGTGATACCGCTTTTTCATACTTCTCCCCTCCTCAATATTATTCCGTTACTCTCTCTCTCTTCCCCCCCTCTTTCTCTCTCTAAAATTATACATGCGCAAAAGATAGCGAATAGAATTAATAGTAACAAATAGAAAAAGAAAATTACTCCAAGAATTATTTTGAAATTGCACTTTCTTTCCCCACGATCGACTTTTCTTATCGTTCACCATTAATTAGTGGACGATTTCAAAAAACGGACTTTGCGAGCTGGAGCGAGGCGCGCTCGAAATCGTCGAAATCGACACCTAAGGCGAGAAGTGGCTCGGGCTACGGACGATTCATTCCCGGACAATAGCCAACCGCGAGACCTATTAGAGATATATTGACCTTATGTTCAATATTATAGATTGCTGTTATTATTTGCAGCATCATATCTGCGATTCTTTAGATTACCGAGGATTAGCATATGGCGGATGCGGCCCGCACAGCCTATCAGATTCGGCCCGCGAGCGTATTCTAAGTAAGTGTTGTAATTGAATTGGCCATGATTACTTGAAAGTTACCAGTTCAAAGAAGAGTTTTTAAAGGTAGAAAAATAGTAGAAGACTTAACATTTAAGAGTTAATATTTTTTTTTAAAAAGCAAAAACAAAAAAATTTTTTTAAACCGAAAAAAAAATTTTTTTTAAACAAAAAAAAACAAAAATGGGTATTGTTCTTGCCCCATTTCCACATGGTAATTCCTGGATAATGCAGAGGGCAATAACTTGTATTAATCTGGCCCGCGGGCAATGGTCAAAATTTGAAATCTGACCCCTCGAAGAAACTAGTTAGGCATCCGTGGCATATGGTTTAACCTTCTTTTCGCTGCGTTAAGATTTATATAGCATATGTGCATCTTGTTTCATACTCCGAACTTTAATTAATAGTTTTTGGGCACTCATCAAAAGCAATCAGAAGCAATCTTAGAAAAAAACAGAATAGTAGAAATAACGCCAATTAATACGCCAATCAGCTCAAATTGAAGTTAAGGTAAATATACATTTGAGCTATATATTATTATGATAACATTAACATAAGATAAAGGCTGTGCATCTTTATTATTCTCATGGAATGTAGAACAAAGATAGAATGATATTTCAAAACATTCGTAGTGCAGTCTTGACCACAATCAGAATTTTTTATTAATAATTAATAATAATTAATATGTCCGCATTTTTATATATTATATACAGGTCCGTTTTAATGTCCCACCCCAAATATCTTTTCTTTTTTATACTCTTTAACATAATTTTATATAAATATCTTGATACTATGGAATATCTTGTATATCTTTTTAGTACAATAAGTTCAAAGAGCGTTGGTTCTCGTGTTGTAAAGGCATTGCTGTAAATTAAGTACCACTTTAATCGGATTTAAAATTAATTCCGAGCGAGTTCGTCTGGAGGCGTCTACGCTGAAAGAGCTTCGCCAGGAAGCCATTCACTACCAACTACCAATAACGGCTTCGTTCAAAGAACTGTTAATCGATGCGATTATGTCGCATCTTGAACAAAACAGCCCGTTGGTGGAAATGTTGCCACTGGTACAACGTTCTCGGGCGCAGAGTGTAAGACCGAGGAAAGGTAGCAGTCAAACGGAGCTGCCCAGTTTATCGCAACTGCCTGCACCGGCCAGCGAACCACGTGAGGCGTTAGACCGCATCGCGATAACGCTTGGAATATTCCTCGAACGACAAATGATGGAAGAAATAAGAGCCTTCACATGACGGGACACCCCCATACTGGATGAAACTCCGTAACAGAGGGAGAGCAAAGAGCTGATCCGATCACCGGCGATCAGCATGTCATTCCCAGCGCAAGCGGTGATTCTACTTACACCACAGATTCCAGAGTTCGAAGGAACGGATAATAAAAACGTGCAGATCTAGATACAGAGGGTCGACAGGGTAGCTCAAGTTCATAGAGCACCCGACGACGTAATTCTGTTGGCTGCTTCCAGTAAGTTAACAAAACTGGCGAAGCACGGTACGAAATGCAGGCCGGTAACGTTTTGGAATCCTGGGCCGCTTTGAAGCAAGTGTTAGTACAGATGTTCGACAGACGCATCTCGTTTACGGCAGCGAGGCAGACGATTGAAGCGAGGAAATGAAGTCCATCAAAGGAATCGTTTGATCAGTACTCCATTGATAAATTAGCGTTTATCCATCGCCTAAATCTTCCGATGGCGGATGCGATCAACCTAATCATCGGCGGCATACAGCGCTGTGAGCCACAGCCCTGACTCTTCCGACTCACTCGCTGGATCAATTTCTCGAGACAATGCCACAGATTGTCTCAGTAAGGAAGAAAAATGGTAATTTACGTTTGTGCGTGGATCTGCGGCCGTTTTGTGCGGCCTAAACGAGCGGTTATAAACGAGCGTGTATAAAGCAAAAATATCCTTTCCCTCTAATAGAGGATTATCTTGCACGATTAAGCGATAAATTAATTTTCACGTTCTTAGATTTAAAAGACGGTTTCCACTAGATAAAAGTCCACCCGGATCACACAAAAATATTTCGCGTTTACTACATCCGATGGTCAGTTCGAATATTTGCGCTTACCGTTTGGTTTCTCGAAATCTCCGGCCGAATTTCAAAAGAGAATCGTTCAAATATTACAACCGTTTATAAGAGAAGACAAAATTCTAGTGTACGTTGATGATATTCTTATTGCATCACGCTCGGTAGACGAAAATTTAAGCATTTTAAAAGAAGTCTTGTTAACACTCCGAAAATGCGGGTTCGAGTTGAACTTCTCAAAGTGTTGTTTCTTAAGAAAAAAAATTGAATTTTTGGGGATATATTATCTTGCATAATTGCTTCACAATGAGCGATCGATATACCGAGGCAATAAAGAATTTCCCTATTCCTAAAAATGTACATCAATTACAACGGTTTTTCGGAATTACTTCCGCAAATTTATACAAAATTACGCACAAAAAGCCAGACCACTACATAATCTCCTTTAAAAAAAGTAGAATTCCGGTTCGATGAAGATTATATTAATGCGTTCAAAACTTTAAAAAAAGCGTTGACGGCGCACCCGGTGCTTCATTTGTACAACCCCGCCACGTCAACAGAACTTCATATAGATGCGAGGTTCCAAGACTAGGAGCAATTCTTTTGCAAAATCAGTCGGATTCAAAATTGCGTTTTACAGTCAAGTGACCAATAAGGCCGAAACGATGTGATGCTTGCCATTTGTTAGGGCAATCGAGCGATTCCACATTTACTTATACGGAATAAAATTTACAGTCGTAACTGATTGCAACGCCTTGGTTTACGCGATAAATAAAGCAAACCTTAACCCCCGAATCACCCGGTGGACGTTTCTGTTACAGAATTATGATTTCAAAGTAGAACATAGGCCGGGTAAACATATGGCACACGTCGACGCGCTTAGTCGCCAGATTTGTTAGTTAGAAATTCTTCTCGATCTACGATCAGTGTTGGCATAATGATAGAAACTTGAAAAACCATATAGATTGTTTGCTCCAAGTCAATATAGATGTCGATGAACAAAGGAAACAAGCTTGTGAAACTGCCCTTCAGGCAAATAAGCGATTAAGAGAATACAATAGAGAGTATTATGATAATCGTTATAAGAAACCCACACAATACAAGGAAGATGACTTAATAATTAATACGTGATCTTCAGGCAAAAATAGGGACAAGCAATAAATTCAAACCCAACTACAAAAACTCCTATATGATCACGAAAACATTGAGCAAAAACAAATGCGTCGTTAAGGACATTCCAGGCTTTAACATCACTTAAAAATCTTACAATTTGATCTTATCTCCCGATAAATTAAAGCCTTGGATTAGGCCTATTGAAACTGAAAAAATGTAAATCATCATGTCTATTATCAATTGCGTTTCCTTAGTTAATTGTTAATTAGTTAATTAGTTAATTTTATTTTTATTCTTTTATACAATGTGTTGATGATACAAATATATATATTTTATATTTATGAGTAATAAATGTACTTATAACTGATGAGAAGAAATGAAGAAAACGTAGACAGTTGTGCGATTTGAAGATGAAAATGTAGTGGAAGTAGTGCCAACAACTTGGATAATTAATAACAGATGTTATTGGCCACCATATACAATAGAAAAGATCTTAAAAGCTATAAAAGATCATGTTGATTTTGATTCTTCGTGGACGAGTTATGAAATGTATGTTTTTAAAATCAGTACTTTTGATAAGGAACAAAATGTATTATACCTCCATTGTATTACACACACAAACACACATCTACACAAAATATTTAATAACTTTTTTAATAAACTAAACATTTATATATTATAATTTATTGTTTTAGAAAGTTATCAAGCTTGTAGGCCAAAAAGGGTAGGTAAAAGCCAAAAAGGTAGAAGATACATCGGATTTAAATTCAGATAATAACAAAAGAAAATTTGAAAAAACCGTATTTATGATAGCGATTCTAGCTTGGAATCAGACATTGAATCAACGATGTTACCATCTCCATCAAGTATAATTAATCATTTCTTTGATACCTGATACATTCAGGCACAATTTGCAATAAAAATCTCGAAACCGAAAAAATTGGTAATTGGTTCCTCATATTGCATAACTCTGCGTCCAATTCAAGAGTTTAATTTAAGAATAACGCAAAAAAAAAGGATAATGCTTAATTTAAGAATAATGTTTAATTTAAAGTTTAAAGTTTCAACATTGTTTTTTTTAATAAAAAATAAAACTATATACATATATATAACTTAAGAAATATTTTTTTAATCGGCTCTCAATATTAATAAATAAATAAATATGATGTTTTAGAAGTCGGCCAATAGAGCCAAGCGCGAAAATTAATTTTTAATTACATATATATACATATATATATATATGAGTATGTTTAAAAATTGTAGCATGTTTAAATCATCTTTATAAAGTTGTTTTTCTTTCACACAATATAATGCAAATACATTTTTTTTAATTATCTGTTTTTTTAATCGTTTTGTGTGCAATAAAAGTAATATTGAATAATATGATGAGTGATATTATATTCACAATGTATGTGATATAAATTTTCTTTAATAAATTTATTGTTTAAATATATACTCGTCAAAAAAATTATCGCAACACGTAATCAATATCAAAATTTAGCATAAATTCAAATAAGCGTATCTCCGCGAAAAATTGTCGTATTTCAAAAATTTTTTTTTTGTTTTAAAGGGTAAAGTCTCTACTTTAAGGAACTTTCGTTCGATTTTGATTTTATTCTGTCCCCCTTTCTCCATCCCTTTAAAAGGAGGGACGTGTTTTTTTTTCAAAAAATTGCATAGTTTGACGAACTCTACGGAGTGTACTAAATTTTTTCCGCAAATATCATCATTAGTATCGTAAAATATGGACTTTTCTCTACAAATTTAAAAAAAAATTGAATACCGTACGATTTTTTTTCGCGAAGTTACGGCGTATCAAAGTTACCTATGCATTTTTGCCTATATATTCAATTACCGCCAACATTAGCATTACCCGATGGGCACTACGGGGAGGTTGCTGGTCGGATTTTGCCCATCGTGTGTGTGTGTGTATATATGTGTGTGTGTGTGTGTGTGTGTGTGTGTGTTTTTACCCTTTAAAACAAAAAAAAAATTTTTGAAATACGACAATTTTTTGCGGAGATACGCTTATTTGAATTTATGCTAAATTTTGATATTAATTACGTGTTGCGATAATTTTTTTGACGAGTGTATATATATTTCATCTTTTTAATGTAAATTAAAATTTTGGGTTTCCTGCCTTTTCCATCCCCTTATCACGTTCGTTTCATGTCCATATAAAGTCCGTTCCGTATATCTGTTATTGCTAATTTATGTCCATTAGATATCCATCGGATATCTTTTGGACACGTCACGGATTAAATGTCCATCAATTTCATATTTAGACATGCCATGGACATCCATTGTATATTTGAAGAACATAAAACGGACATTTTATGGATATTCATCAATATCCTTGAAGGATATTTGTAGAATATTTTCTGAATATCTATGTGCTGTCTAGAAAGTGAATATGGATATTTGCGAAGATGATTTTAACTCTCAAATCTGTCTGTTTAAATTTCTATTTTAATGACTATTTCATATTTTGTTGGAGATAGATCGAAGAGTGTTCCCTGTGGTGCGTTACACATGCGGTCAGATTTCACTTTAGAACCTTCCTTTGTGTCGTAGAGAGTACGGTCTCTTTTTTCTTTTAGTCCTTTTTAGGCTCTTGTCGCACACGCTACGCAAGCCACGATGCGTGTTCAATTTATGATTATTAAATAGTTCAATTTATGATTATTAAATAGTAAATGTGTACTAAACATAATGTTAAGTAAAGATATATACATTAATTGTGCCGTCTGTATTTCGTACATCCCGCCACAATCCATCATATTTGCATTAGTCTACTTAGTACTATTGTATAGAAATATAGTACTATTGTATAGAAATTATTGCCACATTATTTAATAGTGAAAATTATAATTTAAAATTCAAACTGTTATTTAAACAATAGCGATAATAGAATCTTATTAAATTGAATGATAATTCAACAAATTTCAGAATTAAAACCTATTATTTTAAATTTTTAAATTATTTTGTAATAAATAAGTTCGCAATTTATATAATTAGAGAGTTACTTAATTCTGCAACTTTATTTTGCAGCTCAATTTCAAAATAATTGCAAAGTAACTAATTGTGAAATAATAACTGATTAACAAAACATTAATTGCGCTGATTCTTTTAATATTTATACTAAAAGGAGAGAAATTCTCCTGTGCAAACTTCCCATCATTTTGAGTAAGGAATTTTTAAAATGTGAGGAGATTCTTAATTTTTATCCATAGTGAAACACAATAAATAATCAATATATTGATTTGTATCAAGTTAACCCGTTAGCTCGGACTGGTCGAATGTTTATTGATTGATATGTATGTTAAAAAAATTAATTTTAAATGATAATATGGACATTACACTTGACAATTGGTGAATTGTTCAAGAAGTATTCGCATCTTATAATTAACAAAACAAAAACAAGCGACATACCATTATTCTGCTGAGATGCTTCAACTTCACTAGAAAGAATATCCGTTGAACAATATATCCATTGCTCCATTTTCCTTGTATGCAATCACGAGCAGTATTTTCGGCCAATGATGAAAAAATTTGTCTCGGATTACGACACAAGATGCCTTTCACTGGAGTAGACTTCAACAACCAGAGTGCTGAACCAGTTCAATCTCGCTTGCGTACATATGATGCTTCTTGGACTATTTTGTAGATTTCTTGTAGACTTCGACTTTCAAGGATTTCTACACAAAATATTTTATATTTATAATAAAAAAATTAAATAATATTTTTATAATAATTATTTAAAGATCATATAAAAAAATCATAAAACTAATTTCTTATCTTATAAGAAAAAATTAGTTGATTTAAAATTGATTTATAACTAAATTAACAAAAAAGTATTAATTTTTTTCTTTTATAGCATAAAAATAAATATCAAATATTAGTTTTTAAAAATGTTATAAAAAAAAACTTTTTGAACAACTTTGAACTTTTTCGCGTTATGGCATTGCTCTTTTATATAATACACACATTTACATACCTCCTGTACAAATAAATATAATACAGAGTCCATTGCCGTCTTTGAATAGGTGCGGACGTATCTGGGTGTATTTTTACGCGAATCTTCTTCTTGAAACCAAGTCAAATCGATCTTTAGTACTTGACAACAAGAAGTACTTCTAGCCGGCAAAAAGACCATTATTGGTTAACAAATATGAAGAAGAAGAAACATAATATACACATTTACACTTTGACTATGCAACTGATCAACTTTTTATTGATTTATTTGGTCAACTTTTTCTCCTTTAATTCGATGAATTAAATATAAAAAAAATGCAACTTTTATTAATAATTCTGCATTTTTGTGTTTGTTAAGACTTTTAATTTTCTCTTTTTCTCTTGTTTTACCTGAGATAAATGCTGTTTTCTTCTTTTCGGTGAAGCAAATCTCTTTTGTTAGTTGAATAATGTTTGTTGATTAATAGAATTTTATATTCTGTTAGCTAATGTGAATCATCTTCTCCAACATTATCATCATCATCATCATATTATTATTTGTGTGCATATTATTTGTTCTGCATTTTATGCCATGTGTTTGCAATTTTTTGAAAATCTGATTCTCTTTTTTTCCATTGCAAAAATTTAATCTATAACATACGCAAAATAATATAATTAAAATTTTTTTCTATTTCATGACTTGAGTAATTGTTTAATAAATGTTGAGATTGAATTAAGCTATATCAGTAATATATATGCAACTTTAATTCCTTTAAAAAAATATATTTAGCTGATCAAACAATTTATATTCAGCAATAATGATTTCTACAATATTATATATACATGTGTTAATTCACATAGCAAAATGTTAGCAGCATGCCGGCAATATGACAGCAGATCTAATCATGACTTTACAGCAGATTCTTATCCACTGTGTCTACAATTGATGACATTTTGCTTGCATAAGCCCAATATACAAAATGCTAGCGCAGTATGTCGACAGATTGGCAGCAAATTCAATTCAGAGTATTGCGGTAGATTGACATCAACTGCGTCCGCATTAAGCTTGTGTTTTGTCAGTAGATTAGCGGCAGAAACCAGGCAGATCTGTCAAACACAATCTGACAGCAGATTGGCGACAAAAATCGAATAGGACCTGCAACTCCTTGCCATTTGAACATAATAAAGAACATAATAAAGTATAAAATTGAATATTTTTAAATAAAGTAAATGTAAGAGGTGCATAAGTGTTATCGGTTAATTATAATTTTCTTTTCATAAATATAACATTTAATGTATAACATATGTTATATCGTAGTTATATCTTACATAGCAAATGTTCAACTTAATTAAATTAATAATAAAATTAATTGTTAACATGTTAGGCTTTTGTCAGATATTAGAAATTAAACTGATAGAAATATACTTTTGGTCTTTTATTAATAGCTATGACTTGCAGACTTTATATCTATTTCTAACAGAAATTTGATTGCGAGAAAATACATCGCGTAGCGGTAAGCGAAGGGACTAACTGCAAAATGCAGATCCTGTTGTCAATTTGCCATCAGATTGTGCGCGCGCAAACCTTGCTCGATTTCTACCGTCAATTCTAACATCAAATTGCGTTGCACAGATCCTGCTCGGTTTCTGCCGTCAATCTGCTATAATGATCTATACAAATCCTGCTTGACTTCTGCTACTGACCTGCTGCCAATTATGTCAGCAGGTTTTGTAACATATTTCTGCCAACATTCTGCTATCATTATCTGATATAACAGATTTTGTATATAATCTGCAGTTTTTTTGCTGGCAAAAACACATAGCAGACGTTTGACAAAATCTGTTCGAACAGATTTGGCATTAATGTCTCAAATATAATTATTATAATAATTTAATTATAGTATAATATTAATTATAATATTAATTATAAGTGTAAGATTTCCAGTGTAAGATTTAAATAAATAATATTTAGTTTAAAAAAATATATCAATAAAGTTACACAAAATGATAGCATAAAAAAAGGGTTTGTGTGAAGTTAGCATCTCAACTCTTGGCAAGTTTTTATGCAAGTTCTATTTGCACCCATAATCATTTTAGAGTTTCTGATAGCTGATTATTAGCAATAGTTCCGTTCATTTCGATAGAAAAAAATGACATTTAAATATATGAGGTGCTAACTTTCCATGGCACCTCAACATCAGAAAAAAGGCGTTCCAACAATGAAATTATATAGTTCTCGAAGAGTTCTATAGTTCCTGATAGGTTTTTTAAAAGTTCTAGTTTCTAATTATTTTTAAATAATTTTTTACTCCTAGCGCTGGCACCTTATCCAAGAGTAAATTCTGAGGTGCGAGCTATTTTTGCATTTTTTTTTACAGTTCCCGACAGTTCTCGAATAGTTCCAATCATTTTTATAGGTTTTAACAATAGTTTCGGTCTCCAAGCATTTTTTAACAATTTTTTAATACACTCGGCCAAAAAAGCGGTACACTTGAAAAGTAGTAACAAATTGTGAAAATTCAAGAATTTATATCTCAGCTAATAATTATGATACCGAAGTGTTTAAAAAACGAAAATGAAGCTTGAAGTCTGTAGTTTGAGAAAATTTTAATGCCGATTACGTGGAATGATCAGTTTTGCAATGACAAATGACACAGTGAGAACCTGCAAAATTGATAAATGGAAGGTCCACTTTCCTGAATTGCACGACGTGAATCAGTTGACGTAGCTTAATGAGATAAAAAGCACGTGAAAATTCAAACTTTTCTCTTTAAAATGCGTTTTGGCGGAACTCGATACGATAATTTTTCGCTGAGTTATCTCAATTTGAAAAAAAAGTCGGTTTCTTAACGACAAATTGTGATTTAAAATGTGTATCTGCTACCTTTATCAACTCGAACCTTTGCAATTCTATTCAAGAATGTTGCACTGAATGCGGGATGTCCCGAAGCGATGCAAATCGTTCCAGGCATTTCGCGTAAACAGAGTCCGAGTAGGATATTCATGGAGTTTTCGCCAAGAGTTGAGGTGCTTCATATACACAAAGAAAGACAACACATGTAAAATACTGAATCAGCGTTTTTTTTTTCTTTAGCTGTTTTAATCTTGGTATAGCACACATGCAGCCTAAGCATAAAAAACTATTATTATTTTCCGAAACATAAAAGTTGGCATCAAAATATAATATATAATAATGCTTATAACGCTTTGGTTACATCATTAACAACTTACAATTAGTCGATCACGCTATTTTGTTATCTGATGAACATTTCCATAATAGGAACTTACATATTGTTAAGGGAATCTTGTCTAATAATTGCTAAAGCAAACATAGAAATGAATATTTACATGACTTTAAATGGACAACCTTTAATATTTTACATCGTGAAACACATACTAGGAAAAGAGAGATAGCTGAAATGTTTTATATAAAAAAATTTAACAACACGATTAACCTACATAAAGACACAGAGAATTTAAACCCTATTTATGATAGAATAATAAAGGAAGTCTAACTTAGTTCGTTTTTTACCATCTATACGAAACGTTTAGTACAGATGAGAGAATTGTAACATATTGAAAAAAGAAAAAAATTTTAAGTAAGGTATGTTTTAATCATTTACTTTATAATAATTGTTGTTTTCAACTTGGTTTGCGCTATGCTTTTATAAAATGATTTCTTCTATATAATATTATCCTTTAATTTTAGACGTGATAAGGACCTGAACCAAAGGTCGAAACGTAGTCTGTATATTTATATATGATATCGAATTAAGAAAGATCAATTAAGCCAGTTGGGTCGTTTACAATAATTGCTTAATTATAATTATTTTTTAAATGTTCTGAAACGTGTATGTATTATCGCAATAATGATAGCTGTGAAGATATTATATTTTCTGTTTTATATATATATATATATATATATATATATAGGTATATATATAAAGTATATATAAATTATATTACTTTAAAAAATTATTATTAATTTTTATGACATATGAAAATATATTTATATATGTATCTATATTATATATACCTATATCTAAATATATTTTTATGTATAATATGAAGTGTTGTTTATTTATGTCATAAAAATTAATAATAATTTTTTAAAGTAATATAATTTAGAAATTAATTTAATTAGAAAAACAAAAAGTAAAAATTTTTAAAAACCGGAACCGTAACCGAAAAAATCATAATTTAAACGGTTTTGGTTTTTTTATTTATCAAAAAACCGAAACTGGAACCGGAACAGTTATTCAATATTTTATTAAACCGTAACCGAAACCGAACCCTAATTTTGTTTCGGTCCGGATCCCTGATATATATATATATATATATATATATATATATATATATTGATTACTGATTTAGAGAGATAGATTTATTACTGGATTAATTTATTTACCGAATTTTTTGCATTTATATATACAATGTGTTTGTAGTTGTAAAATTATTGAAATATTTTCAATATTTAAAAATTCTTAAGTATCGCCTTTAAAAATATATATTTTTAATAATTTCTATATATTCCAATAGTAATAAATATAAAAAAATATATATATATACCGATAGACTTGAACTCGAGTTTTCAGGGTGATAGACCGAACACCTTGCATTGAGCTATTTATATGTTATTTATAAGTTCTTTATATTATTCTTTATGCAGCTGATATTTTTATACAGTAACATCAATAAGAAATCAAGATAACACATACTTGTCAATCACATATATATATATATATATATATATATATATACATATATATATATACATATATATATACATATATATATACATATATATATACATATATATATAAACTTATAAATATTTTAAATATTCTTTCTAAATTATACATATAATAATCCTTAAAAAAAATATATATTTTAATATTTAATAAATCATTATTCTATAATTTGAGATACATAACATATGCGAGATACGGCATACAATAAGATACAATTATTGGAAGATATTGTTAGGAGCAAGATCTAAGATATCGTTATCCTCGTTTTACATATACAGAGAAACAAAGGTAATACGATAGCCGGTTCTTGTTGACATTATCTTTCAATAATCGCATCCGTGTGCTCAACATATTAGTATTGGTGCCTACATGGACGCTACTACATACGCGATGCAAGAGAGACAAAGACAGAACGATTATCTCTCTCCTTGTCAAGCTGTCAGTATGTTACCACGAAAATTTCCCCAGTTCCTTAGATCTAGTGAGAATCGTATCGTCCAGATTTCTCATCAAATAAGTGACATAGCTTCGTGATTTTTTTTTTAATATATTCTTTATATAATAATACAATCAGCTAAAGAGCCTGATTTTGCATTTTTGCTCTTAAAAATTTATAATAAATTAAATACGGACTCGCGGCTAACCCAACCTTACCCGTTGCTAACTGCACATTTCCCCAAGTTTATTAAAAAATTTTATTTTCACCTTTTTTTAATAAAATAGCTCTTTAGCTGATTACAGTCGAGCTTACTGATTAAGAATATCGTAAATTTAATGAGATTCATTCAGTATTTTGGCTAAAATCTGGATTATACGAATCCGTAATTCCCGGCCGGCCGACAGGCGTCTCCACCGTGTCGCCTGCCGACCCTTAAGGGTTAGAGCTTACTACATCTATTGTAGACCCGGCCTTATGCAAATAGAAGATATAGGCTTACCTAACCAATCGCACATCCGATCACATGTATAGTGAAGACGACAAAATGACTCTTCTTCTTTTTGCTCCTGTATATATACAGGATACGGAACCGCTTACCGCGTGGCAAAGGCGACATAATTTACCGGTTGATAGCCGAAAATCTTCTTCTTCTGATTTTAGGCCTTAGCCAGACATTTGCCTACAGCGCGGCGTCTACAATAAAAATTTAAGACGTAAGAAATTAACCAATCACAGTTGAATTTGAAAAAAATTATCGAATATAATTCGTTAATTTCTTACATTTTACGTCTTAAATTCTTATTGTAGACGCCGCT
This sequence comes from Prenolepis imparis, assembly GCF_030444845.1. Taxonomy (NCBI): domain Eukaryota; kingdom Metazoa; phylum Arthropoda; class Insecta; order Hymenoptera; family Formicidae; genus Prenolepis; species Prenolepis imparis. Next base: position 7,100,265 of record NW_028141173.1, read on the forward strand.
TATTATACGGCCAGATTAGGTTAAAATAATGATGAGAGAATTAAAGCAGTACGAGTAAATTTCGAATCTTGTGTAAGTTTGTGTATGAATGTAAGTGTAAATGTAAATACGTATTCCAAAAAAATAACTTACGCTCAAAAGCATGTAGAAAACATGTCCGCACTCGTCCAAGGACGGCAACAAAAGGACCGAGAGGGTCCGTTCCGTTTCAGCTAATGCGCGCAAAGAATTCCCTAGAATCTCCCCACCCCTAAGGCTGGAGTCCCATGGACTGATATTTTCCTTACGGTGCTGTCCCATGGCAGTCGGAATTTCGGAAAACGGAATCTCGGAAAAGTACTAGAATAAGGATCATCCAATCAGAATTATTTGGCCGAAATTGAATTTTTATCTCTATATAAAAAAAATTTTTTTGTTAATAAATAATTGTTCGGTAAGTATTTATTAATATATAAATATTCAATAAAATATTTAATCAAAATATTATATCTCATAAATAGTTATTGTATTGTCAAGATTAAAAGTTGCGTGCTTGTCGGTTCGAATTTTTTGTGGCTGGGTTCCCCATGGAGTGATTTTTACGGAAAACGGAATGCTATTCTAACCTCAAATCGTCTTTCAATTTAGAAAATTTCTTTATTATCTTTTGTTATAATAAACAATACATCCAAATTTCTCTGTTTTATATATTCTTCTATTGTACTAATTGTTTTTTTTGTCGGAAAATTATTAAAATATATTTTTCAATTTTTACTAATTGCGGAAATATTAATCCATGGGGAACCCAGCCACAAAAAATCCGGACCGAGAAGCACGCAACTTTTAATCTTGACAATACAATAACTATTTATGCGATAAAATATTTTGCATGAATATTTCATTGAATATTTTGATTGAATGTTTATATATTAATAAATACTTACCGAACAGTTATTTATTAACAATAAAATTTCTTATATAGAAATAAAAATTCAATCCCGGCCAAATAATTCTGATTGGATGATCCTTATTCTAGTACTTTTCCGAGATTCCGTTTTCCGACTGCCATGGGACAGCACCCTAAGGTTTACTTTTAATCGAAGTTTTGTTAAACTGTGGGTTAACGCAAAATTGGTAGAAACGGGCCTGTGTCGTCGCTCCATAGCTACCAACATTTTTACATTTGTTATCATTATTTTATTTTCTATGGATTGGTATCCGTAGGTGATCTCTATATATATACTTAGCAGACAAATTAAATATTTCTTATTTTTATTTATTATGTAATCGTTAAAAAATTGTTTGGGCAAGTTTAGGAATATATACTACGTTTACGCGAGTGTTACTTCTGTAGTAACTTATTCAAAAATTATCGTAACTTGTACATTTGAGTAAGTTACTACAGAAGTAACACTCACGTAAACGTAGTAATAGTCTCATAGTTTAAGAAATTATTTTATTTATAATTAAGAAAATTAATTAAGCGTATAGTTAGCAGACATAATTAACAAACTTTTAATATTGCAATCATTAAAAACTTATTTAGGCAAGTTTAGGAATAGTCTTATAGTTTAAAAAATAATTATTTTATTTATAATTAATAAAAATTAATTAAGCATAGTTAGAAGGCATAATTTAAAAAAAAATTAATATTGCAATCGTTGAAAAATTGTTTAACCAAGTTTAAGAATATAGTCTCATGTTATATAATTTAAGAAATAATTATTTTATTTATAATTAATGAAAATTAATAGACCATATAGTTAGAAGATATTAGTTAAAAATTCTTAAATTGAATGGATGCTTACGCGCGTTTTTTTTCTTTTAATCGCTCTTTACACGAAACTAATTATGTAATTTGAATAATTATAGAAAAAAACTTATTAATTTTATTAATTTTTTATAACAATTTAATTTACATAATTTAATCAATTTTTTTAGTCTCTTCTATATACCTGATAAATAAATTTATTCATAAAAAAATTTTGTTACAAAATATTTTTACAGCGAAAATATCTACTGCGATATTTAATTATTACAAATTGTTAAACATAATTGTACATATACATCGGTAAATTTAGTGACAAATATTGTAAAGTACTCTGGTGGTGAAATGAAATAGCTAAATAGCATTCCAGCTACAAGGCGACACTGTGTAACACTAGGTTTGTTCTTTATTGCTGCACTGAGTTCACAGTGCACTGCACTGAACTGAACTAGTGCAAGCGGGGACAAGCTGGTGTAAGCAAGTATAAAGAACGTTTCAGTGCCATTTAGTGCAATGATCAACACGCATCACGTAATAATAAATGAATTGTTAGATTCTTCAGATGAAGAAGATCTAAGGCCCTGCGCACAATAGAGAAAATATTAGGAACAAATATTAAATATTAGGAATAAGAATTATTTTAAAATAATAAAATCGAGAAAACTCTGATATAAAAATACAAATTCGAGTATAAAGGATTAGTAAGGGCTAATAAACTATTAAGAGTCCTTTATACCCGAATTTGTATTTTTATATTAGAGTTTTTCTGATTTTATTATTTTAAAATAATTCTTATTCCTAATATTTAATATTTATTCCTAATATTTTTCCTATTGTGCGCAGGGCCTAAATCTAATGTCTGATATTTTATGCCATAAGACTTTTTTATTTTTAATTTTTCTAGTTATAACTAAATTAATTTTTTCTTTATATAAACATATAAATAATTTGGTACTAGCATCCGTCCATGCAAATATTTCTGTATTTTCTTTATCATTTTCATTTTCTTGTATATTTTCTTGTATATTTTCTTCTATATTGTTTTCAATGTTATTCATATTTGTATCTTCATGTAATTTAATAAATATTGATTTATTTGCTGCAGTACAATTTACAGTATCACAATTAAAATCAATCTCTTTGTAAAGAACTTGAAATTCTGTCCCCTCCTAAAAAGTCAATATAATACATTAATTTTCAATTTTTCTTTATTTCTTAATTATATTTCTTCAAAAAATTTATATACACAAAATTAGCTTTTATTTTTAAATAATTTCTATTTTTAATATTTAATATTTATTCCCAATATTTTCCCTATTTTGCGCAGAACTTTACTTTCTATTACTATTTATAAAATTAAATTCGCCACCATTATTGAACTTATCAGTTCCTGCACTGCTTGTCCTTCCTCAAGACCCAGTGCAACGAGTACAGTGAACTGTTGCACTAAATTTCGTTGCACTGCAATAAAGAACGGACCAGTGCTATCTTGCACTGCAATAAAGAACGCTTTGGTGTCACTAGTGTACACTAGTGCAGAAAGTTCAGCAATAAAGAACAAACCTATTGTGTAACACAGTGTCACACTGTGTTCCGTAGCTGGAAAGCACCCATAATCTCGTCAAAGTTCGAAATTATGTTTACGTTGTTTGTTGTGAACCGTTGTGTCAAAAAAATCGCTTGTTTTATCAAAAAAAGGTTTCCTATGTGAACTTCGTCGTTCCTAAGTATAGTATATCCCAAGCTTATGTTCTTGGTTATGTTGCACGACGCTCCGAAATCCAGCGTAGTTCATGAATTGACCGACGACAATTACCGCGAACAGCGCCCATGAAATGCGACTATATTTTGACTCATCCCCACCACTGGAGTTCGGTCTCCTGGTCTCTAGTCTTCTTGGATCCAGCCAATTAACGTCGAATGACATCGGAAAATTGCTTAACTGTTGAGCTGCTGAACGCAGCCAATGTAGACCCGCACCCCTATTCTGTAACTTTTTAACGCTTGCGTAAAGGCTTGTGTCCACGATGCTAGAATTTGGTCCAAGTTCTCGATTCAAGTTCTCGAATAGAAATAGTTGTACTTTGACGACTCTAGATGGCTTATAGTTGAATATGTAAAAAAATAAAGAAAAAATTAAGTTATGAAAATTACATTTCTAGTATCCAATATGTCACGTTCACCAACATTTATTAGCTATTTATAAAGTAATAATGTTGACAACAAGACATTAAATTGATATAAACCTATAACTAGTATGAAAAAATGGGACGCGACGCATTTTTTCATCCGAGCTTTTTATTCGAGATATTCATCCGAGTTGCCTGTGTCCACGATTCGAGTTTTAGTAACTTTTTCTCGATCCGAGAACTTGGATCAAATTCTAGCATCGTGGACACAAGCCTTTATAATTATAACGCATGATTTACTAGATTTGGACCAATGAAATTATAAGATTTCTAGTAAATCATACGTTATAATTATAATGCAGCATGGAGGTAAGAAATAACAGGAGGGAGGATATACCCCCCTTGCCTGGCAAGCAGACGTAAGGGGGAAACACTAAGCGCCATATTGGTGTGGCTTATCGAAGCGCGACATTTGAAATAGTGATGAAAGCACACACAGAAAAAGGAAAAATTTATAAATAATATTTATAAATATGATATATATATATATATATCATATTTATAAATATTATTTATATATTTTTCCATATCGCTGTGCTATAGCTATAGCTATCGTTATTCTTATCGCTATCGCCTAGCATTGTGCAAGGGGCTTTAATCCAACTTTTGTTGACTATGGGTCTGAGCAGAATGACTGATTTATACTTTTAAGACAACGTTTTATGTTTGTACACACGTTTAAGATTTGAGACAAAAAACAGTATTGTGCGTTACTAAAGACAAAGATTTAAAACATAAAACGTTGTCTTAAAAGTATAAATCAGTCATTCTGCTCAGACCCATAGTCAACAAAAGTTGGATTAAAGCCCCTTGCACAATGCTAGGCGATAGCGATAAGAATAACGATAAATCAATTATTCTGCTCAGATCCTATCGCGTCGCCTTCTCACCCATAGACATATTAAATATAGACTGCGCGTTTGGTTAAAAAGCTGTTAAAACTTTAGAAAGAGACAACATGCTTTCGTAATGCATCTTTCTCTGTCTATCAAAACCTATCAATACCTTTTCATTCCCATTACTTTTTTATTCTACGATAAGCAGGCTCACTCTTTCTAAATTAAGTTTCACGGTGCCCAAACAAAGGAAAGATAGGGAACGCGCAGTCTATATTTAATATGTCTATGTTCTCACCACGCAAAACGCGTCAACGCGTCCTGTGTGCAGAAGCCCATAACGTGTCGACGTGTCCTGCGTCCTGTGTGCAGAAGCCCTGAGGGTGCCGTCACATGGGGCGTAACTTGCGTAAGCGTAACCAGCGGATCGCCAATCACCGAGTTATTCCGATAGAGCTTGACGAAGGGCTCTATCGGAATAACTCGGTGATTGGCGATCCGCTGGTTACGCTTACGCAAGTTACGCCCCATGTGACGGCACCCTGAGGGTGACGTCCTATGGAGCGTATCGCGTATCGGGCGTATCGAACTCTGTGACCAATCAGAGATGTTCCGCTGTTTTCAATACGCCAGAGTTCTGTTCCCAGTGTCCCATGGAGCGGATTACGCGGAAGCGCAACTAGCGGATCGCTAACCGCAGGACTGCTTCAACGGAATCTTTGAAAGGGTTCTATCAGAATAATCTCGTGATTGGCGATCCACTAGTTGCGCTTCCGCATAATCCGCTCCATGGGACACTGGGAACAGAACTCCGGCGTATTATACGCGCGCACACAAGCACGCATGCATCTAAAAAGTGAAGAAATCAGAAGTTTTCAGAAGCCAGTTTATAAATAATAATAAAGTAAAAGTGAAAGTATAAAAAAAATTGCTGTTGTTGTGCCTGTTGTTGGGGAGGCAACTTAAAAATGCTCATCGAGATACAACATTAGTTTTATTGAAACTCTTCCATAGGTAATATATATTAGTAACATATATTTTTATTTCTATTTTAGAAGTCTTCATAAAAATATTAATTTTCAGTATTCTTATGCATCAATGGCAATATTTCTATAATACTTCGGTATTGCGTACTCTTGGGCGTCCCGATAAAGACGAACCTGTCGAGCATAAAAAATTAGTGGCAATTTTTTTTTCAAGCCTGTCCTTTCCTTTATTGGTATACGATGATCGTATAATGCAGGTCTAGCGTACACAGCATTAATAAGCGCTTCATTATAATCGCCAATATTGCTTGCTTGGACGTCTATCGATTGATCCTTTTCAACTGTAAATATGAAATATGTATGAATATATATACATAAATAATTATGTGTACTACAACTGACTTGTGTTAAGTTGCCAATAAAATAAACAGTTAAACTTTAAACCAGTGTGAAATATGTGTATTTATTACAGAATTGACTAATACAAATAATTATTGTTCTTAAAATACTTACTAATAGATGCAACATTATTCTCGTCAATGTTTAGAAGTTGTGTTTCATTATCATAGTTTTGAAAACACGAATGTTGTGGTAAGGTAAGATGCAGTGGGCCATCGATCAGCCAACTACAATATCCACATTTAATTGGCTGTAAGAAGAAAAAAAGAACAATATAAACACAATAATTTGTAATTCATAATGAAATATATCCGTATTTATATTAAGCCGAAATAATCAGTGCAAACTAAACAAAAATATGATTCATCAAATTCTAAACTAATCTCAAAATATTATTATGAAGCACAATGTAAATACAAACAATTACAAACATTACAAAAATAATATTTCAAAATGCCATAGATACTCACAGGATTTGTATTTTCTTTGTTCATGATAATCAATTTTATAAAAGAAAACACGAAAACTATTTTCAAAACAAATTCGGCGTCTTCTTTTCGATTATGGCACTAGTAGGCACTGTGGCACCCGATTACTTTACATGCGGCGTATTCCGCGTATTACGCTACAATAATGGACTCGGCGGAACGGCGGCGTATCGAAAATGGCGGATCGTCTGCCATTGGTCGGAGTTCGATACGCTCGATACGCGCGTATCGCAATACGCGCCATGGGACGTCAGGGTGACGGCACCCTAACCACGAAAATATTATTTTTTCGGGTACGAATTTTCGAGTTTTCATCAGGATTGACTGCACCCAATCATTTTTAAACAGGTCGCAATGGGTGTGTTCAGAACACACAACAGTTGAGCAATGTTACTAGATTTTATATATTATATGGCGATATATAATGGGTGCGTTCAGCGGACTCAACAGTTGAGCAATTTTCCGATGTCATTCCATGCTGATTGGCTGGATCTTAAAGTAGGAACCAATCACGTTCGATTGCTACTTAGCAGTTGAGTCCGCTGAACGCGGCCAATATAGATTAATCTAGTAACGTTGCTCAACTGTTGTGTGTTCTGAACGCACCCAATCAAAAGCTTATATTCACATTTTATATAAGCAAAATGTCGTTAGATTTTTGATTATGGCTGTAGTTCTGGAAATATTTTGACAAAAAGATCATTTGACAGGAAAATTTCGAATAAGCTACTTTTGCTTGGTAACGGCGCGATACCTCTGACGTTAATCGAATTTCTTTATATACTTGGCAGCGCGCCGCTGCCGCGTCGCTTGATTATTATTCCCGTTATTATTAATAATAGATTTTAAGAATACAATAGATATAGATGATTATGAGAATATAAAACCAAAAACTGTAATATTGAAATGATAAAAGAACAAAGAAATATGCTCCAGTAAATTTTGACTAAAGCCCCTTGCACAATGCTAAGCGATAGCAATAGGAATAGCGATAACGATAGAAAAATATCTATTCTCTGTTCTTATTGGTGGAATAAAAAATATTTACCAATAGGAACAGAGGTTAAGCCCCTTGCACAATGCTAAGCGATAGCGATAGGAATAGCGATAGCGATAGAATAATATCTAACCTCTGTTCCTATTGGTAAATATTTTTTATTCCACCAATAAGAACAGAGAATAGATATTTTTCTATCGTTATCGCTATTCCTATCGCTATCGCTTAACATTGTGCAAGGGGCTTTAGATACTATTCTATCGCTATCGCTATTCCTATCGCTATCGCCTAGCATTGTGCAAGGGCCTTAATTTGCTGTTGCAGCACGCTGCATATGAAAAGGCACCCCAAAATTGAAGTCCCTAAAAGTAACTAGAGAGTTACTTCTAGGGACTCTATCCATAATCTGCCCGTCACTCCATATTCCATTGATATTTACTTTTCATCTTCTCTCTCGCTTATACACATTTAAATAACAATGATGTGGAACGATGTCGTGTATGTGTTGTTACTTTTACTCTCTATGGCAATCGGATGTTTTTATCGTACGATAAAAGAACCTCGTGTGAAACAATGGTTCGCGACTGTCCTTGGCTTCGCCTTAGTGATCTGTGTTTCAGGATCGTCAGTCTTACATCCAATCGTTACTACTCTTATCAACGCCATTATCATAACCAACATCTCGTGGAAGTACGAATATGTTTTCAAAATCAATATCTGTAAAATTGTTCGATGATTGCTAAATTTTAGAGTATTGTTCACTGATTCCACGAAATTTTTACGTAAGTATGTATTTCAAAAAGCAAAAACCATGTATAATTAATATTCGTTAGTCTAAATAATATTTCATTTGTATTTTATTATAGTATTAATTTGGTCTTATTTTAATTTCCCGCGAATTTCTTCGTATTTCATTTTCAAAACATTTAATATCTTGCGTGTATACAGGCGGGTGTCACATATAACTTTATACCATTTTAAATTACTCTTAAACTATTTTTATTTGTATGAAAAAAAATGTGTTAAACAAAAATTATTTATCAAGAGAAAAAGTTATATGTATTATCTTGCTTTTTTATCAGATAATGAAAATCATCTTGAGTTTTTTAAATGGATTGAATGTTTTGCTCCGAAATTTTTAAAATTTAGAACACTGAATAAAAAAGTATTAAAATATACAAGTGTTTCTTAATAAGTGAGAAGTGACGTCATTTTAACGTTTAATGGTAGGTGATCATTTTAAGCATCTCTTTTTAATCTTACAGCTATCTTAATTCTTTTGAAAACAAGGTGTTATAATAAACTTTTTTCTTATTTTACCACCATAATTTCATTCATTAACTTATTATACACACTTACATTCAGCATAATGAGAAATAAATTGAATAATTCGAGCATTATTTTGTATTTATTACATTAAAAGTTTATTTAAGAATATCTTATTAGTATAAGTATTGATTCTTTTGAGTCTAAATACTTTTTCACACAAAATGTTTGATATTCTTTCGAATTTCGAAAAAAAGCAAGGTAATGAATACAAAAAATTAGTTACAATTCTGTATATCCTTGATGTCATGCATTTCAATAAAGACAAAAAATGTCCAAAATAATTAGAAAGCACTTTAAAAACAATTTTTTGCGCTCGGCTTTTATTATTAGTCCTTTTCATGCCTAATTTTGTATTTATTCTATCATCTTTATCGATATATATTATGCTTTAAAACATTATTTATTTTACAGAAAATATCTTGTAAGTTTTACAATTATATTAAAATATAGACTAGACTAATCTTGATAGTCAATTGTATTCTTAATACGTTGTAAAATTATGAAATAAAAAATAAAATAAATTAAATAAAAAAAAAGATTTTCTTTATAAAGCATATTATTTATCGACCCAGTGAGCAATATGTTATCAAAAGAAATTCATAAAGTACTCAAGTTTAAGAGTCGGACTTCCGATAACTCCATCAAAATTATAATATTATGATATCAATAAATCCTCCAATGCGTCGATTTTAGAGGAAAGAAAGACATCACATAAACGACATCTAAAAGAATTCCACAATCTGACTTCTTTTAAATATCAAAAAAAGGTTACCGTTAAGAATTGCTATTTGTAGTATTATATTTTTACATATTTTTATATTTAAAAAAAATATAAATCTTAGTATACATTTCTTTTATAACATTTTATTAAAATTAAAACAGGTTTCAAAATGCCCATAGACTTTGAATAAAAAAAACTTTATGATTGCAACGTGCTTTTTGCAGACATAACCCAACTTCTTTGGTTGGATATAGAGGCAACATAGAACAAATAACAAAAATATATATGAAAATATATAATCTCTATTTTATGCTCAAATACATATTTAATAATATTTATAATTTAAGAAAGAAAGATTAAACGTTGATATCGAAGAACGTAAATGCTATCTCCTTGAAATTCAACTCAGAGCACGCAGTTCACACACGTATATATGTGGCTTCCCCATGTGCGGCGTTCGTAAAATAGCACGTTTGCTAGAGACTCTACAGACATCTATGAATAGACAACATAAAGAGCTCTTCTGAAAGATATCTTACAAAAAGATAACTTACTGATATCATTTTTAAGAGAAATTAATAAGGTCTTTAAAAGTTCTCTTAAAGAGCTCTTCTGAAAAATATCTTACAAAAAGATAACTTACTAATATCATTTTTGAGAAAAATTAATGAAGTTTTCAAAAAGTTCTCTTAAAGAGCTCTTCCTCTCAATAATGCTCACTGGGGAACCTTCAGTTTTCCAACTACATATATCCTGATTTTTGTTCTTGATACAAACGACAAATTCTCGGTTTACTTCGAAATTTATATTCATTCAAAGCATATTTTTGTAATGAATGAGTTAAAACGCGTTCAATTGTAACATATAATAATTATATATACACTACGCAAAACAATTAATGGAGCGCTTTAAAACTTACAAATTTTACCAATTTTTAAGAAGCCATATCTCAGCTTAGGGAGATCGTAGAACAATGTTTTTAGGCGCATTTGAACGGGTGAAGCCTCGATTTTAAGGTGGATAAGGTTACATTGTCTGACACACTAACTGATACAGAGGTGATTATGAGATCCGATAGCTCAGCTTCTAGAGCAATGTTTCTTGCGCCATTTTAAAGAGGAAGTTTATTCAAAGTCAATGTGGTGGCATTTTTGGTTCCATCCCTCCTTTTTCCATAGACAGCTACAAAATCATGAAATTTCTAGACTTTTTTCACGATTTGATTTTGGATCTCACAAGAAATATAGTTCGATGAGGCGGACAATGCAATCTTATCCATCTTAAAGTCGAGGCTTCACCCGTTCAAATGCGCCTAGAAACATTGTCCTACGATCTCCCTAAGCTGAGATATGACTTCTTCAAAATCGGTAAAATATTTGTAAGTTTTAAAGCACTCCCCTAATTATTTTGCGTAGTGTATGATGAAGAATTCTAAGATACATATTTAAGTAAAATATTTCAAAAATCGGTGAGTACAATACTCAAAATCGAACAATTAATACATGTAACTTAGTTAAGCAGTAATCTAGAATATAAAGAAGCTCCAATATACTTTTACAATACAAAAAAACATTTACATTTTAATTATCAAATTATATGTTAAGGAAAGACTGATCATTTTTTAAAATAACAGAATATAAAAACAAAATTATTTAGATTTTGAGTCCATTGAATAAATATCCATTGAGATAAATCTTGATTTTACAGAAAATGCCATCTAGTCAGCTTATATTTCTCCTTTTTTTACTTGCTGGTGACCTTCCGATTCAGTGATTATTTTGGATTACCGAATCCATCAACCCACACGAATCTCGTTGTAATGATTCTCACATTAAAGCTACCTGGATTAGCATTCGAAATCAATTCGGCGGCTACAGCGCCAGCTGATGATACTCAAGGAGCAAATTCAGACGCGTTCAAGAAAATTAATTTCATGGACGTGATACATTACAGTTTTAGTTATATGGGCGTTTTAACAGGTAAAATCTGAGAGAAATAGACGTAGATGAACTATACAGGGTGTCCTGTACAGAATATATTACAGAATAATGAGACTATATAATCAATTGGTGTAAAGAAAACGCATAATTGTTTTTAAGAAAAAATATGTTACAAAAAATAACTATGCGTTTTTTTACTAATTGATATTAATTGATTTGTCTAATTATTGTATGCATAAAAGTATTAAGGTAAGATTAACGAAAACTAAATATTTAACAAAATATTTTGTATTTTATGTCAAAAAAATACTATAAACTTCAAGCATTATAATTTGAAAAGCACTGAATGAAAAAATATACTTTATTAGTGTTTTGAAAAGCTCTCAAAATAAGCTACAAGAATATGCATTGAAAATTAGGGGTTTCCATTTAAGAAATTGAAAGTGACCTTCATGTGATCTTCATACTATCCAAGATCAAAGCAATGACATCATCTTATGTCCCCCTCAAAGTCGAAAAACTTTTGTATGAAACATTTTTCTCTACGACTGCTCCCTGTAGTTACGAGGGGTGATAAATTAAAATTGGACACTCTGTATATTTTGTTTAGAAAAATGTATTTCCAATAACAAGATAAATTATACTTTAATTTTTCTTTATAGGTCCATACTACCGTTATAGAACATACTGGGACTCTTTACATAGACCATTCTCTAATTATGCTGACCCTTGGCCACTCACTTATTACAAACTAAAACAGCTTGCAGCGTTTATTGTGCTGTTTCTAATAATGAATCATCTGTTTCCTAGTGATGTAATATTCATTACGTTTATTATATATTCACATTACAATATAAAAAGTCCAAAAATATATGATATTATAATTATATACATAATTTTATATAGAAACTGGTTAGTGATTACGTTTTACTAATAATACAAATTTTTAACTTTGCGTATCCTACTATAAATCAAAAATAATTAAAAAAGAGTGTCCAAATAAAATTATTAATTATTAATATTAATTAATAATATTAATATTAGCTATGTTTTATCTTTACAAAATTGGGTCCAGAAACTCGTCGAAATGGACACTCCTTTTTTTATTTCTAAAATGCGAATGATGATAATATATGATACAATAATAATAATAATAATTAATAAATGTATCTCTCTTTTCATTTCAGTATACGCAAATGGCAGAATTTGAAGAACTTAATTTCTTCTACAAATTTTTTTATATGTATCCCACTTTTGCTTGTTTCCGATTGAGAATGTTTATTGGTATGGGTCTGGCCGAATGCGTCTGTCAAATGTCAGGACTAGGAGCTTATCCGGTGTGCTGCCAACCTGCTCCTGGTCTGGGTCCGCGCGATTACAAAACAGTTGAGAAATTGTAAGATAACTTTTTTTTATCTCTCCCCCCCCCCCCCCCAAGCGAGAAATGATTGGTCGAATCGACGTCAATTCGATCAAATCGACGTTGATTCGACGTCGAATCGACATCGATTCGACCACCATTTCTCACTGGGCCTCCCCCCTTTTTTCTCTCTTTTATTTCTTTCTTATTTTTCTTTTTTTTGTTTTTATATTATTTTATTAACAAAAAATATTAAGGAAGTTATGCTTTTATTAACTAATTAATTTAATTTTATTATATTTATATGCAGAGGCTTCTGGATTCTCGCCGCAGCCATATGTTAGATTGTGACGTCAGAGGCCAGAAAACACACGTTAAAAATTCTTAGATGCCATTTCAAAATAAAAAAATATTTTGATGAAACAGCATTTCACAATCAGATGGCTTTAGCACACTTTCAAAATATCTCGAAAATTATTTTTTTTCCTTGACAGTCAATCAACAACCGTAAAATGATCGTAATATCAAACTTTGTCATGCAGAATGACTGCGCATGTGCAAAGACTAGACGGACTGGGCCTCATATATTATAGTCATTTTACAGCTGTTGATTGATTATAAAGGGAAAAGGATAATTTTCGAGGTATTTTAAGAGTGTGTTAAAGCTATCTGAAGTGCTGTTTCATCAAAATATCTTTTTATTTTGAATCTAAGAATTTTTAGCGTGTGTTTTCTCGCCTCTAACGTCACAATTCCAACATGGTTAGCGAGAAGCCAGGAGCCTTAAAGATAATCAAATCTTGTATAAATACGTAAATATATATTTTATTTTAAAAATTGAAATTAAAAACACTATGGCCCGTATTCTGAGCTCACATTTATCGCTGCGCCTCTAATAAATGTGCCTTTAGATGACACGATAAATATGGCGGTATTCTGAGCGCACATTTAGGGCATGTTCCGATATACACTCCCCATGTTCCGATATTACTGCCAGTACTGAAAATATATAATATACGTAACGTAAACTATAGCTTTTCAGTACTGGCAGTGTATATCGGAACATGCCCACTGCCAGTACTGAAAAGCTATAGTTTACGTTACGTATATTATATATTTTCAGTACTAGCAGTAATATCGGAACATGGGGTTAATGTCACATTTAGAGGCGCCTCGCCACTTTAGTTTAAATGCGCAACTTTTATAGTAAAAATCCTATTCTGAACCACATTTATAGCATATTTATGCCTTCTCGACCCAGTGAGAAATGGTGGTCGAATCGACGTCGATTTGGTCAAATTGACGTCGATTCGACCAATCATTTCTCGCTAGGAATAAATGTGCCAATAAATGTGCTCGAGGATATATTTATACGTACATTTATACGGATGCTCTGCAAGTTTGATTAATTTTATCACTACATGGCATACACTTGATTTCATGAATAAAATTATTATAGATCAATTTTTTGTAAATAATAAAAATTTTTTAAGTAACAAAATATTAATAATATTTGATAAATTCTAAAATTTTTTTTTAAAGTGTATAAAGTGTAATGAAGGGTGCATTTCGATCGTGGTCCGCGAGTCCCGGTAAAAAATAATTATAAAAATTTTTTTATTATATAATCATATAATGTATATAATAATATAAAATTATTATTATTATATAAATTGTTTTATCAAATTATTAAATTATATTTTATACATTTTTATATAACTTTATATTGTTATACCTATATCATTACATATAACAAATTTTTTAGCAGAACTAATCATAAATGTACCTCTAAGTTAGAGGCGCTTTATAAATGGGCGATGAGAATACGACCGACTTTAGTCATATTACTAACACATTTATCTGCGCCTCTAAATGTGGCTCTTTAAATGTGCCGATAAATGTGAGCTCAGAATATGGGCCTATATTTTTACCGTGATCATGTATGATACAAGATCTAAATGAAAACAAAAGAGAGTTTACTATGACATATACCAAATAATTATATCTGATTATAGAAATAACATTTTATTATTATTATATTATTATTATTATTTTATTATTTTATTATTATTATTATATTATATAATATATAATATTATATCTAAATTATATCATTCTCTACAATATTGCGTCTCTTTTTTAGATCTTATAAAATACAAAAATTGATTTAATAAGGAAAAATAATATGATTTAAAAATAATTTATTTTAGGTCATTTGATCATGAGAGAGCGAAAATGGAGGTACAGGATTTCGAAACAGTGCATAACATGAACGTATGGGAAGTGGAGACTTCTCCATTTATTAGACATACAATGAAGGCATGGAATACATGCATACAATATTGGATGGCTGTGTGCATTTATAAAAGATTCCCCTATAAAAGTTTAAGAACCATGGTTACAATGATTCTCTCCGCTCTGTGGCATGGTTACGCTGCAGGCTATTATTTTTGCATCTGTCAAATACCGCTCTATCTATCTTTTGAAGATATCGGTGTTAAATTTTACAATCAATATGAAGAAAACAAATTTGTAAGTTATTCATATATACACATATATATATAAGATGTTAAAAAATTAGATGGACAAATTTTTAAGGGAACTAGAAGAGTTAAAATATACAATTAAATTTTTTCGACTTACATGTTTGTTTATTGTTTAAGTCACAAACTCCTATTTCATATTATGTAGTATAAAACTAAAATCATCGTAGAAAAAAATTGTATTACCAAAAAATGTTTATTTTGAAGTCTTCTTTCTCCCTTTAAAGTTTGTCAGTCTAATTTTTTAACATCCTGTATGTATATATACATATATAATTCTAGATATAATTATATATACATATATATATATAATTATATATACATATATATATATACAGGGTGTCCGGTAATAGTCGCATCAACCGTCGTGTGCAGGTAGAGCTAGTTAAACCGAGTAGAAAAGTCCTCTACCATTTTGCGATATTCTCAATAATAAGAGAGATATTAATTAATAAAGATCGGCCAGTTCGCGTGACGACGGCGAGAAGAGACAGCCCAGTTTTATGTCGTTACTAAGCATGCGGCGAAAAGAAACAGTATAATGTTACACGGTTGCTAAACGCGCGATGAAGCGGGGAGGAGCGCTTTACAAAAGACAGTAACTCCATACGAGTAGCGCTAACTCTGGACCCCAGAGTGGGCTGTCTCTTCTCGCCGCACGCTTATCATCGCGCGAATTGGCTGATTTTCTTTAATTTATTTCTCTCTTATTATTGAGAATATCGCAAAATGGTAGAGGACTTTTCTACTCGGTTTAACTAGCTCTACCTGCACACGACGGTTGATGCGACTATTACCGGACACCCTGTATATATTATATATAATTCTAGATATAATTATACATATATGTATATAGATATAGATAATTCGAAAATTCGAAAGTCGATTTGATGTGGAATGATCTATATACAGGGTGTTGCTAAATAAATACGAAAAATTTTAGGAAATGATACTTTTGTCGAAAAGTAATTAAAGATTTTCATATAAACATATACTCCTCCTTATCTATATCCCTCCCTGAGAAGTTACACTTCTTCAAAAAGGGAGGTAAAAATTAGGTTTATAATTTTTTCCTCAAATTTTGGACAAGTTAAAAAAATTAAATTTAGTGGATATTTTCCACTAGTAAAAAGGATATTTATTAATATTTTTTTTAATCTTTCCGTATCATTAATAAGGGAATGAAACTAACAATTCCTATTCAATTTTTTATTGGAACTTTTTAACGAACCAGAATATAAACATTTAAAAATATGTGTTAGAAAGCTTGATTCCTTTAGAAACTTTTTTATTTGTTTTATTTTTTTCGTAAAATCAATAGTTTTCAAGAAAAAAATAACTTTTTAATTTTTACCTTTTCCTTTGGAGAAGTGTAACTCCTTAGGAAGAAATATAGGAATACATGTTTATATGAAAAACCCTCCTTAATTTTCGTCAAAGAATCATCTAAAATTTTTCGCACTTATTTAAATAAAAACACCCTGTATATATTGAATTAATTATATTATATCAAAATGACGTCATTTTAACATTTAATGATGTCAATTTGCTACTTAGGATATTGAATTAACATAAATCATCTTATATTTTATTAAAAACTTAAACAAAAGTTTAGGTTTAGGTTCTTGTTTCCTTATTGAAACCATTTTGATATCAGAAATAAGAAATTAAGCATGTGTGTAGGCATAAGATCATGATTTTTGTAAAATACATTAAAATGAATTAGTTTCTCGATATATTGTCACTCATATTTGATAATATATAGATGGTTATAGAAGTTCCGAAAACTTATTTATTAACTACAAAGAAATTTCTTTGAAACTAACGCCATCCGTCTCTTTATTAATCTGGGAAATTAAAATTCATGATATTTACTCTTTATTATTCTGCATTAGTATAAATACATATATAGTCGTTTGCATGTTATATAATTCTAGTAAAAATAGATCTCATAATAATTTCAAGATCAAGAGATTACATATAGATTATATTATTAATTCATGAATTAAAAGAAAAGAGTATTTTAAACACAAAAAACCAATTTATTTTACAAAAAATGCAAGTGATTTCTTATTTCTATATAATGTCATATAATTCAATATGACATCAATGAGGATCTAAAAGAATCTTAAATTTATTATAGTTTTTTACTATTATCTTGCATAATTATATAGTATTGTAATAGTACTTGTGTTATCAAAATTTTTCAAAATAGTAAAAGAAATTTTTTAAAGATGATTTAAAGATTTTTTTATAGAAGACTTGACCGCGGCCATGTTAGATTGTGACGTCAGAGGCGAGAAAGTACACGCTGAAAATTCTTAGATGTCATTTTTAAATGAAAATATATTTCGATAAAACACTACTTCAGATGGCTTTAGCACACTTTTAAAATACTTCGAAAACTATTTTTTTCCCTTGACAGTCAATCAACAACCATAAAATAATTGAAACATTAGACTTTGTGTTATGCGGAATGACTGCGCATGTGCAAGATTATACGGATCAGGCCTCATATATCACAGTCATTTTATAACTGTTGATTGATTATAAAGGGAAAAGAATAGTTTTCGAGGTATTTTAAGAGTGTGCTAAAGCCATCTAAAGTGCTGTTTCATCGAAATATTTTTTTATTTCGAAATGGCATCTAAGAATTATTTTTAGCGTGTTTTTTCACCTCTGACGTCACACAAGTCCAACATGGTCGGTGAGGAGCCAGGAGTATTTATAGATATTGCAATGTTATAATAGCATACTTTCATAAATCTTTTATATTGAAAAGAAATTTATAAATATTTCTAAATAAAAAAAAATTTTTCTAAAGCGATATATTTTCGATCACAATACAATTAATATACTGATGCTATTCTCCCAATGAAATATAGGGTAAGAAAGCTTGGGGATTCTTCCTTTGGTGGTCAAAACTCACGTGCATGGCATATCTTGGCGTGCCCTTCCAACTGCTGCGCTTCCAAGAAATAATACACTTTTACAAGAGTCTGTATTTCTCCGGACATATCTTAGGACTTGGGTTTTACCTGTTCGTACGAATTCTGAAGACTTATCTTCTTAAACAACGTCAAACAGAAGAGCAGAAGAACAAATAATTTTTTTCATTCTTTATTATTTTAAAAGTTCATCAACTTCAAAACGGAGGTTTATATACACCAATATAAAATAAAATATAGAATATTTTGAGATTTACTTTACCATATACTATGGTCCATACTCTCGATCTTCTTTTATCGATAAAATATTATATTTTTAACTTTATATTTTTAACCACTGATACGCTTAATGGAACTTTTAAATTTGACATATTTTTCAATTATTAATTTTTCAATAGATACATTATTTTTCTTTTTTGTATGATTTTCTAGTATTCTTCCTCTATAAACAATAATCTTTTGCAAGATTAAATATGCATTTTGTTTGTATATAAAATAACACTTTAATATAAGACATTCTCTGATTACTGTCATATTGAATTATGATATCAAACGCGAAAAGTCATATAAATTTTCTCTTTAAATATAAATTAGTATTTTTGTATACTATTACTTATGCGTTTGATAATGTAAGTCAAAAAAATATACCAAAAATATATTTTTTCTATAATTGAGCACTAATTTCGACATGTTTTGCAATAAAAAGATTTACATAATTTTTTAGATCCAATATATCATAATTTAATATAGCTGCAATAAGCAAACAGAAGTCTTAATTGAAAATGGATAGATTATTATTATAATTTGTGGATTATGTATGATGAATACATTATATGCAGCAAACAGTAATTTTCTCGATGATAATAAGTTTAATATAAAGCTGTGTCATAAGAGATTAGACGATAAATTTTCGTCTAATATCTCTATGTTTTTATTTCTTATTATCTCTATATTTTATTTTTTGTTATACAATCTTCTATATATTGTAATTTTTATTACCGATTAATCATGTATTTTTTCTGAATTCATTTATGTAATATATATATATATAGATTTTATATACACGTATATATATATATATGTATATAAAATCGTAACAAAATATATATATATATATATATATATATATATATATATATTACTTTTGTTACGTTTATGATGAAGGAAAAGAATTGAGAATACATTGTACAATCTATAAACTTAATGATATTAATGATTTCAATTATGATGAACAAATGATTCAATGATGTCTTATTAGGCATAAGCATATAGGAGTGAATTCTTCCTATAATTTTATTTTTTATTTTATATACATTTCTTAGGTATTAAGAGTTTCCAGAATACAAATAATTCTATATTATATAAAGATGTTGGATAAAGAAAAGAAAAACTATATATAAAAAATATTATATATAAAATTTATATTATAGTGTATATGTATAAATATATATACTCGTATATAAAAAAATATTAGGATATTTATAAATAAAATATTTAGAAAGCTATGTTTTAAATTCTCAAACAATTTTTTTTCAAGATAAAAAAAATTATTTTTCATATAGTTTTTATAAAGTATGATCAACAATTATTGATTTATTATTATTATATATTTTGATGGATATAAATATATTGAATGTTGAAAGAATATTACAAGTACAAATTCGAGTACTACATGTTAATTGATATCTTCTATATTTCAGAATTCAATTATAGAATTTTTTTATATTGAAGGACGGAGGGATCAAAGAAAACGTGATACATATATTGGGTAACCAAAAAAGTTTGTGCATAGGTCACTGCAAGAAATTATTTTATGTTGTAGTGGTTTTGCAAAGCGCAATTTTATGTGCGTCATAAAGCACATATATGTATCAATTAATCAGTGTACTTTGACTTTTGGTGTCTTTTTTTGGGGGGTGTGAATTTGAAGTTTTCTAAAATGTCCAGTTGAATCTGGCGTAATTCTTGGGCTTGTTTGCTTTATAAATTTCAACTTGGTTCAATAGCTGCAAAAGTCTATCGTAAGATATATATAGTATTTGGAGAAAAAAACGTATTAGACAATCACATTTAAAATAGACAATTTCGGAATAAAATAGAGATTGAAGCAGAGATTAATTCTAGACGTTTTATAAAAATGGAATTTATAAATGTATCTCGTTAGGAAAGGGTTATTGATTGTGAAGGTGATTATTTTAATGAATAAAACATGAAAATTTCTGTACTTGTTTAAAAAAAATTAATTTTTAATATAAAAAATTCGTACGAACTTTTTTGGTTACCTAATATTATTAGCATTAGAATATAAATTAAGATTAATAAAGTTTATTTTCTCTCCTTTTGAAGATTTTATTGAATACCTCGCATCTCTATAAAAAAAATCCACTGTTATATATGTTATTCTTATGTAATAAAATGAAAATAAATGTCGACATTAATTTACATCTCTCTGGCTTACATTATCTTTTTGACATATATTATAGAGGATACATTTATTAATACATGTTTAAAATGTATTATTGAGATTAGACTCTTTATAACATATGTTAAAAGAAAAATAATCTGTAAGAGATGTAAGTTAATGTTAACATTTACTTTTAAAATCTTTATGTCACTCTATTCTAAAATATCTTGCATATAAAAATACTTACATTAATTCATCACTTACTTGTAAGTAGACAAGTTAACATTTATACCTGAAAAGAAAGACACAAAAGAAAAAGTGGAAGGAAAATTTCCAAGAAATTAGGTCTCCATTTCGTCTCTTCAGTCGATGTGGCGCTATAGAAATTAAATCTTTCACAATCGACCGAATGTATGTTATTTGTTCAGGAAGAAATATCAACTATCTCAACTATTAACTCTTTGTCTTTCAATTTAATCTAGTTTAAAATTGCTTTTGTATGTATTTTAAACCCTTAAATATCAACTATCTCAACCATTAACTATGTCTTTCAATTAATCTAATTTAAAATTGTTTTGTATGTATTTTAAACTCTTTTTAAATTTGATTCCTGATCGACAGTATGATTTAAAATAAAAAAGATTCATTTTCTCACGATTTGTTAAAGTGAAAAAAAATACAGAATGGCATCTAAGAATTTTCAACGTGTGCTTTCTCGCTTCTGACGTCATAATCTAACATGGCCGCGGCGAGGACCCAGCACCCCTATTCTGTAACTTTTTAACGCTTGCGTTATAATTATAACGAATGATTTACTAGGTTTGAACCAATGAAATTATAAGATTTCTAGTAAATCATGCGTTATAATTATAACGCAGCGTTAAAGAGTTAAACCCCTTGCACAATGCCAATAATATCTATTCCCTGCTCTTATTGGTGGATATTTTTTATTTCCTATTTCTATTGCCTGTTGCCTGGCATTGTGCAAGGGGCTTTACAGAATAGACCTGCTGGAGCCTTGAGCACTGATCAATGTAAATTATGTGTTAGCAGGATGTGTGCTTGTTTATTTTGTCTATGCAAATTTATCCTTGAAATGTTTACTATTCATAACATCTGTGTATGTATGATATTCAATATAGTTAAACATTAAAAAATAGCTTTTTCTTGTTTTAACTATTAAATTTTTTAAGATTGCACATAAATGGGAATCGTATGTGCAATATTGAAAAAAAAATCGTATTGCAATGTTGATAAATTGATTGTTCTTTTTTTTTTTTTTTTTTTTTGTTGAACTATGATTACTATTTGTGATGCTAATGCATTTAATTTTAATCAATAATATAATATAGTAACGTGTTGTGCAAAATGATATTTTTTATAACAAATCGCAAAAATTAAGATTTCTTGTCTATATAAATTATATTAGGATGGATCAAATGAATTCTTTCCCTAGTACTATTTCATGAATTGCCAAACATAAATAGTATGTGCTCTACTATAATTTACATGTAATCAGGTCTCATATTTCGATAATTACTGATGATCGATCGACGATATTTTATAAATTAGTCAGATTTTTTTTTTTCGCGAACCTGGTAATGA
Organism: Prenolepis imparis; assembly: GCF_030444845.1. NCBI lineage: Eukaryota > Metazoa > Arthropoda > Insecta > Hymenoptera > Formicidae > Prenolepis > Prenolepis imparis. The sequence continues at coordinate 7,122,757 of NW_028141173.1, forward strand.
TTTATCGCGCGAGAATCCGATATCGCGTTCCAAATATTCAAAGAGAAGCTAGCAGCAGGTATTTCTTAATATTACAAATGAATTATCATCTGAATTAGCATTTCTATCCCCTCTATCTACCTTTCTCGCATATGCATACATACATACATACATGCATACATCCAAACATACATACATACGTACATACATACATACATGCATACATACATATGTATACAGGGTGGGGAAAAATCCCGGACCCCTGAAATATCTCGAAGAGTGGGATATAGAAAACAAAAATATTAAATACAAAAGTAGTAGGATTCAAAGTGGGTTCAAATCACTTGATGGTGACCTTGATCTAGGGGTCAAAAGAGTTACAAGATTAACTTAAAATTTTTAAATGGGAACCGTTATTTTTGACTCCAGAAATGAAAAGAACGGAAAATTTTAGGTAAATAGGTTCAAGTATGTAGTTCTGTTATAGGGTTAAATCTTAAAAAATAAAGGTTCTCATTTAAAAATTTCAAGTTGACCTTGAAACGACTCCTAAATTTGACTCCTAGGTCAAGGTCAAAGTCACCATCGAGAGCCCCACTTTGAATCCTACTACTGCTACTCCTCTACTACTTTCTCATTTCAAGTTGACTACTTTTGTATTTAACATTTTCTTCTATATCTAGTGTTGTGTTTAGATGATTTTAAAATTAGCTAGATAAAGATAAGATGAAAATATATAAAATCTTAGATAAGATAAAAATAATTTTGTTTTAAATATATCCAGATAAAAGATAAAATTATATGGCGATTCATTTAGATAACTTCTAGTTAATATTATTTTTAAGACCGGTTATGTAAACACAGTTATAAAAAAAATGTAAATTATAAAAAGTATTTAAAAATATATTCATACTTTTATTTATAAGTTTTTATCGCTTACTGCTTACTGCTTTAGTTCTACTACTTAAGGCTCCTGGGTGCTCACCGCGGCCATATTGGATTGTGACGTCAGAGGCGAGAAAGCACACGCTGAAAATTCTTAGATGCCATTTTTTAATGAAAAGATATTTCGATTAAACAGCACTTCAGATGGCTTTAGCACACTCTTAAAAAACCCCGAAAACTATCCTTTTCTCTTTATAATCAATCAACATCTGTAAAATGATCGAGATATCAGACTTTGACATGCGGAATGACTGCGCATGTGCAAAGACCAGACGGACTGGGCTTCATAATATTACATTTTACAGCTGTTCATTGATTATAAAGGGAAAAGGATAGTTTTCGGGGTTTTTTAAGAGTGTGCTAAAGCTATCTGAAGTGCTGCTTCATCGAAATATTTTTTTATTTCGAAATGGCATCTAAGAAACTTTAGCGTGTGTTTTCTCGCCTCTGACGTCACGATTTCGACATAGTCAGCAAGGAACCAGGAGCCTTAAATATTTTTATGTGCTATGATCCAAAACCAAATTATCTGAACATTATTCTAAATAATTTAGTAAAGATAATACTATTTTTCATCTAAGATACAGATATAGATAATACATATTTTTATTATCTATATAAAGATATGATGACGCCAAAATTTCATCTAGATGATCATCTATATAATTTTATTTAGATAATAGCTGTCTATATCCTTCCGAGATATTTCAAGGGTCCGGGACTTTATCAACACCCTGTATGTATCATATGCGTATATTATGTATGTATATGTATGTATGTACGTATGTATGTGTGTGTGTGTGTGTGTGCGTGTGTGTGTGTGTGTGTGTGTGTGTACGTATGCATGTATGTGTGTGTGTGTATGCGTGTATGCGTGAATGCGTGTATGCGTGAATGCGTGCGTGCATGTATGTTGCCCTCTCTTTTGCCCTGAGTTTCGCAAACCCCCCTTGGACGAACCACCATCGTATCGTATCGTACCGCACCGCACCGGACCGGATCGCACCGCAACCGCATCGCACCGCACCGCACCGCACCAACACCGCTCTCTCTTTCTCGCTACTGCAATCTGCTTACAGCCCCCTGCTACTCGGCTTACTGCTTACTCTCAGCTACCCCATCATCGGCTACACCCGCGCCACGCCACTCCTTTCCACCGCCTGTGGCACCATAAAATAACAACTTAGTTATCATTGAAATACATGTGTCGCATCCGTGTATGAGAGTAGTGGTTTTCTTTTTTTTATAAAGGAAACAATAATTGAAAATAAACAGATAGGGAATCAGGGAGGGACATATTTCAATAAAATATCGAATCAATAAGCAAAGTTACATGTTTAGATTTTAGATTGTAGTGTAAGGAGACAATTGAACCTTTAGATTTTTCCTGTCAAGATTCTATGTATCGAGATCGTAGCACGGAATATATCGGCGATGATACAAAATATTAATTTTTAAACGCCTGTGTGTATGTATGATCTCCTTCTATATAAAATTTTTAATCCACAATACTTATCGCTCAAAAAATCTATACGAGTTGTATTTTTAAATTATATAAATTCCCCTGTATACATTTTTTTTTATTTAAAAACATTTTGACTTAATTGTTAGATGTCTAATATATTGCTTTTTTACGAAATTGTACATCATAAAATAATTAATCGTACACACAAGTCCATCGCGAAACACTAATTCAGTACCTTACAGCAAACCATCCTTGAATCGAAGGATCTATAAGCTTCCTGTTTCCTAGATTTCCCCCAAAAAATGCAACAATTCCAAAAGCTAGTCAATCACTAGCAAATAGATAATTTTAACATAATAATGTATAATAATTTATAATATATACCAATCCATACATATTTAATCTCTCTATATATGTATGTATGCACACACATATGTTCACACACATATACATATGTGTATGTGTATATATATTGAGCCAAAGATATTGATAATCTCTTTAAGCAGATTTAAATTATTTTTTGCTTACATATTTTTTGTACAAAAAAATATAAAATTAATAAAAGGAAGAATATTTTTTGCTTATATATAAATAAAGGGATATAGATTTAATAAAAAAATACAAAAAAATATTTTTTATTTTAGCTAAACACATCTGATGCAAACCTGATGAGAACTTTTCTTGATTATCTTTTTTCCCTCACTAATACAACTGAATAAATAAGAACTATGCTTTGAAAATATTTGGAAAAGATTTACTAGCAAAATATTATATTTTGTAATACACATTGATTTAGCAATTATATATTAAGAGTTTTTTTAATGAATGATATTTCCTAGATACATCAAATATTGCATATTAAAATTCATAAAGGAAAAACAAGGAATACGTAGACATATCCGTTTTTATGCAATTCACTTTGCTTTATTACAAATGAATCTACGATATTCAGATTTACATCGACGCAAAAACTTACTTCTAGAAATATATTGTCGTGCGAGAATAAACCTAAAACTTTGAAATCATTCTCAAGTATTAAAAGATTTCCCTTGAATTTAATGTGCACACCTAAAGACATTGTTGACAAAAACATTCTCAAGTAGAAGAACTACAAGTAAGAATACTATTATAAAGCATATTTTTAAAATCTTTATAAATTGTTGCAAGCTTTCAAAAAATTGTGTTACGTGCTGTTTGTTTTATTTATCTATTTTACATATCTTCTTATCTCCCCTTATTATTTATCTATAATATTATTTTTCTTTATCAATTTAAGGAAATAAAAGCAGTAAAGGTTTCATAAATTATAACATTGATTGTTATCATATGTTGAAATTAATTGATCGGAACAAGATGATAATTTAGTCGACATAAATTAACATATCTCTAAAATAAAATCATCAATTTGATCAAAAACTGATATTTATATAATACAACTCTAATCATCATTTTCTAAATTTAAAATCTCACTAAAAAAAGAGATTTGTTTACGATCGAGATGCTAGATAGTTACTTACAGTGTATATTTGAAGAGTTTTTGTAAACTCTATTTGCAATGTTTGTCAACATTGTTTAAAAGTGTGTACTAAGCTTTACCAGCATAACACTACACGATAAAGAATATTTTATATTTAGAAAGTTATTATTTAGAATTTTATATTTAGAAGAAATAAATCATAGTAAGGTGTTCCTGTTTTCATATTAATCTTTGTCGATGAAAAATATCATGAATGCTATATCTGTAGCTTTGTGGATTTCAAATGACAAATGTATAATGCACACAAATCTAATATTATATTAATTAAAATTTCTTGAACGAAATAATTAAATCATCATGTGAGTAGAATCAATTAATTGATTAATCGTATGAAACAAACGAGAGCGATAGATGTTGTATAACGAAAAGACGTTACAACGCGAATGAAAAAAAGGAAAGCGTGTGAGAAAAAAAATACATACGTGTTATAGGGTACAAACTAATCGCGTCTCCACAAATCAAGGAAATATGCAGTATTTAATTGAAATATAGATATATATATGTATATAACATATGTTTTTTAAATGATAGAAGAATATGAAGAAGCGTGCGAGTGTTGCTATAGAAGGTGATGGAATACCTTTTGCATTCTCAACTCATAGATTTATCGGCACTCGTTGGATGCGCGCGCTCATTTGTTGTTATCCTCTTGCACATCCTTGATTCCACCAGCTCAGTCCCTGAAAAATATAAAAATCGAATTCATAAATAAGTACTATACAGTCAAAAATTATTTTAAACCAAAGTGTTTCTTATAGATTTTTTGAGTGCTGAAAACGATGCCACAAACCAAATTTCACTAGCACGTCAGATTTCCAAAATAATAGAGGTTTAATATATAAAAAATGGCTTTTTTGCGATATTTGGAATTTTTTGTAAAAAAGTTGTGTGTGATTTTAACATTATCTGGAAAGTTTAATCAAATATCATAAATGTATTGTACATCCCCTATAAAATGCATTGTTTTTTATTCCAATACCTTACTTTTTAGCCATGTTATAAAAGATTAAGGCTCCTGACTCCTCGCCGACCATGTTAGAATTGTAAGAGGCGAGAAAACACACGCTAAAAATTCTTAGATGTTATTTCGAAATAAAAAGATATTTCGATGAAAAAAGCACTTCAAATAGCTTTAGCACACTCTTAAAAAACCTCGAAAACTATCCCTTTTCTCTTTATATCAATCAACAGCTGTATAATGTTATATGAGGCCCAGTCCGTCTGGTCTTTGCACATGCGCAATCATTCCGCATGACAAAGTCTGATCTCATAATCATTTTACGTTTTGTTGATTGACTGTCAAGGGAAAAGAATAGTTTTCGAGATATTTTAAAAGTGTGTTAAAGCCATCTGAAATAGTGTTTCATCGAAATATCTTTCATTTAAAAATGGCGTCTAAGAATTTTCAGTGTGTGCTTTCTGGTCTCTGACGTCACAATCTAACATGGCCACGGCGAGGACCCAAGAGTCTTAAAGTTGAGAACTATTTCTCATATGGAGATGCTCCTAAGGAAAAAAGGTTTTTTGGAAAAAAATATTTTTTACTAAATTGATTTTATCATTATTTGTCCCCCTTTAGAGCATACAACTTTTGTCTGGAACGTTTTTTTCGAAAATGCATTTGTTTCGAAAAATTCCAGATGGGCAACTAAAATGAGACACTCTATATATAAATATACATTTAGTAGAATCTATCACGATAAGTTACACTGTGTATGTGTATCGATAGCCTTGAACTACAAATTATGAGTATAATTATACGACTTCATCATCATAGGCGGAATATTTGCTATCTCAGCAAAACTCTGTATTTAAATTTTTCCTAGCATAACTAAGAAGACATCAAAATGAAAAAAATTCATTTTATAGGGAATGAACTGCACATTCATGACATCTGATCAGAATTTCCAGATAACGTTAATCTTTTTCACAAAAAAAGAATCCCAAATATCGTTTTAAAAAAGCCATTTTTGCATATTAAACCTCAATTATTTCGGAAACTTGACGTGCTGGTAAAAATTGGCTTGCGGCATCGTTTTCAGCATCCAAAAATCTATAAGAAACACTTTGTCTGGTTTAAAATAATGAAAAAAAAAAAAATTTTTTCTTTTGTAAACTAGTGTAATCCAATAATAATTCATCGCTGTTCGAAACTTTGATTATTTCTTTTTTATTTTATCAATCGAGTATAGTAGTGCCCATGATATAAATACAAGGGTATGCTCTTCCGATGGACGAATTTAGGACATTCTTGCGCAGCAGCCTGCCTACGTCACATTCGTACAGCCTCGGCTACGTTCGGATCACTTCGGCCCGATAAAATATGGCTGTTGCAGGCATACAAACGCGTAATTACATTGTTTATTGTTCATTTAATTATTTATTATATATTTTATTTTACTGATTGTCCCAAGTGGCGATGGATCTTACCCCTCGTATGTATGCAGGTAATGAGCTGCCAATTATTAAATATCGATAAGAAGAGAGAGAAGATTACTCATTATTAAAACTGTGCAAAATTTTGTTAATAAAATTGAAATAAAATTATTTTTCATCTTTCTCTACGTGTACTTGGCAAGCTAAGCATAAGCGCTTCGAATTTGACGCCTAATGATGACGTAGTCAGGCTGCAATTCTCATTGGTTAGCTGGCGTTACCATGCGCAAGAGCATACCCTTGTATTTATATCATGGTAGTGCCTACCTTGATTTGGAACGACTGTCCTTTTGCCTGTCCTGGGACTTGCTGCGCGAGCGTGATTTTCCGCGCGAGCTTTTACTATCAGAGCGAGAGCGACTGCGACTGCGGCTGTAAGAGCGCCTGCGATCTCTGTCACGACTGCGCGATCTGCTGCGAGATCGAGATCGAGAACGTCTACGATCTCTGCTTCTACTGCGTGATCTGCAAATACGTTCAAATATTAGACCTTGTCCATATACATATAGGATGGGCAAATTTAATATTCCATCTAAATATCTTCTTTCTTACCCCTTTTATAAAAAAATGTTTCGCACAAAAGTTGTTCGATTTTAAGAGCGACACGAGTGAGGGTCAATTTGTTTACAGATGACGTCATTTAAGAGAAATTCATTAATCATTTTTCTTAAATAAAAAACTTTTTTTTTTTTTTTTTAAATAAAAGTGGGTCTCACCAAATGTCTAACCATATGTATTAATTAGGATTAAAAAAATTTTTTTATGATTTCACGTGATTTCAACAATTTTTTTATATAAACAATAAAATAGGCTATTAAGAAGGTTCGTAAAGACACAAGTGAAAAAATTCTAAATAATTTTAGATGTTTATTTAGTTTAAATCGATGTATTTGATTAATGTGATAGAATAACAAGATTCAACAAACTTAATAGCTTATATTATTGTTGTATTATTGATTATATTGGTAATGCCAGTCTTATTTTTAAAAACTGATAATTTTTTGAAATATTAATATTATACAAACATGTGGGGACTTTAAAATAGGCTATCTTATATTAAAAAGAACATGTATATTGGAAATTTTATAATTTTTTCTTCCGTCCCCATTCTTATTATATCATATATCACCATTAATGTGCCTCAACGTTACAAAATAAAAATAACAATAAATTTACCTTCCACGACGACGACTTCCGCGGCTTCGATGAGGAGATGTTGGGCGTCCATATCGCGCCATTTGAACCCGTAGTTCCCTGCCATCCAGCAGTCTACCATCCATGGCATCTAATGCATCCTCCGCATCACGCTTATCATAAAATCTATCAAAGGATATATTTAAAGCATTTAATTTTTGTTTTAACATTTTGTTGACAGTTGTTTATGACAATTTTCTTTTAGAGAACTTTTATTTAATATAATAATACATAATATAATATAATAATACATAATATAATATATGATATATATATATAATATATATATATATTATATATATATATAATATATTATAAATATATTATAATGCTTAATATTTATTCCTATTCCTAATATTTTTTCTATTGTGCGCAAAGCCTAAAATATTAACAAATAAATTTTAATAAATTATAATATATGTATATTAAATAATTATATTATATATAGATTATATAAAATTTTACATAATACAATAATAGAGAACTTTGATTTTTAGCCGTTATTACAGTCTACGTAAAGAATAAATCGCAACGGTATTTCCGAAATCACACAGTTTGATGAAGTATGGTGCGCTTGTGACGTCAGCAGCATTATTGGCGTCGGTGTGTACTTGAGATCTTAACGGTCGCGTAAAATATATTCGGCTAAATCGATACGTGACAGACACATGTTTAATCAGCGTTAATCGCTATCCGTGCTTACCTGACGAAGGCGAAACCGCGACTTTCGCGGGTAAAGCGATCCCGGGGGATGTAAATATCGCCGACTTCGCCACAACGTTCGAACACGCGTCTGAGATCTTCCGGCGTTGTCCTGTATGTAAGATTGTCGACTTTCAGAGAGACCATCCCGTCGATGCGGGGCGGTGGTCTGCCGTAACTCATCTTCCCTTTACGAATTTAATCTTCGCGATAAAAAAAAACTAAGACCTTTTCCAGTCGACGAATATAATTACGAGAGAAGTTATCATCCAACAACGAGATCTCTTCGTCTCTTCGGCAACAAGAAAATGGCGAATACTCCGAATCGCCTTTAACGATAGACAATCACTATGTACGATGATACTAGATGCTAAACGATAAGTGAAATATTACTGGTTGAATGACGGTAGTCAAGTGAGTGTTGATTGGCTGGTGCGTTACTCTTTCCACACGATCGACCAATCAGAGCAAAGCGACTCGGTCGGGTGATTGGTCGATCTCCATCTGTCCAATGACGTAATACATAAACCAAGCATTCCGTCTGCACAATGAAGCCGGAAGTTGCGAGTGAGATAGTTGATTTGACACTTCTGGTTTCACTCGCTGCGCTACAGCAGAAGTATATAAGAATACTTGATCTATATACTATACAGGTAAAGAAAAAGTATCGGACCGGTAAAATATCTCGTCTCGAAAGGAGTGGGATATAGACAAAAGTGTTAAATACTAAAGTAGGATTCAAGGTGGGGCACTTGATGATGACCTTGATCTTGACCTAGAGGTCAAATTTAGGTGTCATTTTATGGTCAAAAATGTCTTATCTTAATTTTTTTAAATAGAACTATTATAATTTTTTTTATATAAAATGATTCCTTGCAATATTTGGCATAAAAAGTTATAAGGGTTGGATGACCAAATAGTAAATAGTTTACGAGATTTTTTGTACTTTAATGTGATATAATTCTAAATAAACTATAAAATATTTTGTAAAATATTCATTTTTCGATTATTTTACCTCAATACTTTAACAAAATAATGAAAGGAATCAATTGGTGTAAGTGTAAAAAAACAATTGTTTTTAAGAAACAATATGTAGCTGCTATAGTTGCAAATTACCATTAAAAAATTGTAATTAAATTTTTTTAACAAAATCGGTAGGTCCCCACTTTGTTTTTATACGTACCTTAATCGTGGAAAAGCATTTATTACATCAATAAAAAGAAAAGTGTGCACAAAAATGATTGTTTTATCGGTAAAACAGGACGGCTTTAGGATCCTCTTAATTTACAATTTATGAATTGTTATTTACAAAACTTACAAAATCAAAGAAATATTAATACTATTAATAGAAATATTGTTAATGAAAGTAATGTAGATTTTTGAAAAAAATATTTGTTATATAAAAATATGCTTTCTCTAAAAATCTGCATTATATATTAATATTTTTTATGTACTATTTATACCATTATACATATACTATTACTTTAATTTTTAATGCATTAATTCACAAACGCACGCACGCACGCAATACATATAAAGTTTTCTGTACATCTTTATTATGTATTTATTTATTAACAAAAACCAGAAGCGAGCGTTTATTTATATTTATGTATTTTTTTTGTATTTTAATTTTATTGTTATTTTCTTTTTATATATGTTTTTAGGTATTTCATATTTTAGTTTATTTTTTTTTGTTTTTGTGATTATTAGTATTTTTTATATTTTTATTTTTTTTTAATGTGTACTGATAACGGGGATAACTCCCCTATGTAATCTCTTTGGAGACACAATAAATATATCTATCTATTAACAAAAACCACCAATTTGTGTATGTAGCATAAAATATATTTAATAATCCAGAATTTCTGAAAAAAATAATTTTTTAACAATTATTGATATATGTATATTATAATATTTTATACCTATATATATATATATATATATATATATATATATATATATATATATAATCTCTTATTTAGTCACAATTAATTCTTTATCAATTGTGAAAAAAAATTGTAAGTAAAAAAAAAAAGAAAAAAAAAGAAAAATAAATACAAAAGAAAAGAAAAGATAGAAAGAAGTCAAATAATCTATTTAATAATGCCACATGCTCTTTTTCTGATAGATAAGTTTCTCATTACATTGTTAAATTAAATATACAATATTCGCAATAATACGTCTATGAATAATAAATTTTGAAGTTATTGCAATTATTTTGTGCAAGAAAACAGTTTTTATGTATATTAGGCATAAAAAGATTTTCAATTAAAAATGTTAAAAATTAAACAAGGTTTATAATTTATTTTCAAATTACAAACTATGCAAACTCGTTTTTACTGAGAACCTTTTTCATGGATTTTTCCAAAGAGAGTAATAAATTGCAATAAGAATCCACACATACAACAGCACACTTCTCAAATTCTTCGCTATACCTATCCACTTCAACCTGTGTCGGATTTGAACCCATTTTATCTTTTATATCATCATTGCATTCCATTACGCACCTTTGCAAACGATTCTGGAAAATATCTTATTTTAAAAAGTAAATATACAGGGTGTCTGATAATTCGCAAAAACCAAACTAATATTCATGTATGTACACTGTGAAAACCTCAAAAATCAAATAATCCTAATTTAATGTGTAAATTGTATAAGTTTTATGTATCTAAATCATATAAATATAATAAGTTTTATATATGTAAATCATATCAGCATATTATATTAAATATATTAAATTTGTTTTCTCATAATTATATATATATTTTATGTTTTAATGACTTTAGCAAAAAATATTACAAAATATAAAATTCCATAGTATGTAAAAGCTGACCAAAATTAAATCAAATCACATGTAAAACCAGTCTAGTTCATTATTACTTGCTACTCATAGTTTATTGTTCCTGTAGATTGACAGTATTAAATATAATAGACTACAACTCAATTAGTCATATCGTTAGAGCATTCAATTCCTCAATGCTTACGTAGATTTGTCAAAATTGGCATATTACTCGCTCATATTTCTGCGAATCTATACAAACTATGAATTTTGGCAAACTATAACAAACTATGTACTATGAAATTCCAGCTTAAATTATTAAATAATTCTGACAACTAAATAAATACTAAAAACTAACACTAAAAACTAAATAAATTGAATTTTATTACCTGTACTCGTTCAACCTCTCCTTGAACATATTGTTGCGCCTTATTTAAAGAAGAACTACAATTCTCTACACAGTTATGAACCTTTTGTATGCTAAATGTTTCATTTTCGCAACATTGTGCAGCACACTTGTGCATATCTCTCTGAAATCAGATGTAATTTATGCTTATATGTAAAATACAAAAGTAATAATTGAAATTGCTACTGTTAAAAGAATAGATTTCTGTGCTATGTAATTTCTTTTGTATAATTTGAATATATCATAGACTCTTCATTGTAATAAGGTAAGAATTTTTTTGAACATCAAATAATATGTGTATGTGATAATGTGTAAATTATTAAAGTATGTATAAATTATTAAGTATTAAAAATTAAAATAATATTCTGTACATTGCATACAAAGATCTATTTAATCAAAGATCTTTTACAATTTAATATTTATATGACATAATAAATTTTTTCTTTTTAGCAAAGTAAAAAACTTTTGACTTTAAAAAGTTTTTGATGTGAATATATCTTTCACATTCATATTTAATAAATTGGTTCAAATAAATTAATTATTTGATCAAATGATTTATGGATGTAGCAGCTATATTACTAATTTATTCATAAAATAAATACATAAATTTATTCCATCAATATAATACCATTTCCTAATCTTAAAAAATATTAACAGCTTATTTCTATTTTTTTAATATTGAGCGATTATTTTTATTATTATGTTTTTATTCTATTTGTTAAAAGATATATACAAACAAATTTCATTAAAATCAATAAGTAAGTTTATTTCTGTATATAATTCTAAATATAACTAATATTTGTTGTTATATATAAAATCAATTTTTTTCACTCGATAAAAATACCTGCATTTTTCGTAAATAAGTTTTATCAATTTCCTCGACCATTTTCGTCATATGATCTTCTACTCGTTTTTTTTGTTCTTCCATTTTTGTTTTGCTTTATTATTATAAAATTATTTGTGCAAAATATAAAGCATATAAAGCACGTGTGAAATAATCATAGATGTATAATACCAGAGAGCGGCCACCGCGATTCAGCGGACGCGTGTACTAATGCGCCCCCTGAGAAAGTGTATATAAACTACGTCGTTACGCTCGGTAAAAAGCGTGGTAAATGGTTCGAATCCGTGATATGGTTCATATCCAAACTACTCGGATAAGAACCGAGTTGAGAACTAAACAGATGAGTCAGACAAGGACCAACATCGCTCTGGCTTTGTCTCACCAACGATGAGCGTCTCGTGGACTCGTGCGGCGGCAGGCACGAGATTTCGCCTTTCGCGCGTAGCGTTCCACGTAATTCGAGGACAAAATTTTATGACATTAAACTATGGGCAATATATAAAAAATTAAATATATTAAATATAAGGTGTAAAATCAGATTATAAGTTAAATAAAAATTATATCCAGTTTCCTGAGTACATTAAAAAAATTGTTTTCTGAAAGTGCATATTAAAAAAAATTGTTGAATTAATTTTCTAATTAATTCCCGAAAATATTCTAATTTGCATAAATAATAAAAAGAAGTGCGAGTGACGGGAATTGAACCCGACTCGTAGTACGTACACTTAAGTCCGTGGTTATCACGTTACTGATTGTGAATCGGGTTCGATTCCCGTCACTCGCACTTTTTTTTTATTATTTATGCAAATTAGAATATTTTCGGGAATTAATTAGAAAATTATTCAACAATTTTTTTTAATATGCACTTTCAGAAAACAATTTTTTTAATGTACTCAGGAAACTGGATATAATTTTTATTTAACTTATAATCTGATTTTACACCTTATATTTAATATATTTAATTTTTTATATATTGCCCAAAGTTTAACGTCATAAAATTTTGTCCTCGAATTACATGGAACGCGCGAAAGGCAAAATCTCGTGCCTGCCGCCGCACGAGTCCACGAGACGCTCATCGTTGGTGAAACAAAGCCAGAGCGATGGATTGTTGGTCCTTGTCTGACTCATCTGTTTAGTTCTCAACTCGGTTCTTATCCGAATAATTTGGATATGAACCATATCACGGATTCGAACCATTTACCACGCTTTTTACCGAGCGTAACGACGTAGTTTATATACACTTTCTCAGGGGGCGCATTAGTACACGCGTCCGCTGAATCGCGGTAGCCGCTCTCCATGGACATAGGAATAAAGGGACAGAGCAATAGCTGCGGGGGGTGAAGCCGTCTCCGGGGAGCGGGGAACTACGGTCACGTGGTACTTTGGTGCCGCATTGGCGATTGGTTGTGATCGCGCAAGCGCAATCTTTCATCGAGAGTCAGAAGTGTCATGGAAGTGTCAGAACAGTTTTATTGAGTTATAATTCAAAGAAAAAATATACTGTTTTTACAATGCCACAGTGCATTGTAAAAAATTGTAAAAATCGTACAAGAAGTCGTCTCGTTTTGGGACAAATAAAAGAAAAAAATATAAATAATGTCTCATATCACCGGTAAGAAAAATCATATTTTATTAGCATATATGAAAATTATATTGTATTATCAAAATAAGAGAAATGATATAATATAAAGTAACACATTTATTTTTTAATAGATTTCCAAAGAATGAAAAAGCAAAATTGCTTTGGTTGAATATACTAGAGCTAAATGCGGAATTAGTTCCTATTGGAGCAAGAATTTGTTCCGCACATTTTGCAGAAGATGCCTTTAATTTTTTATATGGTACAAAGAGACTTCGACCAAATGCACTACCGTATATAGGTATCAAATAGTATTATTATTATCAGGATTGAGAAATAATACGTTATTTGTAATGCCATTATTATTATAATTTTTTTCTGTTTACAAGTTAGTAGTGGCATTATTTTTATCAAATAACTTTCCCAACTGTCTGATTTATTGTATGGCACAAGATTATGCAGTTTTATTTATATATTGCTTTGTATCTTATGTTTACTTGCTAGAACGTGTGATTGAGAATGTTCCAAATGATGGTATTATTGCATCAAGTTCTGTATGTAATACTTTAAAAATTGATAGAGCCACATCTCCTATCCCTGGATGCAGTCATTGTAAGAAATATTTCATCTTATTTAATATAATATGTGTAACAATTTTCTAAAAAATTAAAATTTGTTATACATTATATTTTTTAAATTTTTTAGTTGCGGATCAGTCAACAAATACATCACCAAAGAGAGACCATAACGCTCTTGAAAAGGAATACCTCCACAAAAAATTGCAAGACACAAAAACCTCTTTTTCAAAAAAGTTTAAACTTTTGCAACAGAAGGTTCGACGAAAGGAATCACGAATAATCTCTTTGGAGGCAATTCTTAATTCACTCAAGAAAAACAATATGTTAGGGACTGAAGAATTGCAAATATTACAAGACATAGGTGGGTCAAATTCTAAAATATTAGAAAGACAATTGCTTAAAAATAGAGGAAAACCTGTAAACAAACAATTTGATAGTCGACTTAGATCATTTGCTCTAACTTTACATTATTATTCGCCAATGAGTATGCGACATGTATTTAATAAGCTAATTTTATTTAAAGGTCAATAAATGTAATAAAATTGATAAAAAATAATTTTGTTATTAATAATACCATCCTAATCTCTTTATGCAATAAATATTGACAGTTGTACAATTTATTAAAGAATGAATTATTTATCAATATTTAGGTATTTACATTAACATTTTATAATAAAATTTTTAATATTTTATTATAAAACTGTAACCAATACTTACTTCCATGGGCAAGTTATATGCTGTTGCAAAATCCGTTAAATCACATTGTTAAATGCAGAAAAGTGAAAAATAATTTTCTAATCTTAAAAATCTTAATAATCATAAATATTCTTCTAGTTATTTCTATTTATAAATAGTTTTATTTTACTGAATTCATTGCAATTAATT